>NC_086061.1:12103003-12434074 GCF_947568885.1 Cydia strobilella
ATACCTAACTATAGAAGTGAGTAGAGCTCTAAAAAAACCGGCCAAGTGCGAGTCGGACTCGCGCACGAAGGGTTCTGTACCATTACGCAAAAAAAAAACTGCAAAAAAATCACGTTCGTTGTATCGGAGCCCAACTTAAATATTTATTTTATTCTGTTTTTAGTATTTGTTGTTATAGAGGCAACAGAAATACATCATCTGTGAAAATTTCAACTGTCTATCTATCACGGTTCATGAGATACAGCCTGGCATCAGTATCCCTTTCGGCTATTTAGGGTTGTCAAAATTTAAGTCATTATCTTATCTGTGGTCGTGAACGTAATGGGACGTCAAGTTGTGCCAACCCTAATAATTGCTCGGAGCAATGCTGAGCCGAACGGAGCCAGTTTTTCCCGAAGCGAGGAGTTTCGTACCCCTGCTTAAGAGGCCGTAGTCGATTTTGGAGCAAAAATGTAAAATTGATAGATTTAGTCGTTGAAATTATACACGTTTTGTTACGTAATATCTAAATAACAAGTATTGATTTCTATTAGCACGTCTTCTCATCTTGCCTTTTAATAATGAGGTCGCGAGCGTGCGTCACCGGTAATGCATGAAGAGAAGGGGTAGTTTTTAAAAATTCATCAAAAAATCATGGTGGTAAACTATACAAATTGATGTATAAGTATAGTTTCAGCAAATGTTGTAGATTGTTTAAGTATCAAAACTACGTTGAAATTAAGTCGATTTTCAGAGAAATTGTCACTTGTTTTGAAGTAATTTCTGGAGAAAATTGATTTCGTCTAACTTTCATTTACACTACTTCAAAGTCATAATAACAGAAATGTAGTCTGATAAACGTCAAGTACAGGATATGTGTAATACAAAATTACCATGTTTAGCAGTCCAAACTTTACGGAATTTACAAATAAGAGCGACAAAATCAGTGCTTTACGCGCGTTTACCTAAACGTCCATCAGAAAAGCAAACATTACTAATTTAGTGAGTCTGTTTTCAAAAAACTGATCTGATAAAAGGTAAGATAAGAAGACGTGCTAATAGAAACCAGTACTTGTTATTTCAATTAGGTAACAAAAGGTGTAAAATTTCACGGACTAAATCTATCCATTTTAAATTTTTGCGACTAAAATCGACACCGGCCTCTTAAAGCTTCATATTTTATAAAATCAACAAATTGAGCAACTTATATCCTTATCTAAGATAACTTTGAATACCCAGATATTAAATAATCATAATCATAATAATTTATTTGCACATAAAAAGGATTGGGGATATGTTTAAGAATTAATCGACAGCAAACCAATGACCTTTTATTAATAATAAACGCGTGACGTTCATAGTTGACATAACTAAAAGGTAATATTTAGTAGATGTTTGTGACAATCTTGACACATTGGCGTCAGCCGTACGACTTACTCAAAATAGGTTCCGGAACCTATATTTGATGGCTCACGATCGAGCGCCTGGTACCATATCTATATATGGAATCATATCAACTGAGCTCATGCACTTACCTGTTTACTCAAAGAGTCTCAAGAATACAATGCATTTGAGTGGTAAACCACAAATTAGGATAACTACCTCGTAGTAAAAGCAGATTATAACCGCCTTGAAATGTTAGTATAGATTAACGACTATTTTTTTTAACAATAGACTACAAAATACACTAACTAAACAATGGCCAACATAACTTTATTTGCATTTTATAACCGTCGTCACCCAAAATCAATGCACTTTGTAGAAAACCATTTGTTACAACATGTTTTTAGACCATTTTAACCCCATTCAACAAGGAATAAGGTTAAAAATTCAATATACATGCAATGCACTTCTAACTTATATTGTAAGTAACTAGTTGGCGGCTACGAGAACAAACACAGATAATAGTATTGTAATAATACAATGCCATTGTTAGTACAGGTAAGTGCATTAGCTCAGTTGAAATAATTCCATCAAGTCAAGGATACAGAGCCTTGAGCATCGGCGTCGAGTCGCTTGCCTATCGGTGTTCTATCGGATACATTTCGGGGAGTGCGCACAAGAACTGCACGACGTGATCCCACCTTCCCCTTTCCATCATCGGACATCCAGGCGCGGGGAGCGTATGCACCCGTTCGTGGTCCACATTCCATTCGTTCGGACGAAACGTTTTGCCTCCTCCTTTTTGGTACGGACGGCTAAGGAATGGAATGCGCTCCCGCCATCTGTATTCCCTGATCAATATGACCTCGGTCTCTTTAAAACAAGAGTGAATAGGCTGTTACTGAACCGGTGAGCTCCATCTTAGGCCCTGTCTTCACTTTCCATCAGGTGTGACTAGGGCCAATCGCCGATCAGTTTATAATAATAAAAAAAAACTATACCTCCTTTTACTTACATCCATGCAGCAAACCCAACCGAACAGTATTATAAAATAAACGTTGCCATCTCTTGAATGCATATTTTCCTACGGTTTAGTTCAGTCTATGAGCCGCGTCTGATATACGCGGCGTGTCGCTTCACGCTCAGCGGCGCGTCACGCCTCACAGATGTGGTATTTTCTATAAAAAGGGACCTTATTGTCGATGGCGCTTACACCATTGTTAACGATGCTCCGATATAAATACAATGCCGCGCGACGCTGTGCGGCGTAAGCGCCATCGACAATAAGGTCCCTTTTCATAGAAAATGCCCCATATTTTCCTACATTCCCCCGTTTTATTTTAAGCTCGTTCTATGAGCTTTATCGTTTGATGTCTTTACGTGGCACGACAAGCCGCGCTTTACGTTTCACGGCGGAACTCAAAAAGGTGTGTTTTAAGCTCTTTTACTTCGCATCTTATTTATATAAGACGTATATAAAATGAAAGCCAAGCGTCGCAATCAATATAATTAAATTGAACCAACGAAAGTATATATATATATATGCAAAGATAGATATAACTCCGTAATAGATGGATACAGTCTAAGGAAAAAACGTGCCTCGAAAATCAAGAAAATTTGATTCTCGTTCAGAGGGCGCTACTAGTTTTGGCCTACAGTCGTATAGATGGCGTTGACGGTTTCGTTTGTTATTTAACAATTTTAACGCATATCAGTGAAAGAACATGGGTCAAAATCATATAAAAATAATTAATACAAATAAAAAAATCATTTATCCATATTTAAATACATTTTATCGTATTTTTATAAATATTTATTTTTAGTTTTAAAGTGTGTCGACAGATGGCAGTGAATTTACTGGGGTTACAAAATTTACTATGACAGTACCGCTCTAGTATAAGTTACTCTATGCTTGAACCAACGAAAGTATATATATGTAACGAAAGCATATATGTAAGACAAAACAAACATTTGTTAAAAGAGCTACAGAATAAAAAACAAAAATATAAACTAGAATTACCCCCGCCAAAATGAGAAATATACCATAAAAGCCCTCACTATGCAACAGTAAAATATTATAATCACCTCCCAAATTAGTTCAAAGCAGAGAAAAGGGACACGATGTATGCAAAGAAGTTGAAATCGTTCCCTGCTGAAATAGTTATTTACGATACTAGTGCGGAAAAGAGGAAATTCGAAACGAGTGGCGATAAATTAAAACACGACCGCAGGGAGTGTTTTAAATCGACACGAGTTGCGAATTACCTATTCGCACGTGTATCGTACAACGTTTTACAGTACATATGGCCCTTTAAACTTTCGACATATGCACGAAAAGTGCTCTTTTACGCACTAGTGCGAGAAAGTAGCACCACATGTACTGTAAAGATAGTTTTGATCTCTTAAAATAATAAAGCTAGTTAATTTAAGGAAATGTTTTCCATACCCTTTTAGGGTCCATGAGACACTACTATTTTGTAATAACTTGTTTTTTAATACAGTTGCTCAAAAAGTGATACTTTACGTAGCTGTTTAGCGTGCGGAAAGTTGGTTTTCGCGAACTAGTGCTTTTTACTTTTCCAATTTTTTTAAATTTATTCTTGTTCCAATTCATGACTACTTATTGATGAGTCGTCGACGTCGTAATGAACATAAAAACCTACTATTAATGTAAGAATACGAAAAATATACATATTTTATTACTTACCTCTTCATCGTTATAACACGTCTATATTTTCTTTTATATTGAATATTGACAAACCGTTCTTAATGTTCTTAATAAGTTGTCTGAATGGAACGGAACGCCTGTCAAAGCAGAGGCGTTTTTTCTTTCTGCTTTTAGTTTCCAAAGGCAACATTCGATATTGTTTTTATAAATATACGATACACAAATAATCGTAATTAAAGATATTTGGGTAATAATAGTACATTGTTTTATATTTACAATTGTTTCTGTCTTATAGAAATTGCATAAAATAAAAATAAAACTCATTGAAGTGGGTTCAATAATAATAACATCCAGCAAAAAAACACCTCTTCATAATGTCAATGATGTCACAGAATTAATAATATAAAAGTTTCGAATTCCTTACTTGTTGTTTTTCTTATGTTTTCGCAACTTATTAAAAAACGTCGTAAACGATGCTAGTGCGGAAAGTATGTAGATAGATAGATAGATAAAACGTTTATTTGGATGCTGCAAAACACACAATTTTAGTGTAAAGTATAAGTAGGTACATTGCAGTCAGAACAAAACTTTAAATTTAAATTAACAAAAAAATTTACTTAGACACGAAAAATTAGTTTTTAGTGGTTAGCTGCACGCTGTGTGCATTGCAGCAACAACAAAAGGGTTCCGACTCAGCTATACGCTCCACTCTATTGAGCGGAGCACTGATATTCTGCCGGAACCCAGATCACGTTACAGTTAGGTAAATATGACGGTGATAAGTATACGGTACTGTAAAAAGTGTGTAGTTGAGTGGTGTTAGAAAGTTCTGAAATAAAATACATAAATAAAACAGAAAATAAGCATAAACATAGAAATAAAAATAGAAGTGGCCATAAAATAAGAGTGAGAAAGCGCGAAAGGTTCGGTACAAGATCTCATAGCAATACCGATTAGATCCTGAAATCAGCAACCAAAAAGCCGTATGGTATCCCTGTTTTTTGTTTTTCAAGCAGTATCTTTTTAAACTGGTGTTTAAAAGTTTGCTTATTTTTGAGCCGTCTTACAGGTGGAGGGATATCATTCCAGCATTTGGTCGCGAGATACCGGAAACAACCGGTAAATGCAATCGTTCTATGAGGGTACATTTCTAAGAGACAACGCCGAGTTGACCTAGTGTCATGACGGTTGTGAAATTTTGAAATGTTAATTTTGGAAAAGAGATATTCCGGAGATTTATTGTTTAAGACGCCAAAGAGGAGACATGCAAGATGTAGGTGTCGCCGAGAAGACATATTCAGCATGGACGATTTGTTCAAATACGGGGTGATATGGCTTCTAGGGGGTATAGAGTAACAAAATCTATAACACGTATGTCATTACTTCACGAGTACCGAGATATCTTACCATGGTGCAATAAATGATTATGATTAAAGTACAATTAATATTAATAGATATCAAGACAACATCCTCGCTCGAAGTACAAAAGTGAGGCGCGCCGGTCTTCTCCATTCCATCGCAACTTGGTGGCGTGAGAACCCGTTGGCACCACTGCTCGTTGGGATGTCACGTCAACCGACGTCACCAAGTGCTGCCATATTTTGGCGATAACACGTAGGGTAGAATGCTTCACTACTGTTAAGACCTGTCTTAACAAGTAGCAGATAAGTAGGTATTAGCATACCTAAATACCTACTTACCTAATCTAGATGGATTAAGTCTCTCAATCGTCTGTAGGTGGCACCACAGTCCTATGATATGTAAAGGTGACATCTACCGAAACTATTGTGTACTAGTATAAGTGCTCAATAAGCTTAGTTAGCTATGTCAATGTATGTAATAGTTCATAACCAATCCGTAGTGTCATAGAGTGGCGCTGTACTTACCTATATAAGCTTCTACATGTATGTAGATAAACTCACTTTTTCTAACCAGCCTTCTGTAAACATTAAATCTAGAGATCAGTATTCCCTGCTTTCATTTGGTCGCCATTACCTCCAACGCTGAACAACTACATAGTATAAAAGAATGTCGTTTTACGCTGTCCCTCTGTCCCTATGTATGCGATACTTAAAACTACGCTAAGGATTTTGAGGAGTATTGTGTATACGCGCTACGAGATGGCGTTGGCGTACAGCCAACGTTTATTCTGCGCAAGCGTCTTTACCACGATGCATTCCCAGTTCCACGAATACGTCAAATGTGACGGCCATTATTGCATCAAGTGGCGTTTGTGATTAGTCTCAAAACTTCAAGAGTTTTAAGGGGCCCACTGACTATCAGTCCGCCGGACGATATCGGCCTGTCAGTTAGAACAAAAATTTGACAGTTTCGAACAACCAAAGATAGATATAACTCCGTAATAGATGTTATGTCTAAGGAAAAAACGTGCCTCGAAAATCAAGAAAATTTGATTCTCGTTCAGAGGGCGCCACTGGTTTTGGCCCACTGTCGTATAGATGGCGTTGACTGTTTCGTTTGTTATTTAACAATTTTAACGCATATCAGTGACAGAACATGGGTCAAAATCATAAAAATAATTAATGCAAATAAAAAAATCATTTATCTATATTTAAATACATTTTATTGTATTTTTATAAATCTTCATTTTTAGTTTTAAAGTGTGTCGACAGATGGCAGTGAATTTACTGGGGTTACAAAATTTACTATGACAGTACCGCTCTAGTATAAGTTACTCTATGGTACAGCCAACGTTTATTCTGCGCAAGCGTCTTTACCGCGATGCATTCCCAGTTCCACGCATACGTCAAATGTGACGGCCATTATTGCATAAAGTGGCGTTTGTGATGCTATTAGTTTCAAAACTTTAAGAGTTTAAGTTTAGTTCGTTCGAAACGACAGAAGCGATTTGAGCTATAAAGGGGCCCACTGACTATCAGTCCGCCGGACGATATCGGCCTGTCAGAACAATAATTTGACAGTTCCGAACAACTGACAGGCCGATATCGTCCGGCGGACTGATAAGTGAGTGGGCCCCTTTAGTCATGGTGGGATCGAAAACTCTCTCTAACGCTGAGCGAACAACTCGCAAACGAGAAGCGGCGCGGCGGACCCACGGCGTTCGCATTAGCAACGAGAACGCCTACGTAGACATTATGCTGAGGCGAGACCATTTTCGTGGTAAACTTTAACTCCTACCTATTTTATAAATGCTTATAGTTTTAGTTATACTTCTATGTGTAATTTTAGTTTTAAGTTTATCACGGATATTTGATTCTTGATTAGGTATCAAAGGATAAATTCGCCCCGCGCCGCGTAACATTAAAAACATTATGCGTTATTCAGATTAGAATCATTTAGAATCATTTATTCATCAATTGTGCATTACAGGTAATGAATACAGGTGTTATAAACAATTTGTTCTCTGTAATATGTCTTGCGACGTACAATGATTTTGGTTACCTAGCGCATGCAATATTATTAGAAATGTCACTTTATTTAAAATAAAAATAATCAATAAGTTGTAATTAATAATTTAAAATAAATAATGATTAATGGGTAATTATATAAGTCAATCATTCATTTGTCAAAGTGTCCATCAGAAATTCCAGTCCATCAGAATGTCCAGCATTGCCCCAGTGTATAATAGATAATCAAACGAACTTACCTGTAAGTGATGTTCGATGACTATTAAACGATGTGATTCGCCCTTCGTGATTACATTATACTTTACTTGTAGTAGCACGCGAATGTGCTGCCATCGTACACAATTTAGAGTAACATTTTTTAAGAAAAAATATCTCGCCTAAATTGGGGGTATTTCATACACGTTTCCTATAAAAAAGGCCATCAAATAGGTGTGCTATTTCGTGTCCTAATGGGTAGAATTTGGAGCTTGACCAGTTCGGGTTAGGGAGGGTTGTAATCACTCGGGCGAATCACATCGTTTAATAGTCATCGAACATCACTTACAGGTAAGTTCGTTTGATTATCTATTAAACTTCTGTGATTCGCCCTTCGTGATTACATTATACTTTACTTGTAGATGTTTAGAGTGACACGAAATAGCAAAGGAATTGAAACATGTATGTTATGTTGGTAACATGAAAAATAAAACAAAACCAGAGTTTCTGTTAGTTTAACTATAATCAACAGACTCCTCAGTTATTGTTAGCATTTTGTAATATTGTACGAGCAAACACATCGGACGAGTCCGCAAGAACATCTCTATTATAGAACCTAGCGAATGTCAAGGAATTATCTGACCAACCGGCGGTCTTTTTAATCAGTTCTATATTCACCCCGAGCCGGTTGGCTGCTGACGTGCTTGCGTGTCTCGTACTATGAGATCCAAATATCGAGGTATCAATACCACTGAACAAGGTCCAAAAATGAGCACCACACTGTATAAAACCACCACTTTATTTACTACTATTTACACTACTACACTGTATAATAACACTCACTGCTTGATTTGATTTTGAACTGACGACCTAATTGTTCCTCGGACCCTATATGAACCCCAGAAAAATCTTAACACCGCGTTGTAGAAAATACACGTTGGGAACAAAGTGCCATCTTTTGACTTATTTGGTAATTAATTTTATTTAACAACAAATTGCAAAATTATGACTTTAGATGCAAAATAATACATAACCGTTATTCAAAATAATTTTACAAATATTTTAGTGTTAATTGCTAACAAAAATAACCATATTAAATTTCCAAAATCGCTACTACTAACGCCATCTATCGGTGAATTAAGTCAAACTGTGAAGTACTAGAGAAAATCAAAGGTTAAAATATACGGCTTCAACATTCCGCCCACCAAGAACAAAAAGCAGTTTGTTCTTAACTCCGCCCACCATGGCATAACATAACAAATAAAAGCAAAGGCAAGTGATAACTTGAACCCAAAAATAACGTGCCCTTTGCATTTACATAAAACAATAAGATTGAGATTAAATAACAAAAGAAAACAATTTCAATAACAATACTTAATAAGAAGGAAACAGCTATTTTTATGTGTTTATTCAAACTGACTACCCGTGTGATATTGTTTTCGCGCCTGATTTTTTTTATTTATTGAATGAATGCCGCACAACCATCTAGATGCAAGAAGACCGTATTTTTTAAACCAAGTCCACGTCACCAACAGCTGGCCCAAGAGTGTCATGTCATGAAACTTGTATCGACGACATTCGACATACGTCACTAATAATCTTGCACTTGTTTCTGAGTCAACCGCTACCTTCTGAGATTATTGACATTTCAAGTTTAGTCCAGCACTGTGGTGTTAGAGGCACTAGATGTACTGTTTACAGATAGTCTTCGAATTCATGCAGCTAGAATGGTTGACATCACATGGAGTTTATTTTTATTTTATGGAATTAATATCTTGGCCAGATAATAACTTGCGCTAGCCAACCAAACGGGTTGACAAACCAGGATATTTCCATCATCCGTCTTTTCATTACACAAAACTTGAGATGTGATAATTGAACCGCAAGAGAATATTCGAACATGTCTTCTTTTTGATGCCAAATTCGATCCAAATTCTTCATAGTTGTCTTCAGCTTGGTCTCCGCATTTTCATTTCTAGAATCATGATTCATTGTCTTCAACAGTTGTTTGTTATAAGTGTTCCATTTTGCTAGTTCGAATCCTGCTTTGCCCAGTAATCCGTTGAAATTCTTGCACAGTTGTTCTTTGTCAGCCACTGTCTCACAAACAGATAAGAGGTCGTTCACATAAAAGTTCCAGCCCTTGTCTGCTGCCAAAGAGTAGGCTTCTGCGTAGACACGTGCAACTTGCTGCTGTGCTTTGACAGCCAGATAAGGTGCCGCTGCTATTCCGAGTTCGTCTTGACCATCTCGCCATAAGCTTTGTTGGAAGTCAGCATCTTCTTCGATTACCTGTGCCTGACTATTAATTCCTGAACATAATACATCTAAGACTATCGGTACCTTTTTGTCTTCTGGAGTAACAGCATTTTGGGGAAAGCACACAACTTCTGGTTTGGTTTGCACTTCATTCGAAACCATTCTCACGTTGCTAAGCTCTTCGTACTCCTTGACGTTATTCACGTACCTCTCCTTCAACTGGGGTTCTTGCTCGATTTTTGTCTCGAGTAAACTGAATCGTTCACCTGCGAGATAAAGTTGCCCTTCAGTGCACCGTGTATTTTCTTCGCGGAAGGGTGACTTGAGTGAATACCTACCACTACAACCCCGGTTAGTAGTGGCAGCAAAAGATTCTTCTTGCTTCTCTTCTTCCTTAGTGTGTTTTTGCTTCGGATCTGGCGCAATAGGATCAGCCTCAAGCTCTGAAGACTTCTTCAGAAGCTCGTTGTCAATGACATGAATGTAGTTAACTCTGATCTTATTGTGTAATTCCGACTCACCTGAGTGAACCGGCCCGGAAATGATCCAGCCTAAGGAAGTTTGCTGAGCGATGGGTCCTCCCTGTGGAGTCTTGAGAACACCGCCCATGAGTATTTGACTATAGACTTCTCCACCAAGTAGCAAGTCGATTTGTCCCGGTTCATTGAATGTTGCATCCGCTAAATCTAAACTAGACAGCTCGGACCAAGACTCAACATTGACTCGTTTTTCTGGAAGATTCAATGTGAGTTTGCTTAACACAAAAGCATTTACATTTACCTTGAAATCAGGATCTACGCGAGATGTAATTGTTATCTTCACCGACGAGTTAGAGTTCAGGGAACTCTCCTCTTCATCTTCACATAGTCTCGTGATTGTGCTTTTGTGAGGAATCCTAGAAAGCCCGAGCAAATGAACCGCAGACTCTTTAATAAACGACTCTTCTGATCCTTGGTCGATAAAGCACCTGAGTGTTATGAGTTGACCAGATTTCGACATGGCATTGACCAATGCTGTTGGTAATAAAACCAACCTATGAGCTGTCGAAAAGTGGTTTTTAATGTTGGTAGTGGTGGACTCATCATCAGATGACGAGTGAGATGCAGTTGCAGGTGCAACCACATTTGATACAACTGAGTGATTTGTTTCTTGAGACTCCTGAGACTCAGTTGTTGGTGTGCTATTTTTGGAATGCAATAAGGAATGATGTTTTCTTTGGCAAATTCGGCATCTAGACGATTGACGGCATGCATAGACTGAGTGATGAGGTCCTAGACAGTTAAAACAAAGCCTATGTGACTGGACAAAACCACGACGAGCATCAGTATCAAGTTTAGCAAACTCTTTACAATTACTTATTTTATGGGCTTCAGAACAGAATGCACAAGATGGGGTTGTTACAACGGACACATGATGGACCTTTACAGAATTATTGGAACTCTTGTAAGTGCTAGTGCTGGGTCGAGAAAGCTTCGGGTCAATGAACTCCAATGCGCGAAACCGTGTCTCCAAAAATGTTTCAAATTGTTCGTAAGTTGGTAGCTCACTGTTGTATTCAGTTGACTTGATTTCCCATTGCTTTCGCGACTCAGCATCTAGCTTTAAACACATTAGATGCACAATAATAACGTCCCAATTCTTAACATCTATGCCTAAGTTCTTCAGCGCATGTAGACACTCGTTGGTTGTATCTAACAACTCCTTGAGGGCACTTGCAGATTCAGTAGCCAAATTACGCTGACTCAACAATCGTTTCAGGATGCAATTTGACAAATATTTCTTATTGTTATATCGCTTCTCAAGTTGCTCCCAACTGGTACCGTAGTTATCTTTGGTGATTGGAATGTGTCTCAACAACTGTTCAGCTTCGCCAGTTAACTGGCCTTTTAAATAATGCATCTTCTGGACATCATCTAGATCTTTGTTGCTATGGATCAATGAAACAAACATGTCACGGAAACTCACCCATTCAATATACTGACCAGAAAAGGTTGGTATTGACATCTTGGGCAGTTTGAAGCGTTCCTCAGCCTTGTTGGTTGACTTACTGGGCTCGGTGACATTCATGCTTGACGTCTCAGATGTAGAAGCTGGATTGAGACTGCTAAGCAGTGATTTAACAAGGCATTTATAAGTTACATATGCTTCTTCAGTATCATCATACACATTGTTTACAACATATGCGCTTTGGGTCAAGGCTTCTGACTCGCTGTTCTGAATAATATGCGTATGCGTGCGTGCAAATTGAGTCCATAATTCCTCTAACAATTCCAATCTAGTGTTGAGATAATCAACAGAATTACGACGTTCTTTGGGAGATTTTTTGAAGTTTTCAAAACCGCGACCAATTCTAGACTGCAAATCATCCTGTACGTTCAGAAGTTTCTCCATCGTGATTTATTTCTAAGTGTTTGACAGCTAACTTAAATCGGGCATAGGTTCCCCGTGATAAAATATTCTAAGTCCTGGCTACTGATCTGAATTTTCTAAGTCCCAACTCAATCGGATTGAATTTTTTCAGTCCCAGATCATCCGATTGAATTTTCCTAAGTCCAGTTACACGTGAAAATTTCTAAGTCCTCACCTCAGTAATGAATAATAAAGTACTCACAATTCACCACCGGCACTCACACTTGACCACTACTGACGTCACACTGTACTCGCCGCTGCCGTGACGTCACGCGATGTCGCCGCTGCCGATGACGTTACCCGAAGTCGTGACGTCACACGAAGTCGCCGCTGCCGATGACGTCACCCGAAGTCGTGACGTCACACGAAGTCGCTGCCGACGACGTCAGGCCGTGGTTGACGTCGGCACTGCACTCGGCTGCACCCGTACCGTGCCGGACGGCGCCCTCTGCCGTCGAATCCTAGAACCGAATAGCCACCTATCCGGCTCGAAGGACCATGAACAAGGTCCAAAAATGAGCACCACACTGTATAAAACCACCACTTTATTTACTACTATTTACACTACTACACTGTATAATAACACTCACTGCTTGATTTGATTTTGAACTGACGACCTAATTGTTCCTCGGACCCTATATGAACCCCAGAAAAATCTTAACACCGCGTTGTAGAAAATACACGTTGGGAACAAAGTGCCATCTTTTGACTTATTTGGTAATTAATTTTATTTAACAACAAATTGCAAAATTATGACTTTAGATGCAAAATAATACATAACCGTTATTCAAAATAATTTTACAAATATTTTAGTGTTAATTGCTAACAAAAATAACCATATTAAATTTCCAAAATCGCTACTACTAACGCCATCTATCGGTGAATTAAGTCAAACTGTGAAGTACTAGAGAAAATCAAAGGTTAAAATATACGGCTTCAACAACCACTCTCGAACAAAGTGGTTTTGATCCATCGACTCAAGGTCTGTGAACAAACTTTTCTAAATGGTTTCTTAAAACTAGTTAAAAGAAAATCACAATCGCTTGAACGTTTGGTAAATGAAACATCCAGATAACATTCTAAAGTCCTTGCAGGACAAATGGATTGATTTTCATCAAAATAAGGCAGGATCAATTTTGGCTGCAAGCGATTAACCGCTGATGTCTTAATTTTATCCGTAATGTCAATAATATATGTTCGGCTAGATTTATGAATATTGCTAAGTTTAATCAACGATAAGGTTTGCACGCGGTGTGCTGTAACTAAAGCTAAAAGAGTTGTTAATTTCCTAGAAAGATGCTCATAAGAAAGACTTTCGTTTGGATACCAAGAACTTAAATAATTAAGAACGATTGAAGGATCCCAAGTCCAATCATATCGTGGATTTGGAGACCGGAGTTTGTATACTCCCATCATAAATATCTTTATGGTTGGATTATTTATAACATTAGTATTCAATATAAGTGACAATACTGCTTTCGCGGTATTAATTGAGCCAAATTGACTACCTTGATTAAAAAGTAACGTAAAAAAATCGAATACTTCTGCTGTACCAGCATCAAAAATATTGTAACTTTTATCATTACAAAATAAATACCATCTTTTTAAATAACAATTATACTGTTTAAGAGTGGTTTCTGTGAGTGACGCTAACATGATGTCTGCCGCATCTGGAGGAGTACCTTGCCTCATGAACGCCGTCCGGACAACACTCCGGCAACCAGGGTAAGGCTCTTGTGCATCTTGTGTTCGACACTGTAAGGGGAGGACAATAAATTTGGTTTAGGTGGGAGTTCTATTCGTTCAGAAGTCAACAATCTCTCAAAAAGGGGAAACCAGGGTTGTGTAGGCCACAGTGGCACAACAACAATGCCCTCCGCCTTATCTATTATAATCTTTTGCAACATCCTGAGTATTAGACAAAATGGTGGAAAAGCGTAAAAACAATACGACGACCAGGATATGGTAAACGCATCGATCTTGTACGCGTCAGGGTCACGATGCCACGAAACAAATTTAGGACATTTTCTGTTTACTCGGCTAGCAAAAAGGTCAATCTCTGGAATCTTCTTAAACTTATTACAAATTTCCCGAAAGGCACTATCAGCTAGCTCCCACTCTATATCTGCATGCTTTCGGCGCGATTCTGCATCTGCTATATAGTTGTCTCCTGAACTAACATACGAAGCAAATATATATAAGCCACGCTCCTCGCACCACTGCCATATTTGTCGGCTTAAATCGCTCAGATGTGGGAATCGAACTCCACCCATGTGATTGATATATGAAATCGCAGTGGTATTGTCTATTCTTAATAAAATCTCACAGTTTCTGTAATCCTTAGCAAATATTTTTAAACAAAAAAACGCGGCATTTAACTCTAGACTATTAATATGTTGACTACGCTCATAAGTGGACCACTGACCACTGGCTCTCATATCAGAGCAACGTGCTCCCCAGCCTGTTAGGGACGCATCGGAAAATATCTCTAACTGATAACTTCCTGTCCGTATCGGATTGCTACAAGTGTCTATGTTACCTAGCCACCAATCTAAATCATCATTTAAGCTATCCGGAATATTAATATACTGATCGTAGTCATCATTTTTATTTAAATAAAGAAATTTGGTTCTTTCAAGTCTCTTAGTATACATCCAGCCGTACGGTACTGCTGGACAAATGGAAACTAATAATCCTATCAAGTGTGCGAAATTACGAAGCTTACATCTTTCAATGGATTTAAAGTATAAAAGCTCGTTTTTAATCCTCTGTCGCTTCTCGCATGGAATGTTAATTGTAAAATCTGCAGAATTGAAGCTAAACCCAAGAAAATTTGCCGTACGACTTGGTGTATCTACCGATTTATCAACATTTATTGTGAATCCTAATGATTCTAACAAGTCTTTTGTTACATTAAAGTTACGTAAGCAGTTAGAATATGTGTCACCGAAGAGTAACAAGTCGTCTAAGTAAACGACTGATAAAAAACCTTGATTGCGCAAGAATTGCACAACAGGACGCATTAACTTCGTGAATATGTAGGGTGCAATATTTAGCCCGAAGGGACACACCTGGAATTCATATGTTTTGCCTTGCCAAAGGAAACGTAAAAATTTTCTATATTCTGTATCGATATTTATAGCAAAATACGCGTCTTTTAAATCTATTGAACACATGTAGGCGTTTTTCGATAAAAGTCTCATTGCTGTCCTATAATCTTCGAGTTTGAAGTGAGGGGTATATATAAACTTATTCAATGATTTTAAATTTAGAATGAATCTATTTTTTCCATTACTCTTCTTAATAAGAAAAATACTCGATAAGAATTGACCCTGGCATGGCTCACATTCTTGTATGGCACCACTACTTATAAGTTATTCGACCTCCTCGTTCATACTCGTCTCATGCGAAACCGACTCGGGTCTGTTAACAGGAAAATTCAATTGAGATATACAGTCCGATATTGGAATACGCACACCACGGACCCAAGACAATATAGTAGGATCCTTGGTTATGCCTGAGCCTGAGGTTGGACATCGGCATCCGGTATTAGCGGCGCGAGCTCCGGCCGTGCGGACGCGGCGCTCGGCGGTCGCTCGTGCGGCGGGACGGCGGCGGCGGTCTGCGCCCACCACGTGTGTAGCTCGTCCTCGCTGACGTCTGGCGAGGCGGCGGCCGCACCGCCGACGACGGCTGGCCCCTCCAGTTTAAAGACTTCGATGTCGACGGTCCTGCCTGTGCCTGTTGGTGCTTGGGCGTCCATTTAGGCTTTGCGACAGTCGGCCTTAATTCTGCTCCGGTTTTTGTCATTGCTTTTATCGACTTTAGACTTTCTTGTAAGTCCTTACCAAAAAGTAAATTGTCGCGCTTTAAGTCCTTAATGTTGTCCTTGACCTCCTTATTTAGACTAGGCACCAAGAAATTACGCCTGCTCTGAGTCTCTGAAAAATGTAAGTGACATAAGAGTCTACCTGTATCGCTGAGCGACTTTATGATCACATGTTTGCTATTGTCTTTAGAGGAATCTGTTGTCAATAAGTTCGATAATGTATTGGCAACTCCTGTTATAATAGTCGCGAGCAATTTTTGTTTGTCACTTAGAATATTATCTCGTCTTAGAACATTATCGTTACACGCCGCCTTGATCTCGGGATTGATTATAGGGGCTTGCGCTAATTTTAAATTTTCTGGAATTTCGTAACGTTTTAAAATATCATTCTTAATATCGTCCTTCATTCCATTAACTAGAATGTCTGACCATCTCGTCGAGATATCGTCGTGAATGCAAGGACCAAATGTTTCTTCTTTTACGGGCTCGTCGCCCAATAAACATAATAAACCGGGATCAAGTGCGTTAATAATCGGCGCAGATTCTTGAATATCAAGCGTTTCACCGGTAACCGGTGCGATTGTGGCTGCGGGTGTAGGCGCGGGAGCGGGTGCGGCTGACGTCATGGACGCGGCCGCAGGCGCCGGCGCGGAGGCGGGGGCGAGCGCGGGAGCCAGCGCATCCACTGCGCGGGGCCCGGCGCTGCCATTCTGCACGACCACCGATCGCAGCCCGCCGGTAGCAAGCAGCCCACCCGACGTTGAGCCCCCGGCCTCATCGTCAGTTAAGTCGTAGACAGTGTTGTTGATCAATGGGGATTCTGTAACATTACGGTCGATCCCTTCACAATACTGCTTTAATAAAAATATGAGTTCATATATTTTGGCTGACCCTTATCTAGGTACTGAATATTTTCAACCAAAGATCAACACTTATATTGGTCAGACCGTATAAACGGTTCGGTAAACTTTGTGAATTGCCCGATATTTGGTAGGGTAGGGTTTTTACCGCTTACTTGCTCGCTGGTGTGAGCGTACATGTACAAGTAAGTATAGAATAACTACGTACGTATGTAGGTATACGAAAGCTCTAATCATTACTTGTAAACCACGGGCAGTCGTGATACAGTCTCACGGGCTGTACTCTAGACTGATAGCAATAACAATTCATTGGAACAAAGTATTTTAAGTATAAAGTATTCCGACATAGCCTCACGGACTATGCTCTAGGAATATAATGTGCTTCCCGTTTACACAACGTTCAACCTCACGGATTGAACTGAAGTATACATTAGGGCCGGTAATAGCCTTACAGACTATACTCATTGCACAACGTTATAAAACAAAGCTACATGTACATAAGACATATTTCGTCAAGTGACTAGGCGACAGTAATTGAACAGCTTACCTTCATATTGCGAATCCTCTAGCAAGGGATCGGGTTCGCCGATATCTTGCTCCATACATTCGTATTCATTATCTGTATAGGAGGACGTACTGGGGCTATAACTACGGTGACGGCGCCTACGACGAATCTTCGATTTTTTCCTCTCAAGGCTTCGGATTTTCCTTTCCAAGTAATCTTCCTCGTCTTCCTCACGATGTTTGCGTTTTCCCATTTTCTCCAAAAACACTAAACACTATCACAAACTTGCTAAAACACAATTATTTCACCAATAAAGAAAAAGTACGTGCACGATGGCCGCCACACAAAACGTGTATGAAATACCCCCAATTTAGGCGAGATATTTTTTCTTAAAAAATGTTACTCTAAATTGTGTACGATGGCAGCACATTCGCGTGCTACTACAAGTAAAGTATAATGTAATCACGAAGGGCGAATCACAGAAGTTTAATTCCGTACATTATAACATACATATAATGCAACGTGTTTTCTTTACATTTTGTTTAATATTCTAATATTAGATCTACTGTAACAGTTAGCATCAAATAGATATAAAGTGGGCAAATATATAGAATAGAATAGAATAAGATTTTATTCGTAAGCACAAACAAACAAGACATTACATAATATATAAAAGAAAACATAAAATAAGATTGAAAATGGCCTCATCTCAGCATGTTGCAGCCGGGCTAGCACATGATTGGCGCGAGAGTATCTCGCCGCGACATAGACTACCCGTCACCCTTTAGTTCATACAGTTAGTAAAAGACGGGTAGTCTATCTCGCGGCGAGATACTGTCGCGCCAATCATACGGCCTACTGCCCGCGCAGCATGGTTTCCCCTATCACTAAGTCCGTCACTTTCGCACTCACATACTTGTTAGAACGTGACAGGCATGGTGATAAGCGTACCGTGCTACGACTCGGTGACCAAATTGTCATATTTGTAAGTGAAACCGATTGTTTTATCCTATATTTCATCTATGCCTGGTAACGAAATAATTTTTTGTATTTTTTGTATTTATTTTTTTATTTGACTTCCAGCGCTGATCTTCCGATGAGACCATATATCATTACACATCAGACATGGACAAGGATGTGTTCCGATATAATTATTTGGCCATTTTGCAAGTCACTACGTATTTAATGCTGACATTTCTAAATTCCAGTAGTTTTAGAACTATTCTCTAGCGTTCACCAGCGCCTCTAGTTCAGAATTTCCAAATTCTAACCACAGAACAATAGCGAAATGCAAACAGAAGCTATTTGGTGGCACAAAGGAAACCTGAACGTATTTTTTTCTGTGAAGTCTCTTTATCTTTTGTGGTGCAAAAATGGACAAAATTGTGTTTTTATTTTATTCGCGATCAACAAAAATACTTTTACTTTGTGCTAGCCGACAATATTTTGGCATTTCTTGTATCAATTTCTTTTCAAATTTTTACAAGCTTTTTATTAACTTGCAATGTACCTATGTAAGTAAGAATGTATGTAATATGTAGCTATGTTTGTAAGGGTCAAATCTTGCAAGTTAAATTTGACCCACTTCCCGCTTTCCGATGAAGCTGAAAATTTGCATACATAAATGTATGTAAATTAGGTGACAATTCAATATTATAGTACCATCGAGTAGATCTGATGATGGAGACAGGAGGTGGTCATAGGAACTCTGTAATAAAACAACGCAATCTAATTAGCTCCATGCATGAATTTATTTTTATTTTTGGATTCATAATTAATATCGTTGGAACACCGGAAATGATAAAAATACTTTTGTAAACCTTAACATTATTTTATTAAAAAAGATTTAAAATGTTAAAAAATTTTGAGCGGTTGAAACGCTCATAATTTTTGGCGCGAATTCGACAGAGCGTGATGACGTCACACGTTGGGCGGCCCAACTGACGTTTGCTACTAATGACACTAATCTGTCGAACGCGTGACGTCACGTGGCGTTTCGAGCGTTTCGCTCACTAGCTTTTCGCGGGCAAATTTTTGTACTTTTTATTTATAATTTTAAGTAATTAAATGGTAATTTAAAAACGGAAATGCATTCGTAACATGATATAACGGTAACAAACATCCGAATAAAACATATTTCGTTCGAATATAAACTTCATGCATGAGGCTAATTGTGTTTGGGTTTTTTAGAATTGTCTCGATGAGTATTAGTTATGCAATGAAAAATTAAAGCGACATATTATAATTTAAAACCAAAAATGTGAGAATTACATATATTTAATTTTTGCCCAAGTCCCAAAGTTAACTGGGCTCCGACCCACCTAACAAAAACTGCCAAATTCGGGACCCACCTTATGGCCATCTTAAATATAGCATGATCTATTAGATTATAATGATTTTTTAGTATTTAAGATTTTTATTTTTGTATACAAAGTTGGCTAATAAATAAGTGCATTCCCGTTGCCAGGGAGGTTTTGGGATTATACTGAACAACTTTTAATATGGGACCAACCACGAAATCGCGAAAAAAAATTTACCCTCCCATAGAAAATGGACCAGCCAAAATTTCATACAGCAAAATTTTTTTTCGCGATTTCAGGGTTGGTCCCCATACTAAAAGTTGCTCAGTATAATCCCAATCCCACCAAAAACATTTCATGTAAAGTGTTGCCAAGACTAGGCGCATAAAGCTTTTACACTCAAAAGCTATCAGATCCCGTAGTAGGTACCAAGACTTTTACTCTGTAAGTCCTAACTTTATTAGCTCTAACTGTATAAAGCCAACATCTTGGTCAAACGTACAGTACGGCTTGGCCGTTTCGTTGCAGTCACATAAACACTCACTCGGTGGACTTGTTGTACAAAGTAATTACACAAGTCTTTCAAATTCTGAGTGTCATTAAGGGATTGTCCAATTTGTCCATTTGTCAGCAACGAAACGGCCAAGCCGTACTGTACGTTTGACCAAGATGTTGGCTTTATACAGTTAGAGCTAATAAAGTTAGGACTTACAGAGTAAAAGTCTTGGTACCTACTACGGGATCTGATAGCTTTTGAGTGTAAAAGCTTTATGCGCCTAGTCTTGGCAACACTTTACATGAAATGTTTTTGGTGGGATTTCATTCATTTTTGTAAGAGTTAATATACCAGCTAGAAATGACTTATTCGTTTATAGAATCTACGATAATACAGGATCATATATAAGCAGGCATAATTCTAAAATATTTTAACATTAGATTTTATCAAAATTTTATAAAAGTTACGTATTGCTAGCGCCATCTATGTAGAGCCTGTATAAATTAAAAGTCAGGAATTTTATTTATTATAAATTGTAAGTTTCTAGAAATTTTAAAGCATTATTATCATAATCGGAATTATTTTTAATGACCTAAGCGTTAGTTAAAGTCCCCGATTCAGCTCACTCAACCAATTTTTGTGAATTTTGTGTGGGTACGTACGTGCTATCGCAGTGCTGTTGGAAAATCGCGGCTTTGTAGTGCGACGATTCGAGTTTGATCCCCAGACATGTATTTTATTAATTAAAATTTGAATTTAGCGAGTGCGAAGTGCGAGCTCAGCGTAGGTATTCGTTACAGTTGGGCAAAAATATTTTCTAGTCTCCGGCTGTTCTTCTGTGTAAGTCGTACGTATTACTCAACTTATTTTCGGGAAATTTTGTGAGCAGAATTTATTTAAAAAATATTAAAATAGCTCACTTATCATACGCGAGTCAAGAGGTAAAGAAACCGGTATATAAATGAGCTCTGCGAATATGCATACATTGTTACGGATCTTACGGTCGCGTTACTCTGGTGTTTCGAGATCTCTACACGCATGCGAGTTTATAAATCGTTGGGAACTGTTTGATGGTACTGTGACATCCGAAAACAAAAAGTCGTATGTGCCTGCAAACTTCCTATTATGATATGACTACATATATTCACCTTTCGCTGAATACTGCACAATTAATTGTGCAGCACAATACGGAAAATTTAATTTGATTAACAATATTTTGTTACGTGAGAATACGAGTCACATGAACGTCGTCAGTCGAGTATGTAATGTAGTTCATAAAACAACTGATCATAGTCTGCTCACAAAATACACATAATGTTCCAATATGGCTGTCACATATGGACAGACAGACGGAAGACCGGACGGACAGACGGACTAAACAAAACTGTAAGGATTCCGTGTTTGCCATTTTGGCTACTGAAGGCCGTATGCCCGGAGCGTATGACAGGTACACGCTACCCGCAACGTCTCCAAGTATCTTCATGGCGAACGGTTTGGACGAAGGTCGAGCTCCGCGAAGATATAGAAGTCAGAAGTGACCAAGAGAGACGCGCTTCTGTAGTGTTCAAACACAAAACTTTAGTACCTACAAGTGTATGTATGCATGGTTCTTGCGACTTCCACAAACACCTACTTGCGAAGTGCTCGCCATCGGCCTTCGCATTCAGACAATTTAACTGCTAATCAAGTTCGGTAAAATAATTTTTGTATCAATACAGTTTTTTTTTCTAATAGGCTACACTTATTTAGGCTTTGTTCGCGAGGTTGTACAGCTCACAGAACCTCCCTTGTGCTTAAAGTTCATCATCTTCCTCGCGTTATCCCGGCATTTTTAGCCACGCCACGGCTCATGGGAGCCTGGGGTCCGCTTGGCAACTAATATCAAGGTACAATTTTTTACGAAAGCGACTGCCATTATTAGGATTAGTCCCGTTTCCTCGCGATGTTTTCCTTTCCGGAAAAGCGACTGTTAAAACCTATCTTAACAAGGTACAATAAGTAGGTATTAGTCCATACAAATACCAAAGCAAATACCTAATACTTACCTAACCTAGATAGATTAAGTCTCTCAATTCTATGATATAATAATTAAACTAATTAAGGTGACATCTACCGAAACTCTTGTGTACTTGCAGAAGTACTCTATGAGCTTAGTTTAGTCTTTATATGTAATAGTTCATAACCAATCCGTAGTGTCATAGTGTGGCACTGCACTTAGCTATAATAAGCTTCTACATGTATGTAGATACGATCACTTTTTTCAACCAGCCTTCTGTTAACATTAAGCCGGGCCGGGGTTTGAACCCGCGACCTCCGGATTGAAAGCCGCACGCTCTTACCGCTAGGCCACCAGCGCTTGTGTTTGAAGTAAGGTTTTGAAAAGTTTACGACAAGAAACAGTGCCAATATAGAGGGCGCTATTTGGCTGGTTTACGTGAACCTGGTTCAAATCGGTACTTCGAAAACTTTTTGGTTTGTGTTTTCAGGATTAGAGGTATTTTTAGGTACCCCCATTTTAAGGGGTTGCAGGGCGAAAGTTACAGATTTCTGGTCACCATATGTGTCTGCATACAGACCCATCCCTACATGCCAAATTTCAGCCTTCTAAGACTTCAGGAAGTAGTCTGTATTTTCTATGACGCGAATTTCATGTGTTTCGGACAGTGAAAATTAAGGTACTATAAAATTTTAAGTATAATAGGTAGCTTAATAAAACTTGGTGTTTTTGATAAGTCTACTGAGTACATGGTATACAAAAAATTACAGCTCTCTAGCATTGTCCAAGACGAAGCTACGAGAGTTCGAAAATACGGCGAAACGTGCCGAGAAAAGATATGCACTGCCTTTTGCCCTTTGTCTCGTCTTGGCGGGGGCACGGCCGTGCCCCCAGATACCTCCCTGGCAACGGGAATGCACTTATTTTTTAGCCACCGTGTATCATCATCATTCGCTTGCCCTTGTCCCATTCACTTGGGGTCGGCGCAGCATGTCTTTTTCTTCCATACATCTCTGTCACCCGTCATCTCATCATTCACTTGCGTTAGTTTCATATCATCTTTCACACAGTCCATCCACCTTTTCCTCGGTTTTCCTCTCCTCGTACTTCCCTCCACATTCATTCTTAATACCTTTCTCGTCACATGACTTTCATCCCTCCGCATCACATGCCCGTACCATGCTAGGCGATTTGCCCTTACTTTTTCTTTTTAGCCACCGTGTATATATGTCAGTTTGTAAGGTCTATGGGTCTTAGTTGCCTAAAAATAAACGATTTAATTGATTGATTTATTAGTACCGGCTGTTAATTCGATTGGTCGGCATGTTGTCTAATATTTCAAAGCCCGCTCAAATTTCGCCGCCCATTGGTGGATCGCGACCCATAGTTTGGGAAGGCCTAAGTAATCTTATTTCGAACCGCAGGCACAGGGCGGACACGCTATACATCAAATATCACTTGCGTTTCTATGTGTGAACGGCACGTCTGTACACGCGTCATGCGTCATAGTGTAAGTTGCTTAAAAACAGTACTGAGCGGCCGGCAAACGGCCGTCAATCTGCTGTCGCGGGGCGAGGTAATACGAATCGGGGCGGGGCGGTGCGTGGCCGTTCTGTATGATAATACTATTACCAAATATAGATATAACTCCGTAATAGATGGATACAGTCTAAGGAAAAACGTGCCTCGAAAATCAAGAAAATTTGATTCTCGCTCAGAGGGCGCTACTAGTTTTGGCCTACAGTCGTATAGATGGCGTTGACGGTTTCGTTTGTTATTTAACAATTTTAACGCATATCAGTGAAAGAACATGGGTCAAAATCATAAAAATAATTAATGCAAATAAAAAAATCATTTATCTATATTTAAATACATTCTATCGTATTTTTATAAATCTTCATTTTTAGTTGTAAAGTGTGTCGACAGATGGCAGTGAATTTACTGGGGTTACAAAATTTACTATGACAGTACCGCTCTAGTATAAGTTACTTTATTTAGTTTTTTTTTTATCGCGTATATATATATATCTTTACTTGAAAAATAATTATAGTGTATAACTAGCCTTATGAACCGATTTTGCATGTACAACCAGCCTTAAAGTTTGTAGTCTATGATTGTTCATTATTTTAGTATGTGGGTATTTTTGCACTTTGTAATTTTTCCTCAGTCACCCGTTGACCACGAACGCTGTAAAGGGTTCGAAACGTCGGGATGTATTATAAATTCAATATACGCGATATAATCCGTTTTCATAGTTTTATTACTTTATGCTATTACTTATTGTTGTTTTTAAATTTGTTTGAAAACAGTTCCTTAATCCATAATCCGTGACATTGGATGTTTTGAAAAAGTTACAAAAAATGTTGACTTTCTCGAGAGAGCGATTTGTCATTTTTGCTAAAGATATGTGACGTTCTCAACCAAAAGGTACCACATTGTCGCTTGTCGATAAGGTTGATTTCTAATTGAAGCTATATGGAAATAGCGCCTTACTGACAAGTGGCAATAAGTACCCTTTTGGTTGAAAGTGGCACATATTTCGATCGTTGGAACCTAAATGATCGTGCACTGTGTTGTTTCAAAGGAATTTACTTTGAGGTTGCTAAGATTCGCTTCGCTCGCATTGTGGCATGATCTCATTGCTAAGGTTCTCAAGGGACAAAATTGATTTAAAAACCGGCCAAGTGCGAGTCGGACTCGCGCACCGAGGGTTCCGTACTTTTGAGTATCTGTTGTTATAGCGGCAACAGAAATACATCATCTGTGAAAATTTCAACTGTCTAGCTATCACGGTTCATGAGATACAGCCTGGTGACAGACAGACAGACGGACAGCGAAGTCTTAGTAATAGGGTCCCGTTTTTACCCTTCGGGTATGGATCCCTAAAAAGGAGTGCACTTTACCGTGTGTGCTCAATATTGCCTACCACACCAAACATTGCCAGGCAAACATGCAATTTCTAATATTTTCACCTCAGCAGCTCGAACAAGCCTACTTTCGTCACTCTAACTCGTCGTGAAACAATGTAGCTTTTTAATTTACTGAAGTCCATGAACTTCATACTACGGTCCAGTCCGGTCCGGTCCGGTGTACATCGTATCGTATTGTATCGTATCGTATCGTATCTTATCGTATTGTACATATTATAATACTTTTTTTTTTCTGTTTATTCTGTGTAATTCGAAATACATTTTAACCTTTAATATGTTCTCACTACTGAGGTGAAAAATTATGTGTGCAACACGAGAGCAAAGTTATTTTACATCTCGTGTTTTTGAGTCCCTCGCTACGCTCAAGATTCTACCTTACAATCACTCGCTTCGCTCGTGAGTCAATTATAGTATCTTTCGCTTTCTCGGGACTCAAAAAAAACACTCGCAAGGAAAACCAACTTTCCTCTCTTGTTGCACAAATAACTATTGTTGTTCTTGTTCAATAAATAGCAATATAAATTTAATTTTTGACAACATCAACATTCTCTACCAGCAAAGATAGATATAACTCCGTAATAGATGGATACAGTCTAAGGAAAAAACGTGTCTCGAAAATCAAGAAAATTTGATTCTCGATCAGAGGGCGCTACTAGCTTTGGCCTACTCTCGTATAGATGGCGTTGACGATTTCGTTTGTTATTTAACAATTTTAACGCATATCAGTGAAAGAACATGGGTCAAAATCATAAAAATAATTAATGCAAATAAAAAAAAAACATTTATCCATATTTAAATACATTTTATCGTATTTTTACAAATCTTCATTTTTAGTTTTAAAGTGTGTCGACAGATGGCAGTGAATTTACTGGGGTTACAAAATTTACTATGACAGTACCGCTCCAGTATGTTAGTTAGCTTAGTTACTAGAAGTCGAAGTGGTCGCCACGTTCGAAATCGGCCGGAAGTTACTCTATGCTACCAGTCAACCACAGAGCCAAACAGAATCCCAATACGTCCCAATTTCACAAAAAATGTTTTTATAAAATTTGCATCCATCAATTTATAGAGCTGGACTGTTAATGAAAGTCAGCGAAACAACAGTTCGCTGCCCCAATACAGGGTTCTATGTTACATTTTCAATATAATTGAAATTCGACTTAATGTCACTATGATAAAGTTCAAATTTCAGTTAGATAAAAGTGAAACATAGAACTGTAATATTTGGCCAACGAGTTGGCAACGATTCAATATTGACGGGCAATACCGGGCATTCATTAGTATATTGTTTGCATGCTGCAGTTAAAAACTGCAGTTTTGTTTAGGCTACGGGATTGTTAGGGTTCCGTACCCAAAGGGTAAAAACGGGACCCTATTACTGAGACTCCACTGTCCGTCTGTCCGTATGTCACTAGGCTGTATTTTATGAACCGTGATAGCTAGAGCAGTTGAAATTTCTGTTGATGTATTTCTGTTGCCGCTATAACAACAAATACTAAAAAGTACGGAACCCTCGGTGGGCGAGTCCGACTCGCACTTGTCCGGTTTTTTTTTAAATACAAGTAATATGCGAATGTTCATGTTATGTATTATACTGAAGATCCCTAAAGATATATACATATATAACTTTTACTGTCTCCTTCATGTCCTATTGTTTACGTCGAAATAAATTTTATATATTTATACAAATACAAATTTCTTTAGTTTTGTAAATTACACGATAAATATAAGGTAAGGGATGAAGCCTCCCTGTAAGCAAAAATAGCTTGTATCGAGAGCCTCCGCTCTTCCTGAGATAAAATCCGAACAGGTTTCAGGAGAATTCCGCGTTATATATTCATTCTCTGCTTCCAAATCGATCCAGCCGTGTTCGAGAAAACGGAGCACATACATAATAATTCACTTACAATTAAACACCTTAATGCAATAAAAGGGATGGCCCAATTTTGATTATACACGTCTAAGAACCAGCGCTATAACACCTGCTTACAATTAAAGAAAAATGCATCCAAATCGGTTTATCCGCTTAAGAGCTCCAGTGCCACAGACAGACACATATTACGGTTAAAATTAAAACACCGCACCACCGCTGTGTTTGCGTCGGGGTTCGAAAAACAAAAATACTGACGAATTGAAATCCTAATTTTTGAAGTCGGTTAAAGTGTTAAACATCGTTAATTCTCAACTCATATCCTTTGTTCCTAACTTTGCCTTTAAGTTCGCTAATTTCTTGTTTAATTGTCTTACTGTTTCGTTACAATCGAATCTTTGAAAAGTTTAACACCATTTTGTTGTTTATCGAGATACCAGAAAGTAAATTATAGCCGTCTTATCACGTGATAAAGCGTCAAAGGAAAGATAAAGCGTCTCGTATTATATGTGGTATTTTCTATAAAAAGGGACCTTATTGTCGATGGCGCTTACGCCATTATAAACGATGCTCCGATATAAATACAATGCCGCGCGACGCTGTGCGGCGTAAGCGCCATCGACAATAAGGTCCCTTTTAATAGAAAATGCCCCATATAAGTATTAGAAATGTAAAAATCCGTTGTTATGTTTAGAATAAATTTAAAAGTGGAAAAATTACTGCCTTGGGTGATACTTGAACTCACGGTCTCTGGATCGATACTCCAGCGCTCCACCAAGACCTAAATTTATACTTGTTCCAATTCATGACTACTTATTGATCTATATCTATCAATATTAAGAGGGCCCGGCCCTCTGTCGCTGCAGCATAAAGAAAAGACAAATAATGCACGCCATTGAAAAACGTAGAGCTAAATGTATAGGTCACATACTCCGACACGAAGGGCTAAACAAAATTATACTGGAGGGTAGAATTGAGAAAGGAAGAGAGAAAGAGGAAGACCTAGAATATCATACATCATACATGACACGGATAGAAGAAAGGTGCTGTAGTCATTCATACCAGGAGGTGAAAACGAAAGCCCAGAATAGGCTGGAATGGAAAATGCTACTTATTGATGAGTGTTAATATTAGTTTCCTTTAAACGTCGTAATCAACATAAAAACCTACTGTTAATGTAAGAATACGAAAAATATACATATTTCAGATTTTATTAGTTACCTCTTCATCATTATAACACGTTTATTTTTAATATTGAAAAACCGTTCTTAATAAGTTGTCTGAATGGAACGGAATAGCTATGGAAGGTAGAGGTAGGAATAGCTGCCGAAACGCCTGTCAAAGAAGATGCGTTTTTAGGGTTCCGTACCCAAAGGGTGAAAACGGGTCCCTATTACTAAGACTCCGCTGTCCGTCTGTCCGTATGTCCGTCCGTCTGTCTGTCTGTCACCAGGCTGTATCTCATGAACCGTGATAGCTAGATAGTTGAAATTTTCACAGATGATGTATTTCTGTTGCCGCTATAACAACAAATACTAAATAAGTACGGAACCCTCGGTGCGCGCGACCGACACGCACTTGACCGGTTTTTTCCCCAATAAAGAAAATAAAATAAAAACTTCTAAGCGAAGTGGCGGGCATATGCCAGTCATGTATAAAGTATCATTACGGAGTCGCTGTACGTCCCCGTGACATTTCGCCGCTATACTTACTCAACATCGTATCTGCAACACTCATTTGACAACAAAAACACCCGTATTCCGAACGTAAGAAAAGCGACATTTCCATCAAATGATTGTTGCAGATATGAGGTTGAGTAAGTTGCCGTCTGCACAATTGATGAGTTTGTGAGCTGGGACATGAGTGGAGACATAAATAGCTGTAACGAGGTTGTGCTTAATGGTCCGAGTATAAAATGAGAAGTTTGCCATCGGTGTTTTTTTTTATACGTAAAAACGGGACCCTATTACTAAGACTCCGCTGTCTGTCCGTCTGTCTGTCTGTCACCAGGCTGTATCTCATGAACCGTGATAGCTAGACAGTTGAAATTATCACAGATGTATTTCTGTTGCCACTATAACAACAAATACTAAAAAGTACGGAACCCTCGGTGGGCGAGTCCGACTCGCACTTGGCCGGTTTTTTTGGTACCAAGTCGGTGGCAAACAAGCATACGGCCCGCCTGATAGAAAGCAGTCACCGTAGCCTATGGACGCCTGCAACACCAGAGATATTACATGCGCGTTGCCGACGCTAAAAACCTGTACACTCCGTTTTTGAAGAACCCCATACTGTAGCCCCTCGGGAAAACTCGGCAGGGAGCTCATTCCACAGCCGAAGCGTCCGGAGGAAATTAGTAGTAGTTTATTTATTTAATCGTATGGCGTATATACATAAATATTCCCTATAAAATTTGATAATAGTCTGAATAAGATACTTATAAGTCCACATTCAAGGTCCCGAGCCACGAGATTACGTCAGGTGTTAATTTAAACAGATCTTCCAGGGGGATTAGTAGTATTAGTAGTAATCACTTTATTGTACACAACACAGGTTTACAAAAAAAATTTACAGTAATGGAAGTACAAAGGCGAACTTATCTAAGTGTTATCTATGTGATCTACATTCGAGTTATTATAATCGTGAAGCTGGATAAAAATAAAGCTGGATAAAATCGTTAAAAGGAAATATTTTTACATCAGTGACAACCTTACAATAGTTATTTGTGCAACAAGAGAGGAAAGTTGGTTTTTCTTGCGAGTGTTTATTTTGAGTCCCGAGAAAGCGAAAAATTCTATAATTGAATCACGAGCGAAGCGAGTGATTCTAAGGTAGAATCTTGAGCGTAGCGAGGGACTCAAAAACACGAGATGTAAAATAACTTTGCTCTCGTGTTGCACACATAATTTTTCACCTCAGTAGTGAGAACATATTAAAGGTTAAAATGTATTTCGAATTACACAGAATAAACAGAAAAAAAAAGTATTATAATATGTACGATACGATAAGATACGATACGATACGATACGATACGAGACCGGACCGGACCGGACCGTACCGTACCGTACCGTACCATAAATTTTTTTTTTAATAAAAGTATGAAGTTCATGGCCTTCACTAAATTAAAAAGCTACATTGTTTCACTCCCTGGAGTGAGGAAAGTCGCACTTTGCTCACTCCAGGGAGTGACGAAAGTAGGCTTGTTCGAGCTGCTGAGGTGAAAAGTTATTTACATTTAAAATTGATACATGTCATGTCATTCATAGGATCTACGTGCTAGGGTTGAAACATACAGATGTTTGCACCAATGTTTAACAAACTTATTATTCTATATCGGAATACTTAGACAACAAAACAAAATAAAACACATGTTTTCACTAACACAGAATACACACGCACACACATTAAATGTACCTAACAATATTGGTGTTAGCTATAGCTTTAGTTTTAGTTTTTAAGTTTAGGAAATAAGAATTGTTTGCGATGCCCTCACAGGGTTCATGTTTGAAGCATCTATTGTAAACTATCACAAAAACGGTTAGAAATATCAAAGAGGAAATATCGTTTGTTATTTAACAATTTTAACGCATATCAGTGAAAGAACATGGGTCAAAATCATATAAAAATAATTAATGCAAATAAAAAAATCATTTATCCATATATAAATACATTATGTCGTATTTTTATACATCTTCATTTTTAGGGTTCGGTACCCAAAGGGTAAAAACGGGACCCTATTACTAAGACTCCGCTGTCCGTCTGTCCGTCTGTCTGTCACCAGGCTGTATCTCATGAACCGTGATAGCTAGACAGTTGAAATTATCACAGATGTATTTCTGTTGCCGCTATAACAACAAATACTAAAAAGTACGGAACCCTCGGTGCTCGAGTCCGACTCGCACTAGGCCGGTTTTTTATTAGTCTTAATCGTGTGTCGATAGATGGCAGTGAATTTACTGTGGTTACAAAATTTACTATGACAGTCGCTCTATCCTATTATATCCTCTTTGGTGATTAATAAGTGAGAAATAAATTACGTAGCCTAAACAATTTCCCGTTTGTACATTTATTCTGCATATAGGCCACAATTGACTCCTACGCCACATGTTTTATAAATTAGGACAGTATTAATGCAGACTTTGAAGCGCTGCAGGTGAATTGGAAATGCTGGCACGTAAACGTGGCCGAAGCACACAAGATGGACTCCCACGTGACATTTACTAAGCCCATATACGGAAAATAAAGTGGTTTGTCATTTAACAATGACGACCGGTCTGGCCTAGTGGGTAGTGACCCTGCCTGTGAAGCCGATGGTCCTGGGTTCGAATCCCGGTAAGGGCATTTATTTTGTGTGATGAGCACAGATATTTGTTCCTGAGTCATGGGTGTTTTCTATGTATTTATTATTATCTCGTATGTATTTAAGTATTTATATATTATATATATATCGTTGTCTGAGTACCCATAACACAAGCCTCCTTGAGCTTACCGTGGGACTTAGTCAATCTGTGTAAGAATGTCCTATAAAATTTATTTATTATTATTTATTTATTATTTATTTATAACAATGCATTGGAGTGAACGACAGACTATACAGACATCACATTGGTCAGTTGATATGGCCAATGGAAATTGAAGGGGAGAGGGGCATACATTTAGTTACAAATTTTATTCTCTATGGCATGGAGGCAGCTGCCCCTTGGCGACGCCCTTGAGGTCACTGTCAATCTCCTTGATAAGGTAATTAATATATTTAAAACTTTCGCGTTTTGAAAACATGTTAAATCACATTTACAATCGGGTCTATCGCGAATTTATTTTTAGTTAGCCGTTTAACTTTTTAGTTAGCCGCGACCACGACCAGTGAAACCTGTGTCGAAACGTCGGTAAATAAAGGCAACAAAATAAATTCGCGATAGACCCGACTGTAAGGGCCTGTTTCACAATGTCCAAGTAAAATCCTGAATAAGCTACTTGCCACTTATCTGACGAATAAAGTCATCGTTGGCGTTTCATAATCTCCAAATAAGCTTTATCTGTTGGATAAAGTGCTTTTTTGTAGGAAATTTTATCTGGCAGTTAATTTATTTGTTAATTAGCTATCCAATACTTTACTTGGACATTGTGAAACAGGCCCTAAATGTGATTTAAGGTAATTAATGACGGATTTAAAGTTCTAATCGTGACAGCGATGCAGCATTTGAATAAATGAAAATAAATTTGAATAAACATTTGAATAAATAAAAAAATTAAAATATTTCTACAGCGGCAGTTAAGCCTTAGGGGGCTTTGCTCGCTGTCATAGTTTTTAGAATGTATATACAATGTGTTAATAAAAAAAAAACAATTTATCAAGGAACCTACATTTCCACAGCAGAGGCCGGGTTTACCGCGAAAATCGCAATTTCGTTAAAACCAATTTGGATAACCAAATTTAGATTATAGATTTTCGCTGTAGACCCTCAGAAATGTCTTTATAGCAATGCTCGTCATCCGCGTGTAACTTGAATAAAGTCATCGATATTTTATTCATTCATAAGGTATTCACACAAAAAATAGTCGAACGCTAGTGCTGCCTAATCGTAAAAAAGTAGCAGCCGACAGAATACAGAAGGCGAAGTTAACAATGCATCTGAATCTGACAAGAGGCATCGAGAAGGTTAGTTATTTAGAACACGGGTATACGTCTAAGCCTAGTACTATTTCAGTGGTAGAATTAGGAATGAGGCTTGATCCTATTACGGTTGTTTTTTCCTTTTGAGGTACGGAACCCTAAAAAATATGGTTCTCATATAAACGGCATAGCTGTGTTGTCTCTCAGTATCTAATTACCATAATAACTATTAAATTACGCTAAGCTGAAAAAATCACTTGCGTTTCTGTGTGAACGGCATGTCTGTACACGCGGCACCGTCATTGTGTAAGTTGCTTAAAAACAGTACTGGCCGCGTAGCCAACATGCCAATCGCTTACGCTCCGTAGCGATCGAAACGCAACTGTCACTGTCGCACTAGTTAGTTAGTTATGCTGGGCATTTTCCGCAAATCGACATCCAAATGTGCCTATTTTGCGTGAAACGAGGTAGCGCTACTCTAACCACCCCAGCCCCTCCACGAAGCCTAGCAAAGTCTTCAGGTTGCCAGTTGCCTCTTTTAGTGTGCATGGATTACCTAGGTATTTGCTCCTATACACTTCTACCTGTTTACAACTTTGAGAATATGTTTTGTTGTTTCTTCTTCTTCCATGCACGCTCTGCACATGGGGCTAGTTTTACCCATATTATGTAGGTGTTTGTTTAGTGTGTTATGTCCTGTTATTAATCCCACTGTCGCACTAATATGGAAGAGCTAGCCGGCCTAGCCAAGGTGACAATCGCTATCGCTTCGACAACGAAACGCTTTGTGTCTCTCTATCACTCTTCCACTGTCGCACTAATATGGAAGAGTGATAGAGAGACACAAAGTGTTTCGTTGTCGAAGCGATAGCGATTGTCACCTTTGCTAGGCCGGCTGAGCGGTCGGCAAAAGGTCGCCAATCTGCCGTCGCGGGGCGAGGTAATTCGAATAGGGGCGGGACGGTGCGTGGCCGTTCTGTATGATAATACTATTACTTATTCTGTGACTCAGCAGCATAAGTGCAAATATTGTTATTGTTCGGCTCTACGGTCTCGCCGTCCGTAAAACCTGTAAAAGATGTTAGCAAAAGCATCTAAAGAGAAATTATGCTAAGCAGACCTTTTGTGTTTACTACGGAAGAGAATATATGGGGCATTTTCTATGAAAAGGGACCTTATTGTCGATGGCGCTTACGCCAGCGTCGCGCGGCATTGTATTTATATCGGAGCATCGTTAATAATGGCGTAAGCGCCATCGACAATAAGGTCCCTTTTTATAGAAAATACCACATATATAAAATGTATACTTGTTCACGAAGGAAGGAATCTTGTATACAGTCGCCATTTGATATATCGGAGCGGCCAAGGTGCTCACAAATATCTGAACACGCCTCTATTGTCAAGGAGTTAGAGTGCGTGTTCAGATTTTGTGAACACCTCGGCCGCTCCGATATATCTGATGGCGACTGTACCATCAGCCGCAAAAGTACATGGCGACTTTATCAATTAATTCATTTATAATTTCTCAAATATCGCAGCTCGGTGTACGTATGTACCTATACACTCGTATTTTATACTCGTATGAGTATAAAATATAAACGAGTATATGCTGAAATATCTCGCTTAAAAATCGTGACAAAAAGTTCGCCGCCAAATGGAGGTGCGGACGAATGAATACCAATTTGTGATGTTTCGCGTTTGGGGGCATTTTTTTGTTTAGAGCGTTAAAATATCACCATAAATCTAAAATGGTGATTATATTAGAGATTGACGCCAATTTCTATTCTGATCAAATCGGCCGATTTGATCATCCCGTCTGGACTGGCCTATCGACCGCTTCTGGACTGATAAAGCGGACACCATTATGTATGTAAGCCCTAGCGCGAACTTGAACCACACTGGAATACAAAATGCACCCTTCACCCTAATTGATGCCCCTGTCCCGTCATTCCGACGTGCCCCAATCTTGCCAACTACAAATTAGTTTTGCCCTCTGAGCCCGGTGGTCGGTTGAGTGTTGTTCACAAAGCAAAGGTACACGTCATCTCCTAGTCAAGTAGACAGCTTTGATAGAAAATGTTAATTGAAACTTAATGGTGGCCCATGAGGGGATTTTTGCGGTTACTCGAGCGTGTCAGATTGAGATATGAGTGATATCATACTAACCGTGGAGTTTTATTATGGGACCAATGCCGAAATCGCAAAAAAATATTTGGCTGTCCCATAGAAATCAGCGGCATCATGCCGGAATGTATGAAACAAACAATTTGTTTTTCGCGATTCGGTATTGGTTCTATAATAAAAATTGTTCGGTATTACCTATAAAGTCACTACGCAGAGTATAAAAGGTGGTTAAAATTTCACCCTGTATAACGAAGAGGTTCAAACCATACTGGCTACTTTGCAATTATGTACAAAATGTTTTGTAAATAGTTTGATTTTTGAATAAATGATAAAACTGTCCGTGTGTCCGTCTGGTCAGTTATGCCAGTAGGCGAATAGGTAAAGCGATGGAAGTCATTCTTCTTTTTTGGCTTTTCTACTAAGCCGAAGTGATTTGCAATACAGGTATTAATTTATGTATTGAGGCCCAATTCCGAATTCAATATCGGTGTTTCGAATTGTCCAATTTTTGGTGCCCTATTATTGGTGCGGCTTCAGAAGTCAGGGAAGTCCTTAAGGGTAATAGGTGCAAAAATTTATAATAAATTACCTGAAGTAATAAAAAACTTTAGTACTGAACGACGTTTCACACGCGAACTCAAAACGTTTTGCACAAAAAAAGCATACTACTCGCTAAAAGAATTTCTAGACGAATGACTAAATATGTCGAAACCTTATAATTTATTTAATGTAATCATTTCAATTTTTTTTTATATTTATAATTCAATTCAATGAAAACATGCTTAAAATTATGTTCACTTAATAGAAACGTATTGACTTGCATATGCCTTTTAAATGTATTATTGGTTTTATAATTGTAATAATAATTGTATTGTTCTTCTAATTGTAAATAATTTTTGAATATGACGATGTACAATTACTACAAATAAAATATATTCTATTCTATTCTATTCTATTCTATTCTATTCTATTATTAACAGCAAAACGCACTAGGTCTTGAATAAACGATTTATTTTAACTCGATACACAACAATGCTTGACCGACGCTTCCGTGGATCCGGCACCAAGCCATCTTGACAGCTCGCGCCCATGACAACCGGCCTGTCAGTTAGGGGCGCGTTCCGAACTCCGCTAACACTATCTACAAGTAATCATTTCCCTTCATTGATCCTTTGGGTCTTAACAGTATAATCATATATTACCAATGGTGAGCGATACGCATGGTTATTCAGTTAGTACAATATTAAAATCTAAATATACTTAAGGTATGCAACGCAATAAGAGAGGTAGGTCGAGTGCGGCGCCATAACTGCAATACTTAGACCACAGACCATTTACATTTAGACGATGCATACAGACTCGCGGTCACACGGGCATATAAAAATATGTCTACAATTTTGGTGAAACCTGAAATTATTATCTAATAGTTTGTCATTTTAATCCTTGTCTGTGTTTGATAATTGAGGATCCTGTCCGAATTTTGAGTCCTTTTTGCATTTTTCTCAAGGACATTTTTTCTTCTCTATACAGGACAACCGAAGTTTGTACCCATGATATAGGTTTGTACCCACGAAAGCCAAATACACGTATTATGTTGAGATACTGTTGACCAAGGATTTGACTAGGTTTCCCTTAAGCTTTGAACGGTGAAGTTACAATGGAATCTCGTTGTTCATTTCGCTTCAGCCTGCAGTTCGCCAGCGAACTTTTAATGTGGTTGGCTCGACCAGGGGCTGTATTTGGCTTTCAAAATCTTAAGCTTATAATGCCTAATGCCTTACATAGACTACATAGTACTATAAATTATACGTACTATAATTATTTAACGCATTTCTCATTATTATTTAAGAAATATCTTAATTTTATTTATTTTATTTTCAGTCATAAAATAATTAACCATCTTAAAACAAATTAAAACTTATTAACTTAAAACAAATGGCAGGTGGACTAAAATGTTAACGGAATGGTGGCCGCTTTCGAATGAAAGAAGCCCCTGGCGTCCGTTGGCTCGTTGGGTGGACGACATCCGGAAGATTGCGGGTCACTTCAGGATGAGATTAGCTCAGGACCGGGACAAGTGGCGTACTGGAAGAGAGGCCTATGCTCAGCAGTGGGCGATAAAGGGCTGATATGATGATGATGATGAAAACAAATTAAGTAATGATATAAGATTTCATTTAAAAATATAACAATTTTATCGACGTTTACATCATAAGTTATCGACATGTTACCACCCCTACGGATACTGACGTTTATGACCCCGCTCGCCACTTAATTCTGCGGATACTATAGTGCATACAACGCCATATACGGTAGTTATAATATTCAACTTTATTAATGCATGTGGAGAGTTCTTCAAATAAAGAGTGTTCTAAAGGATTTTAAAAGGATCTTCCGTTCTGGAGGACATCCATAGGCTACGGCGATCGCTTGCAAAAAGCGGTACGAATTATTATGACCGATCTATATAAAAAAGTAATTTCCTGTGACGTCAAAATAATATTAACTCGCCAAGTTTAAACTTAGGCCGAATAGTAAGCTTATGAGGGGATCCTACCGACGGCGCCAAGTAGGTAGGATCCTATTTTAAATATACTAGCTTTTGCCCGCGACTTCGTCTGCGTGGAATTAGTAATTTGGGTAAATTAATTCTTAAACAAATCTGCTTTTTAATCCACCCTTTTTTCACCCCCAAATTGGTCCACACTATACATTTCCACCCCATTTTTTACACCCTTAAGGGATGATTTCGGGGATAAAAGTTATTCTATATCCTTTCCCACAGCTCAAACTATCCCCATTTCAAGTTTCATCTAAATCGGTTCAGCGGTTATTGATTCCCCATACAAATTTCCACCCCCCTTTTCACCCCCTTGAGGGGTAAGTTCTGGGATAAAAAGTATCCTATGTCCTTCCCCGGGACTCAAACTATCTGTATACCAAATTTCAACTAAATCAGTTCAGCGGGTTAAGCGTGAAGAGGTAACACACAGACAGACAGACAGACAGACTTTCGCATTTATAATATTAGTATGGATTTATTACATAACAATACGTATCAAAACTGAAATTAAACTAAATCCTAAACTAACAAGCACAAGAACTTCACAAGATACGCCCCGCACCCCTCAGATGCAAAGAAGCCCATCACGCTCGCCGCGTTGCCACGTTGGAGCGATTATTAATTTATATCTACACATTAATGGATAATTATGGAAATAATAGCACGATCACCTGATATTTATTTGTATTTACCATGAGGTCAATTCTAATTTACCTACTTACTACATATCTATGTGACATCCAGGCGGCTGAATGGCGTCGGATCGCACAGGATAGGAACGAATGGCGAAACCTAGTATCGCAGGCCAAGATCCACTTCGGGTCGCTGAACCAGCGAAGTAAGTAAGTACTACGTATCTATCTACTTACTGGCTTAGAACCTCTTAGTCTTCGGAGAGACGTTGGCTGTCTTTGCATGTTCTACCGTCTGTACAATGGGGAATGTTCCGAAGAACTTTTTGATCTGGTGCCATCGTCTCGTTTCTATCACCGCACCTCCCACCAAAGAAGCAAAGCTCATCCTCACTTCTTAGACACATGGTACACCAAGAATAAGCGGGCATCGTCCCCGTTTCTTCCCAGAACGTGCAGAATGTGGAATGAGATACCTCCTGAGGTATTACCTTTGCGCTACGACATGGGGTTCTTCAAGAAGCGGGTATTTAGGGTTATCAAGGGTCGGCAATGCTTAAGTGGCTCCTGTGATGTTGCTTACGTCCATGGGCGACGATGACTGCTTCCCATGAGGAGGCTCGTCTGCTCGTTTGCTGACTATCACATTTAAAAAAAAATTGTTATGGCTTTGAAATACTTTGAGACGACTTTGAAGATCGTGTTAGTGATTGGCGCTTCACACGCACGACTTTCATTTCATTTCGCATGCATCAAATAGCGTGAGCAATCTTCAACTTATCAAAATGAGATCAAACCTTAACACGTTGTGAAAGTTGTGGGTTCCGTGTGTTAAATATGGAACACTAACAAAACTAAATTTTTAAAATCATATTAAACATATTAATAACGGGTCACTCGCGGGTGTTTTAAGCCGAAAACGCTCGACATGTTTCACTCCGTACCGAGGAGCGTCATCAGGAGCTTAAACCCCGTTACCCCCGTGACCCGTTATTAATATGTTTAATATGTCTGTGTCTCACGGAAGTTTTGTTTTTAAAATCATAATTGGAACGAGTCACGTACATTTAACAAAGTTATACAAACTGCGAATTCCAATCGCAATCGATGCGAAATTGCATATATTAAGGCAACATGGCGGTTCACACATTGCATCTAAAGGTTATCGCACACATATCAACGTTTTGCTGTGCGTCAATTGATCGTAAGCTCCGCAGAGTTGACGTACCAATAAACGCATTGTTCTTCACTGAAACGGGATTTAATCACGTTTAAAATACATTATTTTTGGAATCTAATTTATACGCGATTAAGTCCCGCTTTAGCGAATAAAAATGTATAAAAATTGTGCAAAAAACGTATTTTACACCGCCCACTAACTAATAGCAAACATGTCATCAATTAAATACCAAAACGTATTCTGCAAGTAGGCCTTAAGGAGTTTTTCGATTAAAACAACATTTACAATGACATCACTTTTAATTACCTACCCATTACCACAGGGCGGACACGCTATACATCAAAACTCACTTGCGTTTCTATGAACGGCACGTCTGTACACGCGTCATTGTGTGAGTAAGTTTCTTAAAAATAGTACTGAGCGGCCGGCAAACGGCCGTCAATCTGCTGTCGCGGGGCGAGGTAATTCGAGTCGGGGCGGGGCGGTGCGTGGCCGTTCTGTATGATAATACTATTACTTATTCTGTGTTCCGGAGGTAAGCATATTGTAAAATCGAGTCTAATTCTATCGTAATTATAGCCGTCGTTTACACAATCTCGCTTACCAAAATGTAGTACACATACTCACGCTGCCCTCTGTGGTGATATACCAAGTGGCTGTCTATGTGTGATGTCACCTTAATGAATACGCGAGAGGAGCTGACGTCCACGGTCGTAACTTGCGGAATGCCCACACTAGGTTAGCCAAGTCAGCGAAACTAACCCACGTGATGGGGCCGACTGTGTACAACCGACTGCCGAGTCATGTCACGAATGCGTCGTCATTAACGAGCTTTAAAATGCACCTGAAACGATGGCTTATCGAGCACACTTTTTATAGCTTTAACGAAATAAGTTCCTAATCATAGATTTAATTTATTCTAATTTTTATATTATTAATTCCTTTATTTATTTTGAGTCTTAGGTTAGGGTTTTATAACATGCATATAAAAGTAAAATACAAAAACACTTACAAAACATTACAAAAAATATATAAACACATTATAAAAAACCTAACCTAGGGTGCCGCCGGCAGCGGGGTAGGGCCCAAGCTGCCGGTGGTCAGGGCCGCAGAGAGAGGAACCGGCGGACTATCCGCGCCGTGTCCAAGATCACCGCCTTCTGCATCTGACCCTTGATCCAACCACCTAGCGAGAGTCTAATATTATTAATATTATTATGTAAAATGTTACATTAGTTACAATACAAATCATATTTTGTAAATAATTTATAATATTGTGACATGTAATACGAATTATTATGAATAAATATATGAATATGAATATGAATAGTATTATAACGTGGTGACGGAACTTCGATAGGCTCAGATTTACGCGACACTTCAACAAGTGATCGTCAACCTTTACTCGCCACAATATTAATATTCCGCAGAGCGTCAACATCGCTCGCTAAAACATTAAATAACCCGTGCAAGTTAACCCTTCGAATGCCACGCGGGTAAAGTAAAACGGTGCACTGTAGAGAGCGTCAAGATGGGAAACTTACACAATATTAGACTTATATTGACCGGGATATAAGACCGTAATTACCTTTTGTATTGTTTTTGAGCTCCCGATATATGGGCGCAGTTACATGCATCTTCTTCAGGGTGAACTGAAGACTGAAATATCGAAAAAACAATAGAAAAGGTAATCCCGGTCTATATCCCGGTCAATATAAGTCTAATGAAACTAACCGTGAATCATTCAAAACTGTTACGCCATATTAAGCGTACTTATTCGTGTTTATGTATGTATGTATGTATAAACTCTTTATTGTACAAAACACAGAACACAACTATGGCATAGAATAGGCAGTACAAAGGCGAAGGAGGCGAAGGGGTTTATATAAGTTTTATTCGGTCAAAAGTTCAGGAAAATAGTTAAAAAAAATATACTGAAGAAATTAATTTATAAATCTGACGTTGTATAAACTAGAAATAAGTTATTCAACTGAAAATTTCAATTCATACTTCATTACACTTAATCTTCCCTTTTGAAATAAAAAATATCGTCTAGAAATTTAAAAATACTTAGAATTAAATAAAACATTTTATGAAATTTTATTTCTTATTGTATTGTAAATGGAGGTTGATTCAAAAGAGCTCGAGCGAGTTTTTATACTGGAATTGTAAAAAATTTCAAATGTACCTGTAATCCGCGCCCGATTTTATAAATCGATGTATAAAAATATGGAGCGATCAAGTAAAAGGGGCCCCATCCTCAACCAGCTTTTGCTCGGTCGTCAGAGACGCGATGGACAGGCACCGATAGAGGCAGATTACAAGAACCAGGTTTGGAGCATCCACATCCACTGATGACCACGATCCTCAGTCATGAGGGAGCGACCACAGAGAGAGAGAGTATAAAAATAACAGTTTGTTAACTCCTTTCAGGCTAAAGCCCATTTTAAGTACCGTAAATACGGGTAACATAGTTCTATTCTACAACTTTGGTCCAATTTTCAAAGTTGATTATTGACGAACCTAATTATACCAACTAATTACATCTATTTTCAAGCTTAGATTATGCTAATGCTTTTCTATATGAATTTCGCAACGTAATTATAAAAATTATTATACATATTTTACACCTGCTAACCCACAGATTTAATATACCTATATACGCTAGATGACGCAAATACCACGATTTGTATTGAAACCAAGCGTGCCGACTTTTTCAAAATTTACGCATAATATAATTTTAAAATTACTTATCTGTGATAGGTAATATGTTCTTGCCTTTGGGTGCTCGCAATTTTTGGACTGTTGCAGTTAATTATCATGTAACGAAGCATTTTTTAAGTTTTCACGGACGTCCGGCTGCAACAACTGACGCGCGTGGACTGTCAAGAGCAACGGCCAACTTCGACGCTTGGTCGGGGTTCGGACGCGAAGTAGATGCATTTGCGTCTTCTATGGTCCTTTGCCTTTGATTTAAAGGTGTTTGAAACCCCAATTTATTTATAAATCATGCAACTTGGCCCATTTTTCCCGTTATTGCTAAAATTTGCACCGCGTATTTGCGTCGCGCCATTCTGCACTTTTTCCTTTTTCACCAATTTCGAGCTGAAAGTGTGGAGAGCATTATTGTGAGTGCGGCACGTTTTGTCAGGAGTATTTACGTGTATATGCAACGAGCTAGAGTAGGTAACTATAATAACTAACTAGATTAACTGTAATTTATATTATAAAGGGTCTCTATTGTTTCTCATAAAGTTTTAAGTCATAATGTATTGTTTGTCCGAATTTTCTCAGAAACGCGTAACTTTTCAGGATTGCCATAAAACAAACCTAACCTAACCTATCAACAGGATAACCTTACAGCACATATATTTGTTACTAAGTCATGGATGTTTTCTATGTATTTAAGTATTTATATATTATATATATCGTTGTCTGAGTACCCATAACACAAGCCTCCTTGGGCTTACCGTGGGACTTAGTCAATCTGTGTAAGAATGTCCTATAATATTTATTTTCCCCTCACTAGCTCGGAAAGCCGTCTTTTATCCTTTAAAACAAGCGGGGAAAAACGCATTTTATCCACTAGTGGGGAAAGTAATTTGACCTTGGATGGAGCGTGTTTAAGTAGCTTGACAGATAACAAAACGTAAAACGCTCATAATAATGGTTCGTTCGATATTAATTATCATTAAATAAATGGTTTGAGAATCTAATAAAAAATATCAGATTTAGCCTTATTTAATGATTTTTAGTCATAAACCTTAAAATTCCATAATAAACGTTTGTTTTTTAATAATTATGTTAAATATAATTCTGAACGCACAAGTTAAGTCGACGCAATTTCAAAACGCATCATTGACATTTCATACGTCAGAAATGTCAACATTGTCAACAAAAATTTTACTTGATAACTTTTGTTTTTTGTTATAATATCGTAAAAAAATGAGTGGTTCCAGTTGATGAAGATGATCTAACGCCTGTGGATGGTGCACTTACCTCGCTATAGTGAGGGGAAAATTTATCTATTATTTTGAATAAATAAATTCATTCATTTGTGACCGAATGATCAATGGTATCAGTCGATCTGGTTTGTTTTGAGGATCAAATGTCTATATGCTGGCCAAGTCCTCGAAACTGACTCTTGTGACGGGCCCCAAGGTATATAACCACCTACCAAAAAATATAACTGCGGCTCCTAATGCAAGCAGCTTTAAGCACCGCCTAAAAAGATGGCTTATTGAGCGCCCGTTCTACAATTATGACGAGTTCATAATGACTAAGGAATTATAATTGTAAAAATTACTTGATTACTTTCTATTAAGTGTTAAAGATAAAAGACATTTATTCGTGACGATCACAACACAAGTACGAACATGTACAGACAACAACAGCAAGAAAAGAAGAGATCATCAAGTGTGCATCACGAAATGGACCCAACTCAGCATAATGCTAGCTATAAAGCCAGCGCTGGTCTTCCGTAGGGCCCATTCGGTGATGACTTTTATAATTAAGTAAGATTTATATAATTAAATTATTACCTTGTCTCTTCTTGGTTTTAAACTGTTTGTAATGTGATTGCGCTTACTATGTAAGGATTATTTATTTCCAGTAATTTTTTTAAGTTGTACCCAGACTGACATGTAAATTAGCTTTACCAATAAAATGATTATGATTATGATTAAATTATGACGTATAAATAAAACTTGCACGCACTATCAAAATCGTTGCATACTTCTCTTGGTATAAGGCCCAGGCTCTTCACTCTTGTAAAAATCGATTAAATGTGACGTTTTCAACCAAAAGGTACCACATTGTCGCTTATTGATAATTATATTATATTATTTATATTATAGATTTATGTAATTTTTGTTGGAGTTATTCGTAATGGTTTCTTACGTCATTGGTTAAAAACTATAGAATATTATTAGCAAGAAATTAACAATGAAAGCCAATAAACTAATAAATATCTAAGTCCCAGAGCAACTTTAGAATGATTGCTGCAAACTAAAACGCTCTTTATGCAACTACAAAACTGTCCCAAAAGGACAATTTGACGTGGATGGTGTTTGGATCCTCGCTCTGGGTCCTTCCTGATGCAAAGATTGTCCATCGCGGTTCAACGTGGCAACGCGGCGAGCGTCATGGGCACCTTTGCATCGGGGGGGTCGCGGGACGATTTTCGGGACGGCTGAAGTGGTCTTTTTTTATTAGTGTTAGTTTCTAGGATAGTATAGTTTAGAGTAAGAGTAATTTGTTATTGTGATGTATAATTGTATATTTGATTTAATGTAATGTAACTTAGTATAATTTTTAGAGTATGAAAGATTGACTATTTATTAAATAAAGAATTGTGTATTTGACGTTTTATATATTGTTATTGCCCACATTCCCACAATATCTTTGTTAAATATATTAATAACGGGTCACTCACGTGTTTTAAGTCGAAAACGCTCGACATGTTTCACTCCGTACCGAGGAGCGTCATCAGGAGCAATATGGGGTTAATATATTTAATATGTCTATGTCTCACGGAAGTTTTGTTATTAAAATATCTTTGTTTATTTTGATGTTATGTTATGAGTAGCAACAAAAACAGTACGTAAAGGTGGCCGTTACCGTTAAAAAATACTATCTGACTTCTCTGTATCTAAATTTCACTACACTAAATTTCTAACTGCTGCCATAACTATTATTTCATTATCACAGATGGGTAAAATAACCACCTCTTTTTCTCACCGGCAGTGGCCATTTAAGGATTCCGTTCCATTACGAAAAAACCGGCCAAGTGCGAGTCGGACTCGCGCACCGAGGGTTGCGTACTTTTTAGTACTTATTTGTTGTTATAGCGGCAACAGAAATACATCATCTGTGAAAATTTCAACTGTCTAGCAATCACGGTTCATGAGATACAGCCTGGTGACAGACAGACGGACAGACGGCCAGCGGAGTCTTAGTAATAGGCTCCCGTTTTTAACCTTTGGGTACGGACCCAAAAAACGGCAAAAAAATCATATTTGTTGTATGGGAGCCCCACTTAAATATTTATTTTATTCTGTTTAGTCCGCAGGCAACTAATACTCATCGAGACAACTCTACAAACCCCAAACACAATTAGGTTTTGTTGTTTTATCACAGAGTTCCTATGGCCACCTCCTGTCTCCATCATCAGATCAGCTCGATGGTACTATAATATTGCATTGTCATCCGACTTACATATGTATGCAAATTTTCAGCTTCAATGGAAATCGGGAAGTGGGTCAAATTTAAATTGCAAGATTTTACCCGTACATACATTACATACATACATATGTGTCGTTTTCAAGCAAAAGGTACCACATTGTCGCTTGCCATAAGGGCGCTCTGCTTCGTACAAGCAATTCTCGTCCTTATGGTAAGCAACAATGTGGTATCCTTTTGATTGAAAACGTTACATATACATACATAGTAGCAAAGATAGATATAACTCCGTAATAGATGGATACAGTCTAAGGAAAAAACGTGCCTCGAAAATCACGAAAATTTGATTCTCGATCAGATGGCGCCACTAGTTTTGGCCTACACTCGTATAGAGGGCGTTGACTGTTTCGTTTGTTATTTATAATTTTAACGCATACCAGTGAAAGAATAGGGGTCAAAATCATATAAAAATAATTAATACAAATAAAAAAATCATTTATCCATATTTAAATACATTTTATCGTATTTTTATAAATATTTATTTTTAGTTTTAAAGTGTGTCGACAGATGGCAGTGAATTTACTGGGGTTACAAAATTTACTATGACAGTACCGCTCTAGTATAAGTTACTCTATGATAGTAGGTAGGTGACGGGGTGTTGTTCTTGTTTTCGTAGATTTTCTCATGTTCTTCTTTTATTCATGTTCGTTGCAGGTTTTGAAAAAGTACGAATTAAGCTACATATTATTATAAACTTCATAGCGGTAGTATGCTTTGTTGCTGAGATATGTCGGTTAAAGTTAAAATTGTCACAAAACTCCTTGGTCTCCCCTACATTGCAGGTTAATAAAAACCGGCCAAGTGCGAGTCGGACTCGCGCACCGAGCGTTCCGTACCATTACGCAAAAAACAGCAAAAAAATCACGTTTGTTGTACGGGAGCCCCACTTAAATATTTATTTTATTTTGTTTTTAGTATTTGTTACATAATATTGTCTTCGGTTACCGCGATAGTTACTCATGAAATAAAACTATGAAAACGGATTATATCGCGTATATTGAATTTATAATACATCCCGACGTTTCGAACTCTTTACAGCGTTCGTGGTCAACGGGTGACTAAACGTCGGGATGTATTATAAATTCAATATACGCGATATAATCCGTTTTCATAGTTTTATTTCTTTAGTATTTGTTGTTATAGCGGCAACAGAAATACATCATCTGTGAAAATTTCAACTGTCTAGCTATCACGGTTCATGAGACACAGCCTGGTGACAGACAGACAGACAGACGGACAAACGGACAGACGGACGGACAGACGGACAGACGAACAGCGGAGTCTTACTAATAGGGTCCCGTTTTTACCCTTTGGGTACGGAACCCTAAAAAGCTTGAGACCGAGTAGAAGTTTTACATTCAAAACTTCTACTGTACTTCCTATCCATGAATATAATTTTGTAGCTGTACCTACTTTGTACTTGTAATCCAACGGTATTACAAACTCAAAGTTAAAGTATGTTTTCAGCGACACAAGTTTCTTTAACTCGGTAAAGCGTGGCCGGCTTCCTTACAACCGTTTTATTAATATATGTGGTATTTTCTATAAAAAGGGACCTTATTGTCGATGGCGCTTACGCCATTATTAACGATGCTCCGATATAAATACAATGCCGCGCGGCGCTGTGCGGCGTGAGTGCCGTCGACAATAAGGTCCCTTTTCATAGAAAATGCCCTAAATAGCGACCCGCCCCGGCTTCGCACGGGTAGTTTAAGTAATTTACACAAAACCTTTACAAATTATACATATAAACCTTCTTCTTGAATCATTCTACCTATCTATTAAAACCGCATCAAAATCCGTTGCGTAGTTTTAAAGATCTAAGCATACATAGGGACAGACGGACAGCCAGCGGAGAGCGACTTTATTTTATACTAGCGAAGCCGGGGTGCTGATGTCTTATACATATAAACCTTTCTCTAGAATCACTATTTACTAAAAAAAACGCATCAAAATCCGTTGCGTAGTTTTAATTTAAATATCTAAGTATACATAGGGACAGACAGACAGCAGGAAGCGACTTTGTTCTATACTATGTCACTACATAGTCACTATGTAGTGATAATTTAAGCAACGATATATATATAATATATAAATACTTAAATACATAGAAAACACCCATGACTCAGGAACAAATATCTGTGCTCATCACACAAAAAAAGCCCTTACCGGGATTCGAACCCAGGACCACCGGCTTTACAGACAGGGTCGCTACCCACTAGGCCAGACCGGTCGTCAAATATATATACGTATATTTTGACTGTCAAGGGAATCAAAATGTATAGGGTACTTTCCGTTGACCTAGAACTAGAACCATAGTAATGGAGTCTTATACTACAAGCAGGTACAGGGTACAGGGAGAAATCTGAAACTATAAATTAATAAACAATAAATAGTTAGAGTACGGAACCCTCGGTGGGCGAGTCCGACTCACACTTGTCCGGTTTTTAGGGTTCCGTACCCAAAGGGTAAAAACGGGACCCTATTACTAAGACTCCGCTGTCCGTCTGTCCGTCTGTCACCAGGCTGTATCTCGTGATCTGTGATAGCTAGACAGCTGAAATTTTCACAGTTGATGTATTTCGGTTGCCGCTTTAACAACAAATACTAAAAACTGAATAAAATAGAGATTTAAGTGGGGCTCCCATATAACAAACGTGATTTTTGACCGAAGTTAAGCAACGTCGGGCGGGGTCAGTACTTGGATGGGTGACCGTTTTTATAGTTAATGGTACGGAACCCTTCGTGTGTGTCCGACTCACACTTCGGTTTTTTATATTTGGTATTGTTCTTGTGGCAATAAAGCATTTTAATTTTATTCCATTTCATGTTATTAAAAGGAGATAGATGACGATTGAGTACGACGTCATGCTACGTCACAACCGCCGCCCCCCTCAGAAGCCTTTATAAGCGCGAGTACGCCTCAAACCGGTCTCTTTTCTGCACCAGCAACGAGGAGTAAGGGTTGTATAAGGAAGCATCTTGTCCATTCTGTGCAGTTAGATTTTGTCTATTTTTAGTTATTAATTATTGCGATTACTTGATTAGTTTACTACTTAGTGTTAAAGATCAAAATTGTGAAAATTGAAATAAATTAAGTCAATTTGTTCTTAATATTTTTATTTAAATCCTGGCCATCGCTAAAATCAGAATTGGGATAGTGCCTATCGCCTATCGTAGTTTTTGATAAGCAGCGAACATTTATTCACGTCAAAAAAAAAAAAAAATTAAATTAAAGAACAATGGCCGAAAGATTCACTCGTAATAGGGGTAGGAGTAGGCAGAATAATCAATCAGTTCCAAGAACGGACAGCCTCCAGGAGCAGCTTGGCGATATATTAGCGCGCCTTCACGCACTTGAAGACAGCGCGCCGGTGGTCCCGAGCCCGGCCAATGGCGCCACCAACCACGTGGAGCAGGACGCCAGCCGCGTGGACGCGGTCAGCAGCCTCGACATCGTTACTCCTGGATCCAGCTCGCAGGCAGGCTTCGGTACCACCCGGATCAAGCGCTAGCACCGTCGGCGAACCAAATGCGAGTTCTATCGGCGCACCTGATGCTACTGACCGGCTCATTGGGGCCCTTACCGCATTGACAAAAGTAAGATCCAACCATTATTATATTTCAAATTTTGATCCAAGTTTGCATGACATCGATTCTTGGTGTGAAGAGGTTGAGAGAGCTCGGGATATCAATCGTTGGGATGACAATGAGTGCCTTTCGAGAATAGCTAACTGTTTGAAAGGGGACGCTCGTAGTTGGCTTAACGAGTGGGTAACCAACGATCGCTCATGGACGAACTTCAAACTCGAATTTAAACCATTGTGCTCGCGAAGAATCGATGTTGCTAATATTTTATTTAGTGTCATGAGTACAAATTCCGACAGTTATACCACGTATGCAGAATATGCAAGACGTTCATTACTCGGATTGAACATAGTAAAAGGTTTAAGCGACGAGTTAACGGTTGCTATTGTTATACGAGGTATAACTGATGCTCAGATTCGTGCTGCCGCGACTAACGCTCAACTATTGCCCAAAGATCTAGTCGAGTTTCTTTCTATTTATACAAAACCTAATTCAAATATTGCGCAATCATCCACACGTCCGTCACGCAGTAGGCACATTGAAACAAATAACCGGAAACGCGGTCGTACTTTTAATACGCCCAATCGTGAATTGAAATGTTATTCATGTCTCGAAATAGGCCACCCGCAACGATTTTGCCCTAAACGACTTAAACAGCCTGAATCAAGCCCCAAACAAGACGAGAAAAAGCCTTCTGCCACCTCGTCTAATGCTACCGCGAACGTATGCTCATTTTGTAAGAAACCGGGCCATGACGACACTGTATGTTTTGCTAAGAAGCGATCAGAATCGCGGAATAAAAACAATGTAAATTTTTGTCGAGAATTAACGGGTAGTTCGGACGACAGTGATATAACAACGGCGGTAATACAAGGCATACCTACGGATGTTTTGATTGACAGTGGGTCTCGCTTCTCTTTGGTCAGTAGATCGGTGCTTAAACATTTTGAACACACTGTACTACCCACTTATGAAGTTTTGCGCGGCATAGGCGGTAATATCGTTTGCACTGGTTATGTAACATTCTTAGTTGAATTTAGTGATTACGCGTTGAAAGTTGATTTATTAATTGTGCCCCCTGAGTGTATAAGTGTGCCTGTGATTATTGGGACGGATGCTTTGAACGGCGAGGGAGTAGCATATCTTCGATTAAATGGTAAACATTACGTTACTCAGCTTTCTAATACAAGCGGTAGAAAGGACGTGTTACATGTACAATCCAGTGAGCAACAACCGATCAATAGTTTGCTTACCGAAAGCGATATCAATAGCCGCTTAGCGGGAGCGATCGTGAGAAATTGTTTTCAATTATTAATGACTTTAAAGACCATTTAATTGAGGGCACGGCCCATACAACTGTTACTACGGGCGAGATGCACATTGAATTGACAAATAACACTCCTATTAATTATAGACCTTACAAAATGTCTATCGATGAGAAATCTAAAGTGCGCGAGATAGTGTGTGACCTATTAGATAAAGGTATTATTCGCGAGTCACAATCACCGTACGCTAGCCCGATACTTCTTGTTAAAAAACGCGACGGAAAAGACCGTATGTGCGTAGATTATCGTGCGTTAAATGCCATTACGGTGAAAGATCGCTTTCCACTGCCTCTGATCGAGGACCATATAGACCGCCTTGGCAAAAGCAAGTACTTCAGTTGTTTAGATATGGCCACTGGCTTCCATCAGATAGCACTGGATAGCGATTCGATTCCAAAATCAGGTTTTGTAACGCCCGAAGGGCACTTTGAATACCTAAAGGTCCCATATGGCCTTTCTAATGCGCCTGTCGTTTACCAGCGAATAATAACAAAGACACTGAAGGCGCTTATTGACGCGGGTAAAGTTTTGACGTACATAGATGATGTTTTAATTTTAGCCTCAACCGTTGACGAGGCACTTGATAACTTACGTGAAACTCTTGAAACGTTGACCTCCGCCGGGTTTTCAATTAACTTAAAAAAGAGTACGTTTGTTGCTACAGAAGTAGAGTATTTAGGTCGTAGGATATCACATGGTCAGGTTAGGCCGAGCGAAAGAAAAATAAAAGCCTTGATTGACTCTCCTGTGCCTACAAACGTACGTCAAATACGACAATTGCTTGGGCTAGCCGGTTACTTCCGGCGATATATACCCGATTATGCAGCTAAGACTGCTTGCATAGCTAGATTGACGAAGAGAGGGGTTCCGTTCATATGGGGTGAGGAACAGATTGAGGCTCGAAAATATTTAATAGAGTGTCTTACTAATGAGCCCGTGCTCGCAGTATTCGATCCTTCGCTGCCAACGGAACTTCACACAGATGCGAGTTCGGTTGGATATGGCGGAGTCCTGATTCAAATACATAATGATAATCGTAGACGTGTGGTGGCCTACTTTAGTAAGACTACTCAAGGGGCCGAACCTAAATATCACTCATATGAGCTGGAGACCCTCGCTGTTGTTAAGGCCCTGCAACATTTTCGCCACTACTTGCTAGGAGTTCCTTTCAAAATAATAACAGACTGCAATGCATTAAAATTGACAGAACGAAAGAAGGATCTCCTACCACGTGTGGCGAGGTGGTGGATTTATATGCAGGATTTCAATTTCACGATAGAATACCGAAAGGGAGTAATGATGCAACACGCGGACTATCTAAGTCGAAATCCTGTAGATGTCTGCCACATAAATAGACCAAAAAACTGGGCACAAATTGCTCAATCCGCGGACGAGGAGACTCGCGATTTGATTGACAAAGTTAACAATAATGAACTTGACGCATCTCGTTACGTTGTGGAAAATGATTTGTTATATTATAAGTACTCTCCTACTGGCGAGGAATCCAGGTTACTGTGGTTTATACCTAAGGGTCACAGGTTGAGTTTGCTACGTATCTTTCACGATCAGCATGATCATATTGGGATCGATAAAACTACGGATCTCATTTTGCGACACTTTTGGTTTCCTGGATTACGCGCTTTTGTTAAGAAATACATAACACATTGTTTGATTTGTTTATCATCAAAGAAAGTACCTAGAGCTCCACATCAACCGATTTCTTCTTGGCACAAGCCCGATGTTCCTTTTAATACCATACACGTTGATGCATTAGGTATACTGCCAGAGTCAAACGGCTTTAAGTATGTTTTATTAATAGTCGATGCATTTTCAAAATATTGTTTGCTTTACCCAATGATTAAACAAGACGCAAATGAGTTGCAAAATTGTTTTTCTAACGCAATCTCTTTGTTTGGTACACCTAAACTTATAGTTTGCGATAAGGGTCGTGTCGTATATAGCTTTTAAGATATTTTTATTGTACGTTTTGTGATTCTCTAATTTTGTGTTTTATTATTGTGTAACTTTCTATGTCTTGTAATCATTGTGTGTTTATGTTTTTATTTTTATATTTCGTGCATAGTTATAAGAATCAATGTCCCACAATAAATATTACCTATTCCCTAACTTTGTAAAATAGCGTAAGCTGATTGGCCAATAAATGGATACTGACTCTGCACAACACACCCACGTGACACAGTGGGCGGGGCGCGGTCGCGCTATCATATAAATATGACTGCCCAACCTAGCCTCGTCAGTCTTTCTACAACACCTCTACACTTAACATCTTATTAACCCTAAAATAAGTGTTCTTACTAACCCTCACACTAACCCGGTAACATGGTGGTGGTATTTCTGAGGTAATTGGCAGCGGTAGCTTCACTTCGGCCAGCGCGTTCCAGTCTTCGGCGTACGAGCTTCATCGGAAAAACAGTCTACGCTCAACAATTATGGTCCTTCGATAGCCGAATAAAGAACAAAGAAACAAGTACGCGCTGAGTGTTGAGAATTTCTCCACTCAGATAGAAGAAAGAACAAAGAAACAAGTACGCGCTGAGTGTTGAGATTTTTCTCCACTCAGATAGAAAAAAGAAGCTTGAAAAACGAACGCGCTGAGCCTTGAAGTACGCTTCGGCTCAGACCCTTACCCAATTACCCCTCCATACCCCACTATACCGGCTTGCCGGTCGGACCGTGCTGTGTTGTAGGTTTTCCTCCACTCACGCGTCCTGGCAACTTTCGTTGCATGTGTCACATGGTGATGCCATCACACTGCTTTCGAACGCTCTAGGCATTGCACTTTGTCATTGCGGGAGATTCAGTGCACCGAGGGATTTACGCTTAGGGGCACTGACGTTGCGCTCTGTGGCGTCAGGGCATAGGTGTTAGGCAGGTAAATTTGTATATAGTTAGGGACCCCCGCGTGTGTGTCAAGAAAGAAGAAGATGTCTACGAAGAGTACGAGAAATCTTCGACCGCGCGCTAAGGGCCCGCCTGCCCCCGCGCCCACAGAGACCCCTACCCCCTCGTCCGGCAAGACCACGTCTACCGAGACACATACATGGAGCAAAGGCTCCACCGGCAACCAAGTGAATAGCGGTGGAGAGATAGACAACAATTCGGTACACTCGAACGCATTCGAAGATACGGTAGTAGAACGCAGTAGGTCGAATACGCTAGTAAATAAAGACCCCGTGGTCGCGCCGCCGCCGCCGCGGGCGCCGTCTGTTCGTGGATCAATCAGAGGTCGCGAATCGGTAAATAGGGATCGTGATAGTCAATTATCGGTGCTCATGGCCGAGCTCGAGGTTCATAAAGCCGCTCTAGTTGTCGCTCAGAAGCAGTCCGATACTGCCAAATTAAAGCTGCAGATCGCCGAATTGGAGGCGAATTCTGACAGAGGCAGTACCGTGGCTGACGAGTCTGAACGGCGTACTAGGAATTGGGTAGGACAACAGTGTAGGCCGCAGGAGCACGACGTCGCGATCGTGAATAGTAAAATTCCCTTGCCGAAGGAGACAGCGCCGCCGCCGCGCGCCGCCGCCATTGAGCGGGGTACTAGTAGGCCGCAACCGCGTTATTTAGAGGTGCCACACGGCAGTTATGCACCTATCTACCATAAGCCGCCCGAGTTACCCTGATTCGGAGGAGATATAACCGAATGGATTTCATTTAGGGCAGAGTTCGAGGACACGTCTCCCATGTTTAGTGCCGTCAATAACGTAAGTCGTATTAGGCGCGCGCTCAAAGGCGAGGCTCGGACCGCCGTGAAATCAATAATGTACACAGTTCAGGACCCGTACGAAATTATGGAGGCGCTAGAACGGCAATTCGGCGACCCGGAGGAAATAGTGTTAACGGAGTTGCATAATATAAAACGTATGCCGCGCTTGTCAGAAGACAACGCGAACATAGCTTCCTTCGCCGCACATATTGCGAATGCCGTCGCAACCATACGTTCGCTGCGACAAGAGCAGTACCTACACGCGCCTGAACTTGTAAACAAAATCGTGGACAAACTTAATCTGATTGTGCGTTACGAATGGGCAAAATATAGGCAGTCTAATAGTCAAACTCCCGGTCTAGTTGCATTATCGGAGTTTTTGAACGAAATTAGCACTGCAGCCAAACGCGTCAACCGACATAGGCCGTCGAACAGATTGCGGAACACAGTAAACACGGTATCTTTTGAGCACGACCCTAGGCGAGCAAGTAGTTCTCGCGATAGGCGTCGCGCCCCCGCGTTTTCCCGCGATTCTAGCACGGAGTCGGAATCAGATTCCCACGATCATTACGTACGCGAAGCGCCGCGTAGTAATAAACCCGCTATCGCGCAAGTTAAGCCTCGCGATAGTAACAAAAAAAAACCCGCGTCGACCGGAGCTAAGCCCAAACAACCGACATCGTCCGTCCCTGTCTCGCGCAGCACGTGCGCCGTTTGCCAGAACGGCCACGAGCACAAAGTTAGCGCGTGTCGTAAATTTTTAGCGGCGACGATTCCTGAACGGTGGGACTTAGCAAAGGGCGCTAGATTATGCTATAGGTGCTTAGACGCGGCTCACCGTAAGTTCAAGTGCAAGTACATCGCGTGCGGAGTTAACCAATGCGAAGCCGGACATCATAAGCTATTACACGGACTGAACGCGGCCGCGCCCGCGAACGGTAATAGCACTCCGGCGGCAGCGGTTAATAATATTAGGCTCCCGCAAACGTACCTCAAAGTCATGCCTGTAGAGGTGTCGGGACCGCTAGGTACCGTACAAACCCTCGCGCTGTTAGACGAAGGCGCGGCTATGACTTTGATGCTTCACGAAACGGCCGATAAACTCGCGCCTCGCGTAAAAGGCGAAACTTTGGAAATAGAAGGCATAGGCGGCGTAGTCAGAAATCCAGATTCGTATACGTTACGAGTCGCAATACGGGGTTTTTGTAGCCGACACATGGAAATGATGGAGGTAATCACGATTGGCGATATTGGCATAGGAATGCAGGGCGTACCACGTGACGTAGTCGACAAGTGCGAACACTTGACTAAAATCGCGGACGAATTAAGTTACCCGACCGGCATACCTACCATCGTGATAGGACAAGATAATTGGCACCTCATCATTTCTCGGCAAATTTTAGAGGGCCCGCCTGAGCTTCCTATTGCTAGCCTAACTAGACTGGGCTGGGTTTTACACGGCCCAGATAGAACGCGCCGCGCCGCGGTAAATTTTGTAGGGCACGCACGGCCTAAAACCGCGGACGACGAGGCTTTAGAGCTAATGAAACGGCATTTTGACATAGAATCATTAGGCGTTTCACAAAAGCTACCTCGGGCCGATCCCGACCAGCGCGCGCTAGACTTACTGAAAACCACCTGTGTAAAAATACCGGGGGAGAATAGGTATCGAGCGGGCTTATTATGGCGGACAGACGACGAAAAGCTCCCAGATAACCGAGCGCAAGCATTAAAACGGCTGTACAGTCTAGAACGAAAACTAGACCGAGATGCAACGTTAAAGGCCGAATATGCAAAGCATATGGCTAACTTGCTTGACAAGGGTTACGCGGAGAAAATGGAGTCGCCGCCCCCCCTCGATGCGCCCCGGGTGTGGTACTTAGCGCATTTCCCAACTTTTCACCCGCAACGCGGCAAAATGAGATTAGTGTGGGACGCGGCCGCCACGGCCTACGGACGGTCGCTCAATAGCGCGCTTTTGGCCGGTCCCGACTTATTAGAGTCACTCTTTGGCGTACTAGTGCGTTTCCGCGAGGGTAAAATCGCGGTAATAGCGGACGTCAAAGAAATGTTTTTACAGATCGAGATAATTGAGCAAGATCGCGATGCGTTACGTTTCGTTTGGCGGGGGGAGGACCGCACCTCTCCACCGCAAGAATACAGAATGAAGCGGCTTATATTTGGATCGGCAGCGTCGCCGACAACCGCGCTATACGTCAAAAACGAAAACGCAAGAACGCATAGCGAACAATTTCCGATCGCAGCTGAAAAAACAATAAAAAATACGTACATGGACGACATGTTGATCGCGCTCGATACGCCCGAGGACGACGCCAGGCGCATAGTAAACGAGGTTTACGAATTAAATATGCGCGCGTCATTCGAGCTTCGCGGGTTCGCTTCGAATCATCCTGCGGTTATTGCTGACGTAGTTAACAGTAAAGAGGAAACGTCATTGTTAGGCGCTAGCGAGAGCGAACGTACGTTAGGTTTGAAATGGAATCACAAGCGTGACACCTTAGGTTTCAACGTAAACTTTCGCAACACGCCCGAGGACGTACTTAACGGTCAGAAATTACCTACAAAACGACAGGTTACGAGTAGTGCGATGTCGATATTCGATCCGATCGGATACGTAAGCCCCATATCCGTCTTAGGCAAGGCATTAATGCAGGAGATATGGCGCACCGGAATCGGATGGGACTCGCCCATACCCGTCTCGCTCGCACCCGCATGGCGATCGTTCATAGATAACGTACAACAATTACGGGACTTGGAAATTCCGCGACACGTGCCCGCATTTAATAGGGAGGCATATATGCATGTTTTTTGCGACGCAAGTGAAAAAATATATGCCGCGGCCGTGTACCTAGTCAGCGTCAACCCCGAGGGGACTAGAACGTCCGCATTAGTGGCCGCAAAGGCCCGAGTGTCACCTCTCCGGGTAGTTAGTATTCCACGAATGGAATTACAGAGCTGCGTACTAGCGACTAGGTTAGCGGAGACCATAGTCAAAGAGTCAGACTACGTAATAAAGGACAAGTATTTTTGGTCTGACTCCAAAACGGCACTCACGTGGATACGGTCGGACCCACGTAGGTACAAAACGTTCGTCGCACATAGGTTAGCGGAAATCGAGAACACTACCACCCCCGCCAACTGGCGCTGGGTGCCTAGTGCAGCTAACGTAGCTGACGACGCGACGCGCGGTATACCTACGCAATTTGGAGCGAACCACCGATGGTTCATAGGGCCCGATTTCATACGTAAAAGCGAGGAGCATTGGCCGACAGAGAAAACGCCCGCGCCCGTCGCCGATACGGGCGAAGAACGCGTTAACAAGCTCGTATGCTCGGTAGGCGCCGCGAAAAATAAGTTTGAGTACCTGCCGGAGGTATGTAGGTTCTCAAAGTTCGTACGCTTAGTCCGCGCCACCGCTAAAACACTGGTTGCCGCCGAGGTTTTTAAAGCCGCATTGCTTAAAAAGAAACCAGACACAGACATAAATAAGGGGCATTTGAACTTAGCAGAGATATTGCTTATACGCCGGAGTCAACATGAAGCCTTTCCAGAGGAAATCAAGTTAATGGAAACTGGACGGCCGATTCCGAAGAAATCGCCACTCCATAAAATCGCAGTAAAACTCGACAAAAATGGAGTCATCGTGCTGAACGCCAGAATAGATAAAGATGTACACATACCCGTTCTACACGCTAAAGAAGATTTCGTCAAGCTGCTAATACATCATTTTCATGCTCTCTACAATCACGGCAACCATTCAACAGTGATAAACGAGCTGAAACAGAGATATTACATTATCGGTCTGCGCGGTAGCATTCGTTATATAACGAATAAGTGCCAATGGTGTCGGACCTATAAGGGGACCACACTCAAGGTTCCTGTAGGCGACTTACCACCAGAGAGGCTCCAGGCGAATCAACCGCCATTTACCGCCGCAGCCGTAGATTTATTTGGCCCAATGAATATTACAATAGGCCGCCGCCGCGAGAAAAGATGGGGCGTATTATATACTTGCCTCACTACCCGAGCTGTGCACTTAGAGCTTGCCGCCTCACTTTCGGCATCCTCTATGATACTCTCACTGCGCAGAATGATAGCTCGGCGCGGCACGCCTACCGTTCTGTACTCCGACAACGCAACTAACTTCTACGGAGCAGAACGAGAAATTGCAGAGGCCAAGAAAACGCTGCCAGACAGTCTAAAGCCATTCCTGACTGAACGAGCGATCACCTGGAAAAAGATACCGCCTGGCAACCCTTCCGCCGGCGGTGCATGGGAACGACTCGTGGGCAGCGTGAAAACTGCACTGAAAGCTACACTAAAAGAGAGAGCACCTCATGAAGAAGTTCTACATACGCTGCTTCTAGAAGCCGAGCACGTAGTGAACTCCAGACCACTGACACCTGTGAATCCAGACCTAGATGTCGAGGCTCTGACGCCGAACCATTTTCTCATCGGCCGGTCGAGCGCAATGGCACCGCTGGGCGTCTTCACAGACAAAGATATGTCACTGTCGTCATGGAAGACAGCGCAGAACTTAGCCGATCACTTTTGGAGGCGCTGGCAGAAAGAATACAGACCCAGCCTCCTCCCTCGGCCCAGTGCTCACCAGAACGTGCAGAAGCTAAATATAGGCGACATCGTCATCGTAGCGGATAGCTCTATGCCACGAGGAACATGGCCTAGAGGCGAAATCGCACAACTCTTTCCCGGCCCTGATGGCCACGTAAGAGTAGCCATTGTTCGCACCCGAGCGGGTGAAGTCCGTCGTCCAGTTTCCCGGCTTATACCTATATACTCCACGAATGGAGACGGTGTTGGCACACGCGGGGGAGATTGTCGTATATAGCTTTTAAGATATTTTTATTGTACGTTTTGTGATTCTCTAATTTTGTGTTTTATTATTGTGTAACTTTCTATGTCTTGTAATCATTGTGTGTTTATGTTTTTATTTTTATATTTCGTGCATAGTTATAAGAATCAATGTCCCACAATAAATATTACCTATTCCCTAACTTTGTAAAATAGCGTAAGCTGATTGGCCAATAAATGGATACTGACTCTGCACAACACACCCACGTGACACAGTGGGCGGGGCGCGGTCGCGCTATCATATAAATATGACTGCCCAACCTAGCCTCGTCAGTCTTTCTACAACACCTCTACACTTAACATCTTATTAACCCTAAAATAAGTGTTCTTACTAACCCTCACACTAACCCGGTAACATGGTGGTGGTATTTCTGAGGTAATTGGCAGCGGTAGCTTCACTTCGGCCAGCGCGTTCCAGTCTTCGGCGTACGAGCTTCATCGGAAAAACAGTCTACGCTCAACAGGTCGTATGTTTGAAAGCTCTCTGTTTCAAGGTTGGGTAAAGAGTATAGGGTCTAGCATACATTTTATAACTCCTCAAATGCACGGTGAGAATGGACAAGTGGAGCGATATTGTAGAACTGTACTTAACATGCTTCGCGTAGAGGCCACAAAAAATAGTCAGTGGTCTACCAGCCTTTGGAGGCTTCAACTTGTTATTAACAGTACAAAGCAGAAAACTATTCAAACTTCCCCTTTACAATTGCTGGTCGGTATTGAGGGTACGACACCGTTAATAAGGACCCTTATTCGCGACGTAGCTCTTGATAACACGCAACCAAACCGTGAAGGCCTTAGAGAGTTACAAAGACAACGCGCCACTGAATTGTTAAATGAAAATCGACGAAAGCAAGACGAACATGTGAATAAAAATCGCCGGGCGGAGCGTATATTTAAATTAAATGATATGGTTTTTGTAATAAAAACTTCGCAGATGACTGGCAAGCTCGACTCCGGGATGCGTGGGCCTTACCGCGTCACGAGAGTACTGCCAAATGGTCGCTACAACCTGCGACTGGTGGGTGGCTCCTACGGCAAAACTACACAAGCTGCAGCTGAGCATATGGTTATATGGCGCGGAGAATGGACCCCCGAGTCTTGTGCCGTCTTCTTTGATAGTGAGTACATGAAATTGCATTCTATGTAGCTTGTACATGCAAACAAGGTGCCTCTGTATTTGGTGCTATGTAGATAGACATGCTAACTCGGTGCCTCTGTCCGTAAGCCGCGTCATAAGTAGATTTTTATTGCTTGTGCTAGGTCACGCTAACTCGGTGCCTCTGTCCGTATTTGGTTATGTATATAAGGATACGCTAACTAGGTGCCTATGTCCTAGGGCCTAGGCGTTTAAGACACCTGCCCAAATTTATTGAACAAAGGGTAAGCTAACTAGGTGCCTCTACCCGTAAGAGACAGTAGTATTGGATATGCAAACTAGGTGCCTCCATCCGTTCATGAAACAGACACGCAAACTAGGTGCCTCTGTCTTTCAAGTTGATTAATGAACGGTTTTTTTTTAATTTATTTTGTTATCAATTCCAGGTGACGAGGACACTGCATATGGCACGACCACTACTGATTCAAGCACTGAAACTGTCAGCCCACCTGCTGATGACAGTCAGCCGGGTCCAACTACTAGCGCCGCGCCTCCGGAACCTAACAGCCAGGAGAGCCAAGCCGTAGCACGCACGAGCCACCACCTACCATCTGCCATCCAAACAATAGAGAGCTCCGCCAGACGCATAGATAACTGCGACAATGACGTTCGAGACGCTACAGCGCAGGAGCCTAGACGACCATGTGGTCGAGGGCGACCACGTGTCAGGAGAGGCCGTAAAAGGAGATAGATGACGATTGAGTACGACGTCATGCTACGTCACAACCGCCGCCCCCCTCAGAAGCCTTTATAAGCGCGAGTACGCCTCAAACCGGTCTCTTTTCTGCACCAGCAACGAGGAGTAAGGGTTGTATAAGGAAGCATCTTGTCCATTCTGTGCAGTTAGATTTTGTCTATTTTTAGTTATTAATTATTGCGATTACTTGATTAGTTTACTACTTAGTGTTAAAGATCAAAATTGTGAAAACTGAAATAAATTAAGTCAATTTGTTCTTAATATTTTTATTTAAATCCTGGCCATCGCTAAAATTATATTAAAGCTAAAGGGAAATTTCTACGTGGATTAAATCACAATCAGAGGACAATTAATTTCAAAATCGAATTAGGTAAGTTATTGTAAGGTCAAGAGCACCCTAAACTGGCGAGCGTGTATGAGGAATGTTATGAAAGTGAAGGAAGCGAAAGAGGTATGTCAGGATCGTAGCAAGTGGAAATCCGTGATCTCTGCCTACTCCTCCGGGAAATAGGCGTGATTATATGTATGACATACATGTATGTATTGTAAATTTGTATGGGCAGCGGACTCGGGCCGGGGTCGGCACGGCTTACACAAGTTACTTAAGGGGTTTATCTGTTCGGTCGCCGACTTTGGGATCACAAGTTGGGTTCAAAACTATTGCTTGCTGAATTGTAGTTTTTTTTTTTAAGTTATTTACTTCAAAGATAATATTGTCTTCGGTTACCGCGATAGTTACCTATGAAAACGGATTATATCGCGTATATTGAATTTATAATACATCCCGACGTTTCGAACCCTTAACAGCGTTAGTGGTCAACGACTGCAGACAAACTACAGAGTGCAAAAATCATCATCATCATCATCATGTCAGCCGATAGACGTCCACTGCTGGACATAGGCCTCCCCCAAGACTCGCCACTCCGACCGATCCTGTGCCGCTCGCAACCACCGAATTCCCGCGACCTTCACCAGGTCGTCGCTCCATCTTGTTGGAGGCCTACCGGCAGTTCGTCTTCCGGTACGCGGACGCCACTCCAGAACCTTCCGGCCCCACCGGCCATCAGTTCTGCGAGCAATAAGGGTGATAATATTGCACCCAGTGCAAAAATACCCACATACAAAAAAATTATGAACCATCATAGATTATAAACGTTAAGTAAAAAAAAAAAAAAAATTTGAACTGTTTATTTCAAGAAAGATTACAAAGACTATTTACAGACATAGCCTAATCTACATTCTAATAGATAAAGTCTGGTTGTACATGCCACAACACGTGAATAAACTGCAACTTTCTTATCAGTTTTTGAACAAAATAGTCCTTACCAGCTGGTGTGGTGATAGAATAATTTCTAGTCCCAACGCGGCTCGATTAATTAAGCTCCAGGAAACAAAACGTCCCATAAATTATAATAACCTGCATTATTCATTATCTTGTAAAAGGGTGAAATATATCCCCTTAGTAAATAAGTCCAAAAACTTACCGACATCAGTATACCCTACGACTTTTTTCAACCGAGTGGCAGTGTCCCTTCGATATGAAACTTAATTTAAAAAGATGAGAATCGCAACAAATTTTACGGCGCCTTCGAACCTTTTAGAACTAAACAGTAGAAAGAAATGAAACTTTTAAGCAAAGGCTAAAAACGCACTGCGCACAATCATAGTACTTTCTTAAGTCCTTTTCGCACTAAGCAAAAATGCTTGCGAGAAAGTAACAGAATTTTAAAGCCCCAGTACACATGACAGTGGCTAACAATCAATCAATTTAATTTTCACCTCAGCAACTCGAACAAGCCTACTTTCGTCACTCCCTGGAGTGAGGAAAGTGCGACTTTCCTCACTCCAGGGAGTGACGAAAGAGTGACTTTCTTCACTCCAGGGAGTGAAACAAAGTAGCTGATTAATTTAGTAAAGGCCAAGAACTGCCACTTCATACCTCTATTACAATTTTTTATTTGTATTATTCTGTGTAATTCGAAATACATTTTAACCTTTAATATGTTCTCATTACTGAGGTGAAAAATTATGTGTGCAACACGAGAGCAAAGTTATTTTACTTTCTAAGTTAGAATCTTGAGCGTAGCGAGAGACTCAATTATAGAATCTTTCGCTTTCTCGAGACTCAAAATAAACACTCGCAAGAAAAACCAACTTTCCTCTCTTGTTGCACAAATAACTATTAATTCAGACATAAATATCCACAAGATTGTTAGAAATGACGATGGGACATGCCTAGACACTGCCATCGACTGTGTGAACACTACAGGCCACGCTACGCCATTCCTTTGAATCGTCAAAAAAACCGTCAATTTTTGCGCACCACTATAGACAACTGATGGCCAGTTGTCCGCCATTGTATGCATTGCCCTTTACCACATCAAAAATCACTTGCGTTTCTGTGTGAACGGCACGTCTCTACACGCGTCATGCTTCATAATGTAAGTTGCTTAAAAATAGTACTGAGAGTACGCCAGAAGTCCGCCAGATTTCTGTCGCGGGGCGAGGTAATTCGAGTCGAGGCGGGGCGGTGCGTTGCCGTTCTGTATGATAATACTATTACCTATTCTGTGCCTTTACACAATGGCGATGGCTTGTCATGGACCATCCTTGACCACTGTACTGCGGCCTTTACATTTTGTATTGTATTGTATTTATTTATTGCATTTCACATGTACATTACAGGTTTTACTAGTACTTAAGAGTATGTAGGTACACAAATGACACATGAAACCCTGACGGGCGGAGCAATGTAGGTAGATAGGTAAACGATACTAATCGTTTCATTATTCAATATTCGTTTCGTTATATTATTATTTCTGGGCGCCGTCCCGAATCTGGGGGCACGGCCGTGCCCCCGCCAAGACGAGACAAAGGGCAAAAGGCAGTGCATATCTTTTCTCGGCACGTTTCGCTGTATTTTCGAACTCTCGTAGCTTCGTCTTGGACAATGCTAGAGAGCTGTAATTTTTTGTATACCATGTACTCAGTAGACTTATCAAAAACACCAAGTTTTATTAAGCTACCTATTATACTTAAAATTTTGTAGTACCTTAATTTTCACTGTCCGAAACACATGAAATTCGCGTCATAGAAAATACAGACTACTTCCTGAAGTCTTAGAAGGCTGAAATTTGGCATGTAGGGATGGGTCTGTATGCAGACACATGGTGACCAGAAATCTGTAACTTTCGCCCTGCAACCCCTGGGGGTAACGAAACGGCCAAGCCGTACTGTACGTTTGACCAAGATGTTGGCATTATACAGTTAGAGCTAATAAAGTTAGGACTTACAGAGTAAAAGTCTTGGTACCTACTACGGGATCTGATAGCTTTTGAATGTAAAAGCTTTATGCGCCTAGTCTTGGCAACACTTTACATGAAATGTTTTTGGTGGGATTAATTTGTCACGAAGGACTGTAAAATGTCAAAAAGAGTTAAATGTTTGAAGGTTTTCCGCTCTGGTGAAACAGCAAGAGTTTTGCATAAAATAACAAGGTACTTTTAAAGTATCTGTAACAATATTTAAATAAGTTACGAAAATTATGTGAATATCTGAGTGCTTTTGTCATCCTACAACCCGGTCACAATATCTGTGCACCTGACCTCGTGACGTCATATCGGCGGTCTGGGTACGGTGTGAAAAAAAGTTTTTTCGAGAAATGTGGAGGTGTAGCGGCAACGAAGATGCTAACCGTACTGTCGCACCGGGGAGTGCGCGGAGAGGTGACAGGGGAAGCGGGAGAGGCGCCACATTCCAGCGAGGTGCACAGATATTGTGACCGGGTTGTAAAAGAGTCAAATTATAACAGAAAATGCACTAGTTATACTACTATGAGTTGTTGTGAGAGTTGCAATTAACTCAATTGTAAGCTCAGAATCGGAATTTAGGTAAAAAAACCGGCCAAGTGCGAGTCGGACTCGCGCACAAGAGGGTTCCGTACTGTTTAAGTATTTGTTATTATAGCGGCAACAGAAATACATCATCTGTGAAAATTTCAACTGTCTAGCTATCACGGTTCATGAGATACAGCCTGGTGACAGACAGACCGACAGACGGACAGCGAAGACTTAGTAATATCCCGTTTTTACCCTTTGGGTACGGAACCCTAAAAAGTATAATTGTTTTAATTATAAATTTGAATAAATGATTCAGTTTTCCTCAGCCGCCCGTAGCCTTACTTTGACAAAAGGTAATTTGCGGAGCGGACAGTCTCCCAGAGGGATACCATTTTCAGTGTTTCTAATATTTATCAACTTGTTTTATTTCTTTGTGCTAAAGCCTCCATATAAATCCAATAATATTGATAATTTATTGTTACTGTGAAAAAGTTTGGGTCTTCTTTATTTTTGTCAAAAGTTAGGCAGTATATTTATACTTAATTATTGGTAAAGCATAGTTGGTAGTCACCTTGCCCGAAAATGTGTCATTAAAGATGACTGCAAAGACCGACATTTAAAAATCGTCGACCGATAGGAAAATGTACCAGCGATTGACACAAAAACGAACTGGGCTCGAATCCGGGTAAGTATATTAAAGCTATGTACATATCTATTTACATCCTGGAAGGGAAAATTGAAAAGACGAGGCAGCGGGAAGACTAGAATCACATATCTGAGCCAAGTAAAAGAGAATGCATTGTAGGATTCGTAGGAGCAAATCTAAAGACTGGCTCAGGAAAGAAAGGATTGGCAATTGGCAAAAGCTCTTAAGTTATGATGATGATGACATATCTATTTATCTGTCCCTTAATTATATGACCCTTAGGGCCTGTTTCACAATGTCCAAGTAAAGTATTGGATAGCTAATTAACAAATAAATTAACTGCCAGATAAAATTTCCTACAAAAAAGCACTTTATCCAGCAGATAAAGCTTATTTGGAGATTGTGAAACGCCAACGATGACTTTATCCGTCAGATAAGTGGCAAGTTGGCAAGTTGGCTTATTCAGGACTTTACTTGGACATTGTGAAATAGGCCCTTAAAATAAGAGCTTGACATAGCTCTGTTGACGGTGATATTTTTAAATCATAAAACGTAATGTCATAAGAATAAGGTTTTGGGTCAATGCTGTCGTGAGATGAAATGGCTGATGCTGGCCGTACAGTATTACAAACCGGTCTTGTTGAAGTTAGTTAGTTATGCTGGGCATTTTCCGCAAATCGACATCCAATGTGCCTATTTTGCGTGAAACGAGGTAGCGCTACTCTAACCACCCCAGCTCCTCCACGAAGCCTAGCAAAGTCTTCAGGTTGCTAGTTACCTCTTTTAGTGTGCATGGATTACCTAGGTATTTGCTCCTATACACTTCTACCTGTTTACAGTCTAGGAGAATATGTTTTGTTGTTTCTTCTTCTTCCATGCACGCTCTGCACATGGGGCTGTCAGTTTTACCCATATTATGTATGTGTTTGTTTAGTGTGTTATGTCCTGTTATTAATTTTGTTATTTATAATTTTAACGCATACCAGTGAAAGAACATGGGTCAAAATCATATAAAAATAATTAATGCAAATAAAAAAATAATTTATCCATATTTAAATACATTTTAACGTATTTTTTTAAATCTTCATTTTTAGTTTTAAAGTATGTCGATAGATGGCAGTGAATTTACAGTGGTTACAAAATTTACTATGACAGTACCGCTCTATCTTATTATATCCTCATTGGTCTAAGTAACTACATTACGTCGCTATACTTACTCAACCTCATATCTGCAACAATAATTTGATGGAAATGTCGCTTTTCTTTCATTCGGAATAAGGGTGTTTTTGTCATCAAATGAGTGTTGCAGATACGATGTTGAGTAAGTATAGCGGCGATATAAGGGAAGTCAACCTTAAACCCAAATCGCGTCATCATCATTTATGTTGGGCGACCTAATGCGATTCAGATGACATGTCTTACTTCTCATGTGTATTTAAACACGTATATAACACGTTTTAGCTCTAAACTCAATGGATTACGATTCAAAATTGAATGAATGTTCGTGAACGTATTTGCGTCTTATCAAATTTGGATCTTAAGACAGTGGAATATGAATCAAATTTGAAGAAATATTTGTAGAAGAAACGTGATGAAATATTTGTTCCAGACGCCGTCAGCATCGGAGCGGTTGAGGCGCTCAAAAATATCTGAACACGCACTCTAGCGCCTTGACAATAGAGGCGTGTTCAGATATTTGTGAACGCTTTGGCCGCTCAGATATATCTGATGGCGACTGTATAACACGTATTCGTATTATGAGGAATTGTTTTGGGTATCAATGGGATAAGATTCAAAGGTGAATTTTGAGTCTTAATTCAATGTAGTAAGATTCAAAGTGGATTTGTTTATATTTGATTTATGATAAACAGTTATTTCGGGTCGTAAAAGAGATGGATAAAGGTGTTATTTAAATTCATAAATTTTGTATGGGGAAAGGGGTGTTTTGATTTAATTTCCTGACACATGTGACGTGTAAAACTCGTAAAAATGTATTCATACTAATCAAAGATAGATATAACTCTGTAATAGATGGATACAGTCTAAGGAAAAAACGTGCCTCGAAAATCACGAAAATTTGACTCTCGATCAGATGGCGACACTAGTTTTGGCCTACACTCGTATAGAGGGCGTTGAATGTTTCGTTTGTTATTTATAATTTTAACGCATACCAGTGAAAGAACATGGGTCAAAATCATATAAAAATAATTAATGCAAATAAAAAAAAAAATTATCCATATTTAAATACATTTTAACGTATTTTTTTAAATCTTCATTTTTAGTTTTAAAGTATGTCGATAGATGGCATTGAATTTACAGTGGTTACAAAATTTACTATGATAGTACCGCTCTATCTTATTATATCCTCATTGATACTAATATAATAAGTCTGTGTTACCTCTTCACGCTTAAACCGCTGAACCGATTTAGTTGAAATTTGGTATAGAGATAGTTTGAGTCCCGGGGAAGGACATAGGATAGTTTTTATATCGTAAATAATCCCTAAAGAGAGTGAAAAGGAGGGTGAAATTGAGTTTGAATTGCCTGGTAATTGATGTCAAGCAATTGTAGTGTATACTAGATATAGTTATGTATGTTGCATAGGATATATTAGGACAATTTACTCATGTATTCAGTGCAGTAATAAAGCATCATTTAAGCTAACCACTCGTTTCTACTCAACTCCGAATCCTCACCTTACATGGCGACCCTGCCGGGATACGGTGTCGCGCGTGCGGTCAGTCACATTGAGAGCTCAATTATTACATGGTGATCCTGCCAGGGTAAGCTTATGCTCAAATTGAAAGGTATTTGCGTTTTCTTTGAGAGATAAGTATCTGCTCGTAAGAACTACGAGTATTATAAATTCTGTGCCAGTATTGAAGATGAAGCAACTCAACTGGATGCCTTATCGTTCATCTCGCCCGTAATAATATTAGTGTGTGTGAAGCAGTGATGTTGCGGATGCCGATTTTTTGACATCCGCGGCAGCGGATGCGGATGCGGATTTTTAAAGGCTCACATCCACGGATGCGGATGTCGAGATTAAGCACATAAAAAACGTCAAATATTACACTTTAGTAATTTTTATTAAAAAAAAAACGAAACAGTATTTGAACAAGAATATAGGTGCCCCACAATCGCATTAGTATACTAAAGTCCAAATAAAACAAATTATTCACTTCTTGTCGCTGTCCGTCATAGGCTAAAGTGCTCGATCGACGAATCACAAAAACGAAACGAGATTCCTATTGGCTAATGACGAAATTACCTAGCACTTACGCCGCCGCTAAGACGTTCCTGTACCTACCTGTTCCACATCCGCATCCACATTAAGCTCCGTATCGATTTTATGCGCATGCGGATTTTGAAAATAATGCGGAAGTTCAGCGGTTGCGGATGCATGCGAATATTCGCAATCCCTGGTGTGAAGCGCTGCGATGTTAAAATGAGATCAAATTTAGTTCGAATACTACTCCAGATTACCATTTATATCAGATGGAGCCTCCGTCAACATTTACCCGAAGCGACCGGAAACAGCTTTATTGGTAGAGGGCCGCTCAAATACACCCTACTTAATTATTTATTACGAGCTCAAACCGGAAATGAGGGAGATTGATCCGGCGATGAAGCGCCATCTCTTGATGTAACGAAAGTGATTTTCATTTGTACAAATTTATTCCAACGGTGATCAGCAAAAAGTCAGCGAACGAGTGTCCTTTGCAAATGAATGCTTTTATCTTAAAAGATCAGCAAAAATGAACAAAAAGAACAATTAACCATAAATACACCTTTTCCTTCATTCAAAGGGAATCAAAAATAATAGATTCATACTTTGACGACCGGTCTGGCCTAGTGGGTAGTGAGCCTGTGAAGCCGATGGTCCTAGGTTCGAATCCCGGGAATTTGTTCCTGAGTCATGAGTGTTTTCTATGTATTTATGTATTTCTATATTATATATGTCGTTGTCTGAGTACCCACAACACAAGCCTTCTTGAGCTTGCTGTGGGGCTTAGTCAATTTGTGTAAGAATGTCCCTATAATATAAAAAAAAACTATCGGATTACCGTACAATGGGGTGAGTATAACTGATATTCAAACCTCGATAACATTTTATTTTTACATATGCAAACTGAATGGTGTATATAATAAGTGTTCCGGACGTTTGTATTTTATTTTGGGTAATTCCATTTCATAACTTTGACGATAAACAGGAAATCCCACCTCACCCCGTAGTCCCTCGTAATTGGGGTGAGATGGGGTTTCATACAAAGGTGATTTTCGAAGATTGTTGGATCGTTTTTTTTTTTATTATGAGTATTACTATAGCTTCATTTTAAATTGGAATACATTATTTTTGTAGCAGTAGCCTTAAAATCCCATCTCATCCCCCTTTCATCCCTTCTCTCCCCATTCATAACCCAACTCTCCCCACGATCCCTATTCACCCCATTTTACGGTACTGCCTTCTTGTGTCGCGAATTTACGCGATTCTTAATAAAAGGTGAGTGACAACCTTTAGCGTGAGATTTTGACATTGTTAACACTGTACAGACAATTTTGGCGGGAGAGAAAAAGAACTTGACATTCTAATTGACAGAGCGGAAGGAACGCGTTTTCTAAGCGCCATTTAATACTATATAGAACTAATAGAAGATTAAGAACCTGTTATGGCTTTGAGATAGTGGGTAAGAGTTTAACCAGAAGATCCCCCTGGTGAGTGCTTATATTTCATTAACTATGACGAGAGAAATACGTTGAGAGGTTATGTAAAAGTAAGATTATGGTGGCAAGGGAAGGTCTATTGGGGAAGGTGGTAGGACCTCCAGGGACCTGCGGGTCCCACATAAGACGGTGAGAGTAGAGAAACCGTGTTGGCAATGAGTTGGATCCATTACGAGAGGATTCACCAGTATGAGTGGCTCTTGATCTGAATCATGGTGCCATCTACGGCTCTCACCTATAGTATTTATTGAGCTCATGAAAGCTATTAACCTCTCAGCGTAAGTTACTCAAGTTCTTGTCGCACATATAGGAAATGAGGGAAAATATAAACAATATGATAAATTATAATATAATAGGTATACTATAATTAGTATTTAATTTGTAAATAGTAGGTAGTGATATCGTTTAATTATTTTCAAATACAGTACAAAGCCTGCACCAACAAACGTCTCTTTTTGGCCCAGTGGTTGACTGGTAGAGAATGCCTTAAGGCATTAAGTCCACCATTTGTACTTATTTTATGTGCAATAAAGTATAAATAAATAAATAAATAAATAATATGTCTATTTATTATCTAATTGAGCATGATGTGGCGACATCTTGTGTTGATAATCCAACCAAAATATTTTAATGTGTACTAGTTTTAGCTATGGGTATAGGATCAAACAATTCGAAACAGTTTTATTGTACTCAAGTTTATTGCTAATTTTTTTACTAGTTCTATGGTATTTTTAATTATTGTATTTTTTTGTTTCAAATTAAATAAACATCTTATTACGAGTACTCGTGGCAAACAGTACAAGTTTTGGCACCTTTGTGGTGCAATGCAGTGAAATTTACCCTCTTGTGCGTATATTTCTGTGTACACATATATGCCACTCTGACATTCTCAACTTTGCCCTCGTGTTTGTTTAGGACTCGCAAAAACTCGGCCCCTAAAACAATATTGTTATTAATACCGCGACGCTTTCGGCACAGACCATTATTTGACTAGACTAACAAAATGGTCGTAGGTACTTCACGTGTATTTTTGAAAGAAAGAAAGAAAGAAAAGACATTTATTGTAAAGACCTTCTACAAACAGCGCCACCTCAGTTACAAAAAAGAACTTACTCACTAAACACTTAAAGCTAGGTACAATGGTAGTTATAGAAAAAGGAGTAAGGTAAGGGTTAATGAAAAACAAGAAATTTTGGCGCCGCTATAGTGGCTACAAAAGGACGCCACTCAGCATATGCTCTGGTATAAATAAATACCACAGCGCTGGTTTTCTGTGGCACCCCGGGCCGGAGGGTAGCTTAGAACTATTTGGGATAAATATAAAAATACAAATAATATAAATACTTACTATAAAGATACAGATAGGTTATAGATTCATGTAGGGTAAAATGTTATGATGGTAAGGGTAGGTAGATATTATTAGTATTATAATATATTATATTTTTGTCGTCTGAATGTCACATTATGTATGTGAAATACATATTTTTATGACCCGCAGGTTTTAATACTTCGGTCACATAGCTCGCAGACCCTGGCAACTTGGAGACTGGTGGTGATGGGACTGATGGGAAGGGTGGAAGGCAGACGGCCTAGAGGACCAAGTCGAACGAGATGGTGTGACCAAATATCCGCCCAGGACATCACACTAAGCAACGCTTCCCATAAAGCAACCTATATGGAGAAGTGGAGAGGTGCCACAAGGAAAATTAGCGAGCGGAGTCACGATTCTCAGCAGTGACGGACCAACTTAGAAGAAATCATAATCATAATCATTTATTTAGCTTCAGACAACAATGGTCCACAATGGTACAAATTAAACATTACAATTAAAATTAAATTAAAATAGGTTATAAATAAAATGAAAATTACATAAATAAATAAAAAATAAATAAATTACTATCAAATAAAAAAAAAATTACATTAAAAAAACAAAAAAAATACAAGAAACACAAAGAAAGAATGCAGTGTTTCGATTAGATGCTGACGCCGCTCCATCATTATATACGTGCATAGTGCTGTTTTCCGCACACACCTAAATGCATTAATCGCAGGATAAATGATTCCGATGATGATGATGGTCCGAGACCACGGGGACAACGCCGTCCTCGAAACGTCGGAGGTAAATTTAAAACTTATTTTATGCGATTAAGTCCCGTCGTTGTGAATAATGAGTCTTCTTCTTCTGTCCCCTAGACCGGTAGTCCTATTTACTTGGGGTCGGCCCTCCTCGTCCGCATCCTCCTCTGAGCACGATTGCGTGCGGCGTTTGTATCAATTTGAGCTTCTTTAAGGTCTCTTTCCATATCATTGAAACGGTTAGAAATTGCTTCTATAGATTAACAGTTCTTTACAGGGTGCGAAACTATCTCAGTGTGGACATGCGCGTGAAATTATGTGACACTCTTATCCTATCCAAACTTAATTATGCGGATACGGTATACGGGAACTGTTTACTGGCTCGCACCAAAAGAGTTATTCAACGACTGCAAAATGCCTGCGCACGCTTTTGCTTCCCGATACCACCTCGGTCGCACATAAGTCCATACCTGAGTACTAATAAACTCTTAAACATGAATAATCGACGCATTCTACATTTTGCTACGCTCCTCTTTGGTATCTGTAACAGTAAAAGGCCGGTGTACTTATTTGAGAAATTGACCATCTATCAACACATCAGACGTGGTCCCAGACTACTATGCCCAAGGCACAGAACCGCTGCATTCCGTGGCAGCTTTCGCTACGCTGCCACGAAGTGCTGGAATAATCTTCCGCCACCAATCCGACAGAGCAGTACTATAGGTTCCTTTAAATCAAGACTCAAAGCGTACCTAATGGACCAACAAAGTTTTGCTGCCTGAAGCTAAATATTAAAAAAATCCGGATCCCGTTATCGTCATTATTACCTATTCTGTTCTGTTCTTTAGTTATTCACAAGTTAAGTTATGTATATTTGTATATATATATATATAAATTCGATGTATATATTTATGTTAGTAGTACTCTATGTTATTATATCACGTCGTCCACAACGTGTCCCGTCCCGAACTATGCTGTCCCGCACACTCCGCTGGCTCCACAGAAAACCAGCGCCGTTGACCACGCTAGTCGTGCCAGCTGCATTGCTGAGTGGAGACCATTTCAGCTTCACATCTCTATTTCTACTGTTTCGTTTATTTTTGTCTTGTATTTGCTATATATGTGTTGTATTGATGTGTTGTCTGAATAAATGATTTCTATTCTATTCTATTCTATTCTTTCGACCGTCATCAGCCAAGTGGCGGGTGGTCTTCCATGGCCGCGTGGCTGGGTTACAGGCAGGTTCAAGGCCAGTTTTACCGGGTGGTCTTCTTCGCGTCTTTGAACGCGTCTTGTGAATAATAATAAGTAAAAATCGTGAAAGTTTAAATCAGTGTTAAATGATTAAATTTTGAATTGAGCGTGTTTGCGGCATCTAATTAGGTAAATCTATGATCTGCGCCATTTTGGATTAAGGCGTAAGCCACGGCTCAGCCAACGAGTTTTCATTTAAAATATTGGCTTTGGCTGAGCTGAGGTAATTGTGATATTTCGACAGTGGATAATAAGGAAAAATATTGATTATCCATTTATTATGCCTTCAGATATAAAATTGGTCGATATAAACTCAAATTCAAAATTAAATTAATTAAAATTGCACAAAACTAAACACTGACTGAAAACTGAGTGAAATGATGCCTTTCACCCAAGTCATAGAGTAACTTATACTAGAGCGGTACTGTCATAGTACATTTTATAACCCCAGTAAATTCACTGCCATCTGTCGACACACTTTAAAACTAAAAATAAATATTTATAAAAATACGATAAAATGTATTTAAATATGGATAAATGTTTTTATTTTTATTTGCATTAATTATTTTTATGATTTTGACCCATGTTCTTTCACTGATATGCGTTAAAATTGTTAAATAACAAACGAAACCGTCAACGCCATCTATACGACAGTAAGCCAAAGCTAGTAGCGCCCTCTGAACGAGAATCAAATTTTCTTGATTTAAAAAAAAAAATATATCTTTATTTCAGAACATAAAATTCCATACAATATTGTTAGTACCATTGTTATACCTATGTGTTAGTAAATACATTTAAAATAAAAACAAAACTTTTAACAATAAAATCAAAATCCAATAAATTTAAATAATGAATACAATAATAATAATTAATATGTCAAATTCAAAATAATATAGACTAGAATAATAATTAGAATGTCAAAAATTTAACATTTTCTCTCATTCATTCATTCATTTTTTCATTTTTTATCATTTTTTTTTTTTCATTTTTTTCATTTTCATTTTAGAGGCACGTTTTTTTCTTAGGCTGTATACATCTATTACGGAGTTATATCTATCTTTGCCCAAGTTAAACAAATCACTACATGTGTTTAAAAAAAATATTATAGCATTTCTTGGTACTTTCAATTAACCATTTAGGTAAAAGTATCGTTATTCGTTCTTTATGAAATGAGAAGTTAAATATCCGAATAAAATTTGTATAACAAATCCATTGAAAACCAAATTTCAATTTCTTATCGTAAAAAAAGAAAAAAATCATACTTAAGTAAAATGCTCTAGTGCAAAAATGTATTACTTTCTGCACACTTTTTAGAACAACAGTGATCCTGCATGAGAAATGAAATGAATTTAAATTAGCATTTAGGTAGCTGTGAAAGTAGAATCTTGAGCGGTACGAGGGTTTCAGTGCAAGATATATTTCATATTTCATATTTTATTACTTACCTCTTCATCATTATAAGTATTATAACACGTTTATTTTTTAATGTTGAAAAACCGTTCTTAATAAGTTGTCTGAATGGAACGGAACGCCTGTCAAAGAAGAGGCGTATTTTCTTACTTCAAGAATGTTTTAAGTTTCCAAAGGCAACATTCGATATTGTTTTTATAAATATACGATACACAAATAATCGTAAATAACGATATTTAGGTAATAATAGTACAATGTTTTAATATTTACAATTGTTTCTGTCTTATAGAACATGCATTTGAAAAAAAAACTCATTGAAGAGGGTTCAATAATAATAACAAAATCTATTCTAGTCGAATAAAAGCTAGAAAAACACCTCTTCATAATGGCAATGTCAATGATGTCAGTGTCACAGAATTAATAATATAAAAGTTTCTAATTGGACTTCCGGTTCGAGCGCCATCTTGATAATTAGCATCGTGATTAATTACTTTGTTTTTTGCTTATTAATATTGTTTAAAGTGTAATATCGATAGCTTATTATACAGTAAACTAATGTGGTAGTGTGCAGTGAATGGAGAATTAATTTTGAAGCGCGTTTAACCACCATCTTGGAGTCAACGGCCGGTAGTCCACGTGCTTCTTGTAAAGTCTAGCTATCGATTTACAAGAGCTAACAAATCACCGTACACTGTCTTGTACAACCGTACAATTTTTGTCGTTTGTAAAGCTCTCAATACCTTGATACTGGCGAAATAGTCCCACTGGGCTGAAGCCATAATTTTAAAAGAAGAAGAAGAAGAAAAGTTTCTAATTCCATTCCTTACTTGTTGCTTTTCTTATTTTTTCGCAACTTTATTAAAAAACGTCGTAAAACGTAAAAAATGAGAATTCTAATCATAAATGTGTTAATGTAGTGTTGTGTTCCTGCCGGTGAGTAAAGTTGCCACAGCTCAGCGAGGGTGCGAAGTATTAGGGTCAACAACGCGCATGTAACTACTACTATTACGAAGACTGCTTACCATCAGGCGGGCCGTATGCTTGTTTGCCACCGACGTAGTATAAAAAGATACAAAACTTCCGTGAAACACAGAGATATTAAATACATTTACTTTGTCTCACTCACGGAAGTTTTGTTAGTGCAAGATAAAGGCGCCCATACATTTCCTGTTCCTTTGAACTCTATAGTATAACAAATACGAGAAACAAAATAAGATGAAGCCATTACTTTGATCAAAGATAGATATAACTCCGTAATAGATGGATACAGTCTAAGAAAAAAACGTGCCTCGAAAATCAAGAAAATTTGATTCTCGTTCAAAGGGCGCTACTAGCTTTGGCCTACTGTCGTATAGATGGCGTTGACGGTATCGTTTGTTATTTAACAATTTTAACGCATATGAGTGAAAGAACATGGGTCAAAATCATAAAAATAATTAATGCAAATAAAAAAAATCATTTATCCATATTTAAATACATTTTATCGCATTTTTATAAATCTTCATTTTTAGTTTTAAAGTGTGTCGATAGATGGCAGTGAATTTTCTGTGGTTACAAAATTTACTATGACAGTACCGCTCTAGTATAAGTTACTCTATGCTTTGATTTACACACATCGTAGCAACATGGATATTATAAAGACTGACTCTTATTGTAACAAAATACATGTCCATTACATTACTTTTCATGTTCTCCAACATAATTATAATCAAACCAGTAATTTTAATAACAATAATAACAAAACTTCCGTGAGGCACTGACATATTAAATATATTAAACCGGGTCACTCACTGTAATAAAGTCGATGATTGCTCGACATGTTTCGCTCCATAACGAGCAGCATTTTCAATGAGCGCTCGCGTTGGTGGCCTGACGCAGCAGTCAGTCAGCGTGACAGTCTGCGTCGGGCGACCAACGCGAGCGCTCATTGAAAATGCTCCTCGTTATGGAGCGAAACATGTCGAGCAATCATCGACTTTGTAAGCGTTCGAGTTCATTCGGTTCTTGTCTGTTTGTCTGATTTAATATCTTGTCTTTTTATTAATTATATAACAATTCAAGTCTTGGAGACCCTTTACATCTCTGGATAATTTGATGATCTTTTTTATTATTATATACATTTTATCTCTGACACCTAGAGACTTTTACATCTCTAAACAATTTTAGTACTTCTGTTATTTGTATAGTTTTTATTAGTTTTTTTCTAGTGTAATTTAACATTTATATTTATGTAATTGTTTTTTGTAATTTTGGGTTAATTTTATTGTTTGTAAAAATTGACATGTAAAAGTGCCCCTGTTGCCTATTTGCTGAATAAATGTTTGATGTTTGGCGTGAGTGAACCGGTTTAATATATTTAAAATAAAACCAGTAATTAACTAGCAATTTGCTTAAACAAAACTCTTCAAAAGTTAGAGGATTTGGTCATAGATTATCTGAAATCCATGGTCCGTCCAATATTATAGTCGTGTCAGATAGCTAGAGATCGAGGTCTCATTGACCAATGATTTGATTTGCGATTCGATTTCGCCCAACCGCATGATAAATCGAGAGGCCGATTCTGTTTTTATTTTGTTACGGTTTGGATCTTATTTTGATACGACCTAGAATGGTTTCGGGCATCTAGGGCATCAACATGCGCCGCTTGCTCTCGTTGGCGGCTTTTAAATAAATGAATTGTATATATCATAGGATATTTAACTACTATTATGCTCTAGAATGCCTTCTGTTGTGTGTACATACGTACTGGCCAATAATATATCGCCTTTGAGTGTTTTTGTATGAGCTTGTATAGAGTAAACAATATAGGTTAGTTTGTAGATTGCATATTTTACTAGTCATTTTATACAAATATATGATGAATACTGCAATGAAATACTCTGGATATTACTTGCGACTACTACAAAATTCTGTAGCCCATACATTAAAACAAAAAACCTCTTTGAAAGACCTTCATTTCAGACAACCTTTATTATTATTATACAGTGGAATCCATTTATTATGACTCCGCTTATACTGACCAACCGCTTACTATGACGAAATTACTGTATGAAGTTTGGTTTTCATATATAAAAAATGTGACAAACTGACAAAGTCGGATAAGATAACTTCGCTTATAAGTGTGTAGTGTGTTACAAATCGAATTTAAACTGTTGTGAGACATACTAACATTAAATAGTTTCACGGTTTAGACATTTGTTTTAGTCACTCGCGCGACATGTTTCGGAGAGCCTAGGTCTCCTTTCCCAAGCACTAATAGTGCGAGCAGCGTTCACGACGGCCGTGTATTGCGTGTGTAATTATTTAGTGTTACAAATCGCTTACCTATAAATCCTATTTTCATGAAATTATGTCCGGTTATACTGACACATTCGCCGGTTTTCGTGGCCGTCCCCACGTCTTTCCCTGCGAGGACATTTAGTGCGTGAGTGGCTTGTTATTAAAAGACACTCACTAAAACTCCAAATTAGTTTACAATAGATTATTTATTTTGAGTTTTCTATAATTAAAACAATACAAATCTCTTATCCAACAACTTGCGTTTATCTCTCTGTCTTAACTTAATCTCCTGTCAATGTCATTATTGTCCAAAACCGCGGCAAATCTTCTGTCACTTGTCAGATATTTTTTAAAATAAAACTAAAAGACCGTTTGAGATATCCTCAACATCTAATATTATGTTGTTTTATAGTTTTTAGGGTTCCGTACTCAAAGGGTAAAAACGGGACCCTATTACTAAGACTCCGCTGTCCGTCTGTTTGTCCGTCTGTCACCAGGCTGTATCTCGTGATCTGTGATAGCTAGACAGCTGAAATTTTCACAGATGATGTATTTCGGTTGCCGCTATAACAACAAGTACTAAAAACAGGGCTCCCATACAACAAACGTGATTTTTGACCGAAGTTAAGCAACGTCGGGCGGGGTCAGTACTTGGATGGGTGACCGTTTTTATAGTTAATGGTACGGAACCCTTCGTGTGTGAGTCCGACTCGCACTTGGTCGGTTTTTTATACTCAGTGACAACTTGATAATTAGTACAAGGTTAAAAAAAGTCATCTCTTACAAAGGAATTTGAGATTCGTTTGGAAATGTTAATAAAAATAAGAAGTTAATCCACTATCTTTTAATTACATCTGCTTAGTATGACGTTTCTGTCACTTCCATTCGATGCTATTATAGCATAGTATTAAGGCTAAAATGTTACTAACATAATATGGATCGCTTTTGATCTGAAATATTTTTTTTGTTATATGCGGATTCTACGTATTTAAAAATGCCGTAGTCGATTTTAGAGCAAAAATGTAAAATTGATAGATTTAGTCGTTGAAATTATACACGTTTTGTTACGTAATATCTAAATAACAAGTATTGATTTCTATTAGCACGTCTTCTCATCTTGCCTTTTAATAATGAGGTCGCGAGCGTGCGTCACCGGTAATGCATAAAGAGAAGGGGCAGTTTTTAAAAATTCATCAAAAAATCATGGTGGTAAATTATACAAATTGATGTATAAGAATAGTTTCAGCAAATGTTGTAGATTGTTTAAGTATCAAAATTACGTTGAAATTAAGTCGATTTTCAGAGAAATTGTCACTTGTTTTGAAGTAATTTCTGGAGAAAATTGATTTCGTCTAACTTTCATTTACACTACTTCAAAGTCATAATAATAAAAATGTAGTCTGATAAACGTCAAGTACAGGATATGTGTAATACAAAATTGCCATGTTTAGCAGTCCAAACTTTACGAAATTTACAAATAAGAGCGACAAAATCAGTGCTTTACGCGCGTTTACCTAAACGTCCATCAGAAAAGCAAACATTACTAATTTAGTGAGTCTGTTTTCAAAAAATTGATCTGATAAAAGGTAAGATAAGAAGACGTGCTAATAGAAACCAGTACTTGTTATTTCAATTAGGTAGACTACTAAATCTATCAATTTTACATTTTTGCGACTAAAATCGACACCGGCCTCTTAAAACCATATTAAATTATTTTAAACCGGGTCACTCACGTATTATGAAGTCGAATAGCTCGACATGTTTCGGACCGTTTTGCGTAAATTGGACCGAAACATGTCGAGCTATTCGACTTAATAATACGTGAGTGACCCGGTTTAAAATAATTTAATATGTTTGAGTCTCACGGGAGTTTTATATTTAAAACCATGTCAAATTGTTTTAGCGGTATCAGCCCCCAAGTTTCGGGGCTTTTGTACTAAACCTACATTCACGTGGAATTGGTAGGCTCCGAGTCCACATACAGTTCACATTCAATTGAAGTCAGTACTGGCCGGCCGGCTGGTAATGTTGTACGAAAATCTATTGCCGGCGCTATTTATTAAATCACCATATCCAATGGAAATATTCAAGTATATACACAGTGATATTAAATATATTAATAACGGGTCACTCACGTCACCGTCGATGCAAGCTCCTGATGATGCTCCTCGGTAAGGAGTGAAGCATGTCGAGCGTTTTCGACTTAAAACAAGGGAGTGACCCGTTATTAATATATTTAATATGTCTGTGTCTCACGGAAGTTTTGTTATATACACAGTGCGCGTAATGTATAATGCCACTTGTGATAGTGTCATGTTTATTCGCCATGCCATCTCTACATTGTTATCCCATTTGCACTGTTGGTGATATTTCGCTGTTCACTCTCCGGCGATGTACCGAGTGATGTGATATCTCGGTGTGATATTACGTTTTCGAAAAAGTGTAATGTCACATACAGCATTACTTTTTGAAGCACTATTTCACACTTGTCTATTCTCTAGTGTTGTTGCAACAACGTGAACGATAATGGTCTCGTTTTATTGTTCTACAAATAAACAGCCATTTGTCTTTACGACTTTACAACACGTAGAATCTGAAATTCTCCGAAACGTATTGGATTTCTCGGGTTTTCCAGCGCAAATAAATTGGCAATTTATATGCTGAATTAGCAACTTTTGTAGTCACGTAGCGCCCAAATTGCCACTTTCTTAATACTACAAAATTATTTTTTTAATACACTTTAGCAACTTTTCGCTCAGTATCTACTCAAGGTTCGCTGTACGTCCTGACACCTTACAACTCATTTTATCCTTCTTCGCTACTATCACTGGTACTGAACATTTCAAGAGCCCATCAACGTGGTTACTAGCGCCACTGCTAAATAATTGTGATTATTTTTTAACCATGGATATTTAACAAAGGGGAGGTTCGCTGTACGTCCTGACACCTTACAACTAATTTTATCCTTCTTCGCTACTATCACTGGTACTGAACATTTTAAGAGCCCATCAACGTGGTTACTAGCGCCACTGCTAAATAATTGTGATTATTTTTTAACCATGGATATTTAAGAAAGGGGGCCGCTACGTACTGTATTTTGTATTTAAGTACCTTTTGAATACATCAAACCAGTTTTTATGTTGCTGGATTCGTCGATCTATTAACTCAAAACAAAAAAGGCCGTTTTAACTTCGGACGCATAGATTGACGAATCCAGAAACGTAAAAACTATTATAACGGCCCCCTTTTTTAAATATCTATGGTAAAATATAAATAATCACAATTATTTAGCAGTGGCGCTCTAGTGAGCAAGTTGATGGGCTCTTAACAAAACAGAAAGGTTTGCGGTAGAATGGATCTACACGCTCTTGACACACGCCGAGAGAATTGTCATGATTTTCAACTTGTATTTACATCCCACTCATCCCAGGTAGCAGTGACGTCAGCGACGTCATAATGAGGTTTTTATGACGTTATCATGACGTAAAGGACGTCATAATGACGTATAAATGCTACCTTATTTCCACAAATATGTATACGTTTTACAATTTGTAGAAGAAGGTATACACTAATATTTACAATATTTACACTAATCTTTAACGTACAATTGTCAATTACAAAATTGACAATTGTACGTGAAATGGAAATTAGACCAGAATCTCAGTGAAGTTCCATTTGCAAAAATAGCGGACCGCAGTTTGACTTCTGATCCTTGTAGTGGGGTTCCTACGCTCCTAGAAACCCGATGTTGCCGGGCTGAAAAGTGGTGCCGTTACCCCCGCTTACCCCTTGTAATTTCCCCCTTACAATTCTCATACATTCGCTATCGAAAAATCCCACCTTTTGCACAATTTGAACTAATTTGAGTCTAGCTCTGTAGTAACTATTAGGCTAAGAGCTAGACTCAAATTGTGCAAAAGGTGGGTCAATCTGCGGTCAGCAATTTTTGCAAAGGGACATCTCATTGGAGCCTGCTCCAAATTGTCTGTTTGGTAAAGTTGTTTCTACATCGCTAAAGATAATTTCATTACAAAAAGAAGTAAATTAGGGTAGAACGTTCTATCATAATAAATTAATTGAACAAAAGTCAAACGTAAAGAGTCATGTAACTTCCAAAGTTCAAAGAACCGTTAGCCGTGACATTTCCGTTCCTGAATGTTTGATGACCAATTTTTGAATCGATAGCCGCGATTGGTTCATTCAATTATTAATTGAGCTTTCACGTAGGTAGACTGATTCAGTTTCTTTTACTGACTAATACTTAGAAATTAAAAGACGTAGGTGGAAAACCATTCTGAATCCCTAGCGTAAATTTCATTTGATGGTAGCAAAGTGACGTCATTGACGTCATAATGACGTAATTATGGCGTCATTATGATGTCGCTGACGTCATAATGACGTATACATGATGTTAGGGTGACGAGCGTTCGCGTTTGCGTTATGTCTATTTTTGTATAGGATTTTGAACAGCATGCCAAGCGGGACGTATTGGAAACTCAAAATCTTATACAAAATCACACTTAACTCACATCACGGTATGAAATTTACACTAGGCCACAGGGCGGACACGCTATACATCAAAAATCACTTACGTTTCTATGTGTGAACGGCACGTCTGTACACGCGTCATGCGTCATAGTGTGAGTAAGTTGTCTAAAAATAGTACTGAGATTACGCGAGAAGTCCGCCAGATTTACGATTTACGTATATAAGAGTGCTTCAGTAATAGTATTATCATACAGAATGGCCACGCACCGCCCCGCCCCGACTCGAATTACCTCGCCCCGCGACATCAGATTGACGGCCGTTTGCCGCCCGCTCAGTACTATTTTTATGCAACTTACACTATGACGCATGACGCGTGTACAGACGTGCCGTACACATAGAAACGCAAGTGATTTTTGATGTATAACGTGTCCGCCCTGTGGTATAGCTACTGACAATAGGCACTTTTTCATACAATTTCCATTTCGGGAGAAAACGTTTTAGTTTCCATGAAAAATTTATACAAAGCGACCTCTTCGCTCGTGGGTGTACACGTGTTTATGATACACGTGCTATCTTAAACAACAATGTTGTAACGTTCACTTTAGACAAGTTCTTGTTTTACTGGTATACACTTTCCTCTTGGCAGTTTAGATGTAACAAGTTTGTAGTGACAGGGGATTGTTTCGTAGTTTAGCTTCTGAACTTTTATGAAGACAATATGTAGATGCACTTTAGATATATTTTCAAAAGTTTGTGTGCTTAGAAAACAAATTGGTGACCGCGCTTAACGTAGCTTAAGAGCGTTTTCACATTGTCCGACCCAATATCGGATGTATTAGGATCCGACATCCGCGTAGTCAGGCCGCGGGGGCGCCCGGGCGCCATCTTTAGCGGTCACGCACACTACAAAAAGCATTATGCCTACACATACGCACACAAACAAATATTATGAGTCCGAGAGCTGACGGGGGGCTGCGCCGGATTTATCGGAAGCGCCTTTCCGATATCGAATGTCGGAAGGCGCCTATGACAAAAATAGCTGCAGGAGTGCCATTGGCATCAAGTCCGCTTTTTTGCGTTATTTATAATGTGAAGCTTTTTGCATGGTTACTCTAAATTATTACCAACACAACAATGGAGGTACTTACAGGTACTCTGACTTAACCAGTCCTTTGCGATGCGTCCTCTTTGACCGCCTCAACCCAAGTGAACGAGTCTGTCCCCGTTACTCCGTGCCCCACCATTTGCTAAAACTACCGTGTTGCCAACAGTATAATGTTACTTTCCCAGCTACCCCTGTATTAATCGGGGTAACGTACTAATGTTGCCACAGTAGAATTATTATTTAACTGCTATCTTAAATGTTAACATAAATAAATCATGACATTAATTTATAAGTAATACGTCGGATTTAAGGTAATAATTTATACCGCGGTAGACCCGTTATCATTTTTTTTAATCATTATTAAATCTTTAGTTGTTTTTCGGGAGCGGGGACGATGGCGATACCAAAAATCTTTAAAAAAAATCGGCCAAGTGCGAGTCAGACTCGCGCACCGAGAGTTCCGTACTTTTTAGTATTTGTTGTAATAGCGGCAACATAAATACATCATCTGTGAAAATTTCAAATTTCAATGTCTAGATACTACTACACTAGATACCAACAGCCTGGTGACAGACAGACAGACGGACAGACGGACAGCGGAGTCTTAATAATAGGGTTCCGTTTTTACCCTTTGGGTACGGAACTCTAAAAACGTAACCAACTTTATACAAATAGCTACGATTAACCTTACTGTACAGCAATGGGGCTGGGCTGCGGAACGTGAGCGAGTATTCAAACTCCAAAAAAGAGCATTGCGCATCATCGCTGGTGTTAGTTGGGATCATCCTGCAAAGGATTTGTTCATAAAATACAACATACTAACCGTACCTAGTCTTTACATCTTGGAAATGGCTAAGTATGTTAGAAGTAATATTAACCGCTTCCATACCAACGCTGATGCGCACGGCTCCATCACGCGACGGCGACATGACCTGAGCTTGCCACACACACGACTGGCTAAAACTAAAAAATGCCTTAACTTCATTGGTCCAAAGATTTATAATAAGATCCCTCCGGCAATAAAGCAGGCCCCGAGTTATGCTTCATTTGTACGGCAAATGAAAACAAAACTAGTCAAAGATGCATTGTACACCATTGACGAATTCTTTTTGTAAATAAGTATTTAGGTTGTAATAGTAATAGTTGTTTAATGTATATTTAATATGTAATGTAATGTGTAATCGTAAACAGACGGACGTATAAAATGTAAAATTTTATGAATAAATAATTGAATTGAATTGAAAAAATATTAATGTTATACTTATTTACAGCCGGCACGGAACAAAATAATAATACCTACTGAAGAAATGCCTAATGTTTGTGGTGGCATATAAATATGACACGCAATTCCGAATATTATCTGCTTCTATTCCGAATATTATCTGGTCTTGATACATTATTTTCGATAAATGTTAACCTAGACACATGATATGACATTGTTAGTATTTTTCTATTGTTTTTAGGGTTCCGTACATAAAGGGTAAAAACGGGACCCTATTATTAAGACTTCGCTGTCTGTCTGTCCGTCTGTCACCAGGCTGTATCTCATGAACCGTGATAGCTAGACAGTTGAAATTTTCACAGATGATGTATTTCTGTTGCCGCTTTAACAACAAATACTAAAAACAGAATAAAATAAATATTTAAGGGGGGCTCCCATACAACAAACGTGTTTTTTTTGTCGTTTTTATAGATAATAGTACGGAACCCTTCGTGCGCGAGTCTGACTCGCACTGGGCCGGTTTTTATATACGATGCCATTCGAATTATCACCTATCAAATTTATATTATAAAAATTATAACCTACTCGACATCAATAATACTAATAATAGTATTATTGCCTAGGGGGACAGATGTATGCCTAATAATTTTGAATGTGACAATTTTATGAAATATGAAAGCTAAATTCGCTGTGACACATTAGGAAAGTTATCGTATTCGGAATAGAATTTTGTTCATAAATGTGCCTTAACATTTTCAATTTTCATATTCTGTTACATTTTCTGTTGTAAAAAGAGCTGCTGTATAATCTTGTGCCAGTGCGGGGCATTTAGAGCTTAGCGAGGGATTCAACTGCTCGAAAAGTAATTTAACATTCGCTCTGTTGAAATTATGTGTTATTTTCCTGCCTAAAAGTTAAAATTTTCACAGATGATGTATTTTCTGTTGCTGTTATAGCAACAAATACTAAAAACAGAATAAAATAAATATTTAAGTTGGGCTCCCATACAACAAACGTGATTTTTTGCCGTTTTTTGCGTAATTGCACGGAACTCTTCGTGCGCGAATCCGACTCGCACTTGGCCGGTTTTTTAAGTTCTCGTTATTCCAGCGCTCGCCACTTAAAATATTTTCAGTGGTTGCATTTGACATGTGTCTTACTCTTTATAAAGCTTGTTTTTCGGCAGTTCCAACATTCCGGCAATAACTAACAAATTTATGGACCATATGTTGTCTGTCGAATAAAGAAATTTCATTTAATTTTTAATAATTTTACTATCCATAGGAAACACTTCAATAATGCATATCCTGGACAAGCCCTCGGCATTGCCAACATTTCAAACTGCGCCAACTGTGTCAACTACCAAATGTTGCCAACTGTTGAACTTAAACCTCGCTTTAATGGCGGCCGGAATGTTTGCACCCACTTTTATTTTACTTCAACACTGGGCTGTGTCGAGATCTGTGAGAAAATCGTTTGAAACCGTTTTGAAAAACTGTTTTTTATAACGGTTTTCTATCAGCTTCGTCTGCGTTCCCTTCCCGGGCTCCAAATTATTCACCTCCAGATTTTAATTCAAATCGGTTCAGCGGCCTAAGCGCGAAGAGGTACAGACAGGCAAATAATACCCATTAGTGAGACATGTACTGCGCTTTAGAAAAGCTATACCAACGTTTGACCCTATCCGTAATTTTGACATTTCTGTTCGTTACAATTAGACAAAATGTAACAGAGGTTGCTAAGTTTTATGATAACTAAAGATTTAAAAAAACCCGGCCAAGTGCCTGTCGGACTCGCGCAACAAGGGTACTTTTTAGTATTTGTTGTTATAACGGCAACAGATATTTCTGTTGTAACAACATCATCTGTGAAAATTTCAAGTGTCCAGCTGTCACGGTTGATGAGATACAGCCTGGTGACAAACAGATAGACGGACAGACGGACAGCGGAGTCTTAGTAATAGGAATAGGGTCCCGTTTTTACCGTTTGGGTACGGAACCCTAAAAACTAAGATAATAAAGAGTGACTCCTTAAAATATATTATAGTCTAAATATATAATCAAGTTTAATTATTTAAAATTTGAATCCAACTACGAAGAAACCGTTTCTTTCCAGAGAAATGGTTTTCGTAACTAGAGCTGGTTCCGAAACGGTTTCGAAATAAACTCCCCTCTACCAAACCCCGTCCGCTAAAATTTCTAATGAAACCTGCGGTAGTTTCATAGCGCCAAAGTTTAAAGTACCCATCTTCGTCTAGGTACACTAGATAGAACGTAGATACAAGTTAAATATACGATTTTCTCAGACATTGTTTGACAAGTAAGTTCTGATCATCATCTTCCTCGCATTATCCCGGCATTTTGCCACGGCTCATGGGAGCCTGGGGTCCGCTTGGCAACTAATCCCGAGAATTGGCGTAGGCACTAGTTTTTACGAAAGCGACTGCCATCTGACCTTCTAACCCAGAGGGTAAACTTGGACCTTATTGGGATTAGTCCGGTTTCCTCACGATGTTTTCCTTCACCGAAAAGCGACTGGTAAATATCAATGATATTTGATGATATTTCGTACATAAGTTCAGAAAAACTCATTGGTACGAGACGGGGTTTGAACCTGCGACCTCCGGATTGAAAGTCGCACGTTTTATTACCGCAGCTGGTATGGTTCTGATATTACAATTAAATACTTACATTAAGTACAAATAAGTGTAATATACGCTTAAGTATATACCACAACGATATTCAAATTTTATGTAATTTTTGACTTGTAACCTAATGTTATCAATAAATTTTCATTTTAATTTTCATTCTCATTCATTTTTATTCATTTTCATTTTCAATAAATAAATAAATATTGGACATTCTTACACAAATTGACTAAAAAAAAGAGGCCCACTGACTATCAGTCCGCCGGCCTGTCAGTTAGAACAAAAATTTGACAGTTCCGAACAACTGACCGGCCGATATCGTCCGGCGGACTGATAGTCAGTGGGCCCCTTAAGGTCCACAGTAAGCTCATAAGCCACTAATCAGCGAAAGCGATCTCAAGGTCATATTAAAATAAGATCAAAACCATATCAAATCGGTATTACAGAATCGGCATTCAGTAAATACGGATAAGCAATAATATTTCAATCAGCATATTGTTTTTATTTAGCCACTGAATTTCCTTTTCCGTGAATTCTTCGGTTTACCCATATCTGGGTGCAATTTAAAATTTCTCTTTGTGGTGATTTTCCATTAAATTCGGTACAATTGCTTTGTGAAACGATTTTTTTTTATCTTTATTTTTGGCACATTATGGACTGTCTATTTCGCCTCGTATTGGTTGAGAAAACTAATTTTTTAGGGTTCCGTACCCATGCAAAGGGTAAAAACGGGACCCTATTACTAAAACTCCGCTGTCCGTCTGCCTGTCCGTCTGTCTGTCAGCAGGCTGTATCTCATGAACCGTGATAGCTAGACAGTTGAAATTTTCCCAGATGATGTATTTCTGTTGCCGCTAGAACAACGGAAAAGTACGGAACCCTTGGTGGGCGTGTCCGACTCGCACTTGGCCGGTTTTTTTTAGATGATCCATCATATTTTTCTGCGTTCTAGGTCACGTAACCGATAATCAGGGATGTTGCGAATATTCGCATCCGCATCCGCAACCGCGGAACTTCCGCATTATTTTCGACATCCGCATCCGCATCCGCATAAAATCGATGCGGAGCTTAATGCGGATGCGGATGTGGAAAAGGTAGGTGCAGGAACGTCTTAACGGCGGCGTAGGTGCTAGGTAATTTCGTCATTAGTCAATAGGAATCTCGTTTCGCTTTGTGATTCGTCGATTGAGCACTTTAGCCTATGACGGACAGCGACAAGAAGTGAAAAATTTGTTTTATTTGGACTTTAGTATAGTAATGCGATTGTAGTGCACCTTTTTATAATAAAATAATACTAAAATATAATATTTAGAATAGAATAGAATAGAAATAATTTATTCGTTAGCACACACAAATAGAAAGTTATACAGAACAGAGAATCATAAATAAAAGAAAAAGTTCCACGAAATGGTCTCACCTCAGCATGTTGCTGGCGACTTCCAGCGCTGATCTTCCGGTGAGACCATCCGGTGAAACAATCACGACAGGTAACAAGAAAAACAACAAAATTCATATATAATATAACATACAAAAGACAGAGACAAGTTAAAAATACTTATTACAACAGACACTATTATTACGTACAGCTGTTATATCCGGCCGAACTCAGCTTGGCCGTACATTATGCCTAAGATTATAACTAGCGCCATGCGGCAGATACGCAAACTAAAATAAAAAGACAGCTAAGACAGGTCGATTTTATGAGAACTTCTCTTTGATTAGAACAAAAGCAATACTGTATCAATCTAAATTTGACTGCTTAAGTGCTTACAGACAGTCGCAAGAGGGCGAGAACAAAGTTTTTTAAAGTAATGTGCCATGGCAATGCAGAGGGAACGTAATCTAAGTGGTAAGTAAAAGCAAAAAACTACAGGCAGCTTCAGGCAGCTATTTGACGTTTTTTTATGTGCCTAATTTTGACAGCCGCATCCGCGGATGTGAGCCTTTAAATATTCGCATCGCATTCGCAAAAAATCGGCATCCGCAACATCCCTTTCGATTGTATAGGAGCGGCTTTTTTTTTGGCGACGGGTTGTGACTCGTAACATTATCCCTTTTCGTGTTATTAAAAGCCACAAATTAATTATTCAATCAAAATTAAATACCGATTAATCCGTCAAGTTCGACATGGACGTTGATTAAATGAATTAATGTCCGACCAAGCCGCAACGAACCCGTTACTAAAGATTAATTGATGTTGTGTATTGTGTAAATTCTAAGGCGCCATTCATATATTACGTACTTAATATTTAGCGGGGAGGGGAGGTCGACGATGTCTTATTTTTCTTACAAGGGGTTGGTAGGGAGAGTCTTAGAATAAATTTAAAAGTGGAAAAATTACTGCCTTGGGTGAGACTTGAACTCACGGCCTCTGGCTTAATAGCATCGATCGCAGACGTTTCTGCTTGTTAAAAATTAATTTAGGGAGTCTTGATAGATTTTAGGCGGTTGTCACACTGCCGCCGCATTTCGTTGTGACTGCGAAGCGATGAATTCGCGTGCGGCGACGACGGTACCGACGTGCGGTTTCGTTGTATCTTTGTCCGGAGTTCCGCACGACGAATCGCGTTTATGTACAAAAAATCCGTACGGTAATATGAAACTCTCTGTGGCATACACTGCGGCGCGCACCGCATCTCCGTCCGAAAGGGTTCATCCACATATTACGTGACAGCAACAGGGGAAGTGGGGGGGGCATGCTGTGACAGTACGTATTAAAGACCTATCTTTTTCCTATGAAAAAGTGTGACAAGGGGTGGTCTAAAAATCAAAATTTTGTGTGATGTAATTAATGGATGACCTCGAACCGTAGTGCGATTCGCACCTTCGCACGAAGAGGAGAGACAATAATTTAGATATAATTCTGATATCAGTGTGCCTAATACAGTCAAGCAAGTGTAAAAATAAGCATATATGTCCTATGGCTCTTACTCGTAATTCGTTGACATAAGAGCGATGGAATAGTTATTTGTTATACAAGGGTGCAAAGTTGTATTTTACCCGCGAGTGTAGAATTGAAACACGAGCAAGCGATAGGATTCTATAGGTGAACCACGAGCGAAGCGAGTGGTTCTAAAATAGAATCCTGAGCGTAGCGAGTGTTTCAACACACGAGAAGTAAAATACATTTGCGCCCGTGTGTAACACAAAACTTTTCACTTCACTATAGCGAGGAAAGTGCAACATCCACAGGCGTTAGATCATCTTCATCACTGGAATCACTCATTTCTTTACGATATTATAACAGAAAACTCTGGAAGTTGTATATTTTTACGCGAGTCGGTGAGAAAAGGTTTTAAGTAAAAAAATTGTTGACAATGTTGACATTTCTGATGTATGAAATGTCAACGATGCGTTTTGAAATTGCATCGACTCAACTTGTGCGTTCAGAATTATATTTAACATCATTATAAAAAAACAAACGTTTCTTATGGAATTTTAAGGTTTAGACTTAAAATCATTAAATAAAGCTAAATTTGGTATTTTTTATTAGATTCTCAAACCATTTATTTAATGATAATTAATATCGAACGAACCATTATCATGAGCGTTTTACGTTTTGTTATCTGTCAAGCTACTTAAACACGCTCCATCCAAGGTCAAATTACTTTCCCCACTAGTGGATAAAACGTGTTTTTCCCCGCTTGTATCGAAGGATAAACGACAACTTTCCGAGCTAGTGAGGGGAAAAATATTTTTTAACGTCCGAATTAGTCTGTGAGAATTGTTTATCTACTCATTTCAAATAATGAGAGTGCTCGAAAAGTGCGTTTCCTACGGAGCCATATCATGCGGAATGTACCACTTTTCCGCACTAGTGCTATTTGTTTTCAATTATTTTTTACAGTACATATGGTGCTACTTTCTCGCACTAGTGCGGAAAAGAGCACTTTTCGTGCATATGTCGATAGTTTAAAGGGCCATTTAAACGTTGGTAAAACGTTGTACGATACACGTGCGAATAGGTAATTTGCAACTCGTGTCGATTTAAAACACTCCTTTTAATAATTAAACTTATTTGCCATGATATGTTTTTTTATTTACTCGCACAATGCATAGTAAAACATTGTATGATACACGTGCGTAAAGATGATTTCCGCACTTGTTGCATTCCGAGCTATTCCGAGCGTGTGTTGAAAAATACAAGCTCTCTGTCATATCTTTAGAGGATATGATGGTGTAAATCAAATGCCCAAATACATGCAAAATTACTTTAATAAGAAAAGGATGTTGATTGTACAGAGATCGAATTGGAAGTGAACGATGACATTTAAAAATGTTCCAAGCACTGTCAGCGCCTACTGTTATAGATAACGCAAAGGTTACCACATGCACTTGTAAGTCCTTTCGACATAGGCTCCAAAGCCTGTACATACTCCCGGCCGTTGAAAACTCGCTTTTCAACCTCGAAGCTCTTCGGCTGTCGGAAGCTTACACAGACGTACGAGAGATCGGCGCACACAGCCTCTGTTTGTGGTGACGTCTGCCACTCTGGCTATTCCATCGGATCCCGTGATGAGGCGTAGAACACGACCGAGTCTCCATGTCAGAGGGGGAGCGTTATCTTCTGCCAGGAGCACCAAATCACCGACGCTCAGCTTGGCAGCGTTGCTCTTCCATTTAGTCCTTTGCTGCATTTCTGATAGGTAGTCGCGCTGCCATCGCTGCCAGAAATGCTGCTGTATTTTTTCCAGGCGTTCATAGCGTTGGAGGTAGTTTTCTTTACGGTCACCCAAGTATTGCGCTGGCGGAGCAGTTAGCGGCCTTCCGATAAGAAAGTGTCCGGGGGATAGGGAAAGAAGGTCATTGGGACACGACGACAACGGGCATAGTGGCCGACTATTTAAAATAGATTCCACCTGTGCAAATAAAGTGGAAATTTCCTCAAAAGTGAGGTGGCTATTACCGATAACACGCTTTATATGATGTTTAGCCGATTTAACGCCGGCTTCCCATAGTCCACCAAAATGAGGAGTGTAAGCCGGAATGAACCTAAACTTTATAAGGTTTTGACTTGCAAAATCAAAAAGAGGTTCTTGGTTTTGTTTGATAAATGACCCCAATTCCCTTGCGGCAGCTACAAAATTAGTACCATTATCGCTAAAAATCTCAGTTGGTCTGCCTCGGCGCGCTATAAAGCGTCGAAGAGTCATTATGAATGCATCCTTAGTTAAATCACTAACGGCTTCGAGGTGAATGCATTTATAACGAAGACAGACAAACAAGCACAAGTAACATTTAATCAAACGACTTCCACGGCCCTTGCGATTAATGATAGTGAAAGGACCAGAGAAGTCCAGCCCGACTGACAAGAAGGGATAGTCGGGAGTAATCCGTTGGGATGGTAAGTTACCCATTTTAGGTTGTAGGGTTTTCCCTCGTAGACGTCTACACCTAACACAATTATTTACAACACGCCAGGCGAGGTGACGTCCGTTCACTGGCCAAACTGTTTCTCTTACGGTTGAAAATAATAAGAGAGGACCAGCGTGCATATTGACGATGTGTTCTCTTTCGAAGTAAAGCCTTGTTAGTCTATGTGATGCATGAAGTAAAATGGGATGTTTTTTATCAAATGAGTAAAAATCTGTTGCATCTAAGCGCCCTCCAACACGCATTATCTTATTATCTAAAAATGGGGACAAACACAATATTTTGCTTTTACTGCTTAAAGGCTTATTATTTAAAAGTGATTCATATTCGTCTGAGAAAGATTGACTTTGAGCAATAATGCATAACGAATGCCAGGATTCACGCAATTCATCAGCTGTTAATATGCCTTTACGCTTGATACTATTTTTGGTGTTATATATGAACCTTTTTACGTAAGCAAACGATCTAATAAGTCTATAACAAGAAGAGAATCTTTCGAAATCAACTATTGGTTCACTTATTACTGCGGAATGCACTTTAATTTCAGGTAAGGGTTCGGACTCTTTAACCTTTAAGACAGGCCAATTGTCTTCATTTTTGAGCAGAAAGTTGGGACCTAACCACCAAAGATCCAATGACATTATGTTTTTTGGGTCAACACCTCGTGAAATGAAATCTGCAGGATTTGAATCTGTAGGAACGTACCTCCATGATTGCGGAGAAGTAAGCTCTACTATTTCACCAATACGATTGGCAACAAATGTTTTCAGTCTACTTATATCACCTTTGATCCATCCTAGGACTACGCTCGAGTCACACCAGTGCACTATTCTATCTGGCTTGTATCTGAGGGAATCTAACACGGACTGCGTGAGCTTAGCAGCGACCAGTGCAGCGCATAATTCAAGCCTTGGAATGCTGGTGAATTTAATTGGTGCAATTTTTGATTTTGCACATAACAATTTGACAGTAACATCCTCATTCGAGCCTATCGACTTAACATAAATGCATGCCCCATACGCAGACTGAGAGGCGTCACTGAAAGAATGAATTTCTATACGCTTAGGCGCGTCGCCTAGCACCCATCTCGGTATGTTTAAATTAGACAGAATTTTTAAATTTTCTGAAAACTTAATCCAGTCATTTTTTATTTCTGATGGGACTGGCGAGTCCCAATCTAATTTTTTCTCCCACAGTTTTTGAAGCATAATTTTTGGTATAACAATAACTGGGCTCAGAACACCTAACGGGTCGAATATTTTAAAAGAATTTGACATTATAAACCGCTTTGTTATTACAGCGTCAGGTTCATTAGACATTTTTATAGGAAAGTGCAACGTGTCACTTGAAGGGGTCCATCCGAGGCCCAAAGTACTTGAAGACTCACTGATAGTTAAATTATCTTGTTTATTTATGTCAAGATTGTCAAAAATAGATGGATGATTGCTTTTATATTTTCTGAGATTAAAACAACCTGATTTTAATGCGTTTGAAACTGATTTTTGAATGAACATTAATTGTTGAGGATCGTTTGCCCCTGTAATTAAATCATCTACATAAAAGTCCTTTTGAATGATGGTTTTGATTAACTCATCATCCTGTTGCTGCCCTAGTTCCCACAAGCAACGTGTACTGAGATAACTTGCGCTAGCTGTGCCGTAAGTTAACGTGTTTAACACTAACGTTTGAATAGGTTGTGACTCGTCCTCTCTCCACAAAATAAGTTGCAAGTTCCTGTCACTCTCGTTTACCAAAACCTGTCGGTACATTTTTTCAATGTCGCCAGTTAGTAGGTACTTGTATTGTCTTGCGCGAATTAAAATTGAAAAAAGAGTATCTTGAACGTTAGGACCTACCATCAAAACGTCGTTAAGAGAGTAACCGGAAGTGGTGGGGGAGGATCCGTCGAAAACTACCCGCAACTTGGTAGATTCTCGCTCCTCCTTAATAATTGCGTGGTGGCAAAGGTAGTACGATGGGCTAGGGCTTGGCACAACATTAGAAATTGAAAGATGTGCCAGATCGGCATATTCATTGATAAATTTTGTATACTCACATTTGAGTGTAGGATTTCGTTTAAATCGTTTTTCTAAATTAAGAAATCGCTTTTTGGCAGTATTGTAACTGTCGCCTAAACAATCTACAGATTCTTTCAATGGCAAATTGACACAAAATCGTCCTTCCTCATCCCTTATAGTATGAGTGAGGAAGTGTTTTTCACATTCACTTTCTTGTTTACTTAAGTTTTGTTTTTTGGGAACTTCTTCCAAGTCCCAGAATTTTGACACTAGATTTTCAATATTTTCATTCTGAGTTGAAGAAACTATAGCATGATTGCAGAGTATCCTTTTGCTAGATACAGCTGAGTTTATACGGCCACATACTATCCAACCGAACTTTGAACTTCTTAGCTTTGAGTCATTTGGTCCTAGGGAAATTTCCTCGTGTCCTAAAATATCCCAGAACAGGTCAGCACCTATAACAACATCTATAGGGCCTGGCTGATGAAACATTGGATCAGCCAACTCAATATTTTGAGGTAAATTTAATGAGGTAATATCGACGGGCGCTTTTGGTATACGACCGGTAAGTTCGTCCATGACGTAACAAGATAAAATAGCACTAAACTTATTTTTTATTGAATTTAATTGAACATCACAAGTTCCTTTTATTGTATGTTTAGAAGGAGTATCGCCCATGCCTATAACATTTAAAATTTCAAGTGAGCGGGGTTTCAATGACAATCTGGCCTTAAGAGACTCAGTAATAAAGGACGACTCGCTTCCATTATCTAAAAATGCACGAATTTTTAACTTTTGATGGTCAACAGGATTCTCGACTTCAATAATTGCCGTAGATAATAAACCTCGATGGCCTTGAGTTGTATTTTGATAAGCATAATTGACGTGCACTGCGTCTTGTTCGTCTACTTGTGCGAGGTGGCTTGAGGAGGGAGACGGACTGTGCAGAAGACTATTGTGTCGCTCGGTGCAGCCGTGCTCGCGGCATGGACCCATACGGCACTCACTCTCAACATGACCTTGCCTCAGACAATTAATGCACAGTTTATATTTTGTCACATCCATCATTCGCTCGTCAACCCCCTTCGCCTTAAAAGTAGGGCAATCATAAATCCTATGACGCTCATTACAAATAACACATGCAAATATATTTTGCCTTTTATTATTATAATTATTGGTCGAGGTTGCAAAAGACTTAACGTAATTATTTTGAACTGGTCTTTGACCGTTATTATTATTCGGTGTAGAACGAGAAGGGACGCTAGGCGGCCTTGACATACCAACGAAATCTGATTTATTGTTACGATTTAACGATTCGAGTACATCAGCACGATCGATCATGAACTTGTAAAATTGTTCTAAAGTGGGTACATCACTTTCCAAATTATTGCGGTATTCTTCCCATTTTAGCAACGTATTGCTATCTAACTTAGAGGATAACATGAATATTATCAATACGTCCCACTTGTCTGTGGGCTGGCCTAGGCTGGTTAAGGCGCGCAAGTTTTTGGTCACGTGATCAACCAAAAATCGCAATGATCGCTCTGATTCGCGTGGAAGTTGTTTAATATTGAACAATGAATTTAAGTGATGATTAATTAATATTCTTTTGTTATCATATCGATTGCAAATCATTTTCCACGCTTCAGCATAATTATTAGTTGACACTTCCAAATTTGAAATGATCCTAGCCGCATCACCCTGTAGATATGACACGAGATAATGGAATTTATGTATGTCTGAAATACGCTCATTTTTGTGTATTAAATTTTCAAAAGTATCGCGGAATTCTAACCAACGAAAATATGCGCCATCGAATTTGGCAATCTGTATTTGAGGTAATTTCAGACCTATTTCGTGAGGGTGATTGGGGTCATCACAACATGACGTATTATGCGCGGAACTGCGCCTCTTTTCGCATTCAAATTTTTTAGAAAATCTTTCGACTAAATTTTTTGCCGTCGCAATATTAACTATTATTTCGTGCTCCATGATGTCACGTTCTTCAATTTCAGCCGAAATATTTTCAAAATTTAAAACCTCTATTTCACTTTGCAATTCATCAACCTTGACGGACAAAGCCTCAAACTTTGAGAGTTTCAAATTTAACTCGGTTAATTGAATATTATCCAACTCCGTCTTTGGAGCAATAGTTTCTAAATATTTTCCAAATTTAGTAATTTGTCCTTTGGCCGAAGTCCTTTTTCTAGATAATTGAAGAAACATTAACTTATCTGCCTTTTCAGTTTCGTTCATTTTGCTAATTAATTATAGTAATGCAATAAAATATATAAAATGGCTCACGTTCCTCGTTTTGGTGGTACTTGCCGACAGGGAAACTGGCTGCGCACGCTCAGCAGACTCCTCCCGGCCGGTGCCGAGCCACGGAGTTTATTTTCAAACGATGCCAGCAGCGCACAGCGATTTTAAATAGTATTGTCCTGGAATAGTCGGCAAATAATGCTAAATATCTTGTAAGCAAAGATAAGGAAATCGGAACCTAAATTAAATTGAACAATACGTAAAATATTTTAACTTTCATTTACACTAATTAAATGTTCAAAACTTGGAGATTTAATGATAGTAATTAAAATTTTATTGTCAACTTTGTAATATTGAATGACTTTGATGTCAAATTTAAGTGAAATAATATAAGATTGCAAAGTTAAATGCAAAGTTCTTTGTTCACTTTTTTCTATGTTGTAGGTAGATAAAGAATCTGATGCAATGCACCTTTTGCACTAATTTTAGGTTTTTGGACGTAATTATAGCCTTGAAATCACTTGATTTACACAAATGAAGATATATTTTAAATAGTTATATTGCCTGTTGTTAGGATTATTGGAATTTATATGAAGGATAGACACTTATCTTTTGTTGGCGGGCGGCGTACGAACGTAACTGCTCGATGTGAACTTTAGCCGTTTCACTGGTCGAACCCTGGTTTGGAGATCTTCGTTTCTTGAAGCCTGGTGACTTTAGACATCCCCTGGTAGCTCCAGAATACAACAGCAATCCTCTAGACTTGAACTGCGATGTTGAAGATCCGTTACTCGTCGCGCCGGCCGATATCGTATTTAATTATTGTATATTTTCTGGATTATTTCGCGGATTCTTCTTTATTTCCCCTCTTGGGCCACCATGTCATATCTTTAGAGGATATGATGGTGTAAATCAAATGCCCAAATACATGCAAAATTACTTTAATAAGAAAAGGATGTTGATTGTACAGAGATCGAATTGGAAGTGAACGATGACATTTAAAAATGTTCCAAGCACTGTCAGCGCCTACTGTTATAGATAACGCAAAGGTTACCACATGCACTTGTAAGTCCTTTCGACATAGGCTCCAAAGCCTGTACACTCTCTTCTCATGAAAATCAGTGACAGTTGATTGAAGATGCTGTGACTGGTGACCACACGACCGCATCATTAGTTCCTACCCGGCGACCACTAATCAGGGTGTGTGTACGTATGTGTGTGTGTGTTTAGGGATGGACAGTGCGTCCGTTGCGATTGGCCCTCATCGATTTAGAACAAGTCATAAAATAAAAGACATATTCAGCGAAGTGACGACCTCGTCACCTAAACCTTTACTCGAATATATTAATTTTCCCCTCACTAGCTCGGAAAGCCGTCTATTATCCTTTAAAACAAGCGGGGAAAAAGGCATTTTATCCACTAGTGGGGAAAGTAATTTGACCTTGGATGGAGCGTGTTTAAGTTGCTTGACAGATAACAAAACGTAAAATGCTCATGATAATGGTTCGTTCGATATTAATTATCATTAAATAAATGGTTTGAGAATCTAATAAAAAATACCAAATTTAGCTTTATTTAATAAATTTAAGTCATAAACCTTAAAATTCCATAAGAAACGTTAGATTTTTTGTAATGATGTTAAATATAATTCTGAACGCACAAGTTGAGTCGATGCAATTTCAAAACGCATCGTTGACATTTCATACGTCAGAACAGAAATGTCAACATTGTTGTCAACAAAATTTTTACTGTTATTCTCACCGACTCACGTGAAAATCAGAATTTCTAGTGTTTTCTGTTATAATATCGTAAAAAAATTAGTGATTCCAGTGATGAAGATGATCTAACGCCTGTGGATGTTGCACTTTCCTCGCTATAGTGAGGGGAAAAGTTTTATGTTACACACGGGTGCAAATGTATTTTACTTCTCGTGTGTTGAAACACTCGCGGGTAAAATACAACTTTGCACCCTTGTATAACAAATAACTATTCTCAAGTATCAGGCCAAGCAATAAGAAGGTATAGAGGGAAATGCTAGGAACACAGTTTTTGACTCTGTAACTTTATTTGGACTAGTTAGGTAAACATATCAAAAGTCCCCGGCCGTAACCCTGATGCCGGGGGGAAGAGGGGGGTTCGAAGTAAATTTTTCGGTTTTTCACTTATATCTTGGAAACTTTGCGACATGACTACTTAAACAAAACGAAAGCTGATTAAATTTGCTACAAGTTTAATTCTGTCAAATTTTTCGATATCTTAATAGTTTTCAAGATATTCTCTATTGAAAGTTTATATGGGACTTTATTTATTTAACAATAGTGTTTACTCGAATATACTAATTTCTCGAGTATATGGAATCCCTTAAAGGCTTACGGGCAACTCTGGGTGCGGCCACGCATATCAGGATTCGGCGAATATTCGTGATGGGGTGTCATGCTACCCAAGGACGCCATCACGAATATTCGCCGAATCCCTGCATGTCTGGCCGCACCATAAGGTAGAATTGTGTGGTTCGTATCTCCTATCCGAATCAACTCAGGTAATTCCGGGATAACGTGGAAAAAGCGCTAACATAAAATGTTAGTATTAGCATTTTGTAGCAACATAATATGTGCCGTTTTCAACCAAAAGGGTACTTATTGTCGGTTGTCAATAAGGGGGGGAGATTTCCATATAGCTTCAATTCGAAATCAACCTTATCGACAAGCGACAATGTGGTGCCTTTTGGTTAAAAACGTCACATGTCTAAATAGCGATTAACTATCTCAATAAGACGTTTGAAATAGCAGGCGTTCCTATAATTAGTCTGACACATTTAAATCATTTCAGTTATACAGTAATGCCACACTGTAGCTTGGGAAACCACTACATATTTCTGCACTTGTTGATTAGTTGTTTTGATAAAAGTCGTGTCATGTTTGTAGGGATTCCAGATTGCTATTTCAAGGCAGTTTTTAGGGTTCCTTATTCAATAACGAGCATAGGTTGAGCTCTGATAGTCTAGCGGTAAAATGAGCGACTCCTAAGCCAGGATAGTGGAGTTGCTCTGAGAATGTATGGGATTGCTAAATCGCGGGAACCAAAATCCATTTTTTTTCCGGTATATCCTCTAAATGTAGTGGGAATAATATTTATTGCCTGGACTGGATTACGTGAAACACTGCATTTTGGGAAACTCGGGAGCAAACTCCAAATCACTAATACAATCCATACTTAATATTATAAATGCGAAAATCTGTCTGCCTGTGTTCCCTCTTCACGCTTAAACCGCTGAATCGATTTAGATGAAATTTGGCATAGAGATAGGTTGAGTCCCTGAGAAGGACATAGGATAGTTTTTATCCCGAAAATCATCCCTTAAGAAAGTGAAAAGCGGGATGGAATTGAGACAATTTTAAGTGCCTGCTAATTTGTGTGCATAATATGCTCAAATTGAATGATTGCTATGAGAATTTTTCTAGGCGCTATACTTACCTTAGCTACTGTACCAAAGCTAGTCCTACATAACCAGCTTAGGGTCGATTGAACCAAACCGCCTTTCACCGTTAAAGCGAAAAGTTTTATAGTTTTCTGTTGCGTGTCATTTATCAGTCTGTTGTGATTGGTGCATATGGTCCTTAGAGTAATAAAATATTTGTTCCTACGGACCACTAATGTCAAAACGGAGTACCTACATACTTAGGGCGGCAAGTCAACCCTATGAAGTACAGAACATTACGGCCCAAAGAATCTGGAATTTCCTGGATTCAACGGGCATTACTAATGGACTTTAAAGGGCCTTCAGAATAAATCACTGCTTGGTCGACGTGGCATTCAAAAGGCCGACAGTTCAGTTTAGTTCAGTTCAAATATTTTACAGGTCACACAGGTACATTTGAAATACGACAGTTATATACAATTAAATATGATTGATAAAATACATTGGTCAAAGTTTACAATTTCTTAAATAATGATCGTGCAATAGTTGTCAATACAATAATATTTTAAATAATCTCTTTCATAAAATCATCAACAGAGTAACATGCTTGGTCTAGGAGTAGACATTTAAGTTTTTTAGTAAATATTGAATCGCTTTCTGAAAACATTTAAACTATTAAAATTTGCAGTCGTCTCTCAGACTACCCAGTCGCTTGCCAAATAACGCCGGCGTCTTGGCTCTGACTTGGAATCGATTGACAGATATAAATGTAATCGATATGTCGAATCGAAATGCGTTCGAGCGTGAATGATGGGCGTTGACGAGCGCCATCGTCGAGTCGTTAGCACAAGAGTTTTTAGGTTAAGGTCTTTAAATACTGTTTAAAAAAACCGGCCAAGTGCGAGTCGGACTCTCGTTCCAAGGTACATTACACAATTTTTAACAATGTATTTTTTACTTGAAACGAGAGTGAAATGTCTTTAAATAAAAACCGGTCAAGTGCGGGTCGGACTCGCGTTCCAAGGGTTCCGTACATTACACAATTTAAAGTTTTATGTGAAATGTCTTTAAAAAAACCGTAGGGTCGGATCAAAAACTAAGTAATTAAGTCCGACTCACGCTTGACTGCACATTTCTAATAGGTTTTCCGGTGATCTATAGGTAAACATCTATATTGTGTATTTTTTTCAAAATGTTTGACCCAGTAATTTCGGAGATAAAGGGGGGGAATGGTAATTTTTTGCCTTTTTTCTTGAATAACTTCTAAACTATTTACTTTAAAATTATAAAAAAATATATTTGAGATTCTCACAAAGAGCTCTTTCATTTGATATGTAACACGATATAGTTTGACAAACTTTATTTTTTAATTTTCTCATTTACCCCCCAAAAGTGGCCCCCGTGTTTAAAATTAATATGTTTACGTTACATGTCCATCTTTGGGTCACAAACTTACATATGTGTACCAAATTTCAACTTATTTGGTCCAGTAGTTTCGGAGAAAATAGGCTGTGACAGACGGACAGACAGACATACAGACGCACGAGTGATCCTATAAGGGTTCCGTTTTTTCCTTTTGAGGTACGGAACCCTAAAAACCCGTAGGGGTCGGTTAAAAAAACTAAGTAATTAAGTCCGACTCACGCTCAGAGGGGCTCTTGCAGATTAAAATTATACCAAAATAATATCAATTATACTAAATGTGAAAAATAATATAACAAATCTAACAATTAATTTTTAAACACTAATAACTCAAGTATTAACAAAATTGGATACTGCTAACATATTAGAATTTAATTTTTGTTTTTTTCTCTCTTTTTTGTAATCTGCAACGAAATAAAAGGCTTTTTTTAATTTTTTTATTTATTATACCTACAAAGTCATCTCATTAGTTGATTTGCTAACCCGGTGATCATTAAAATATGCTTACTAAATAAACAGAAGAGGAAAGTGAAACCCAATCGTCGAAACTATTTGGCGATCGGCCAGCGACACTTTAAAATTGACACTAATGTTAAATGGATACCGCTCAATCTATTGGGATTATATTAGTTAACAAATAACACTTACTACACACTCTTATTAATAAATATATCTTATAGAAAAATAAGTAAGAAAAGAAAGAAGAAAGAAAAAGCATTTATTAGCACAACATAACAAGACTAAAACTAGAAATAATTAAACAGAATGAGGTTGCGCTAAATGGTCCTTACTCAGCTTGGTGTCACGGTGTGAGCCAACATGGCACACTCCGCGACGCTGATTTTCAGTAAGGCCCAGTAGATGGACTAGTAAACACAATGTAAAAAATAAATAAGGGAATAATAATATTATAGTACTTGTAATATTGGTAATTACTTGAAACACAGTAATCAGATAGGTATAGATAATAAATAGTACTAAGATCAATATGGGGAAGAACCGTCTATCAGATAAGACCATCTATATGCTGCGAGATCGCGTGCTTGGATGGGGCCACGAATGCTTGGCTGCCTGGGCCGAGTCCAAATTTGCCATCCAGACCTTTTTTTTCGTTCACGGAGTGGGCGAATGCTTTTACGCACCGTCCCCCCGACCGCGAGAAGGCCTTTGATGGGGGGTGTGTGGGACTCGCCGCTCCTGTCCCCTCTCAACTGGCGAGAGGGGTTGGAGAACCTGGCCCTACCCACTAAAACCACTCCGGCGTTTCATCCTCTTTGCCGTTTCCACCACCACCGTTGCCACTCTTAACTCACTCGAATTGTCTTTTTATGTTTATTTGAAATATAATTCAATGTTAATATCTATATGCTCTTTCGCCACTTCTAACACTTGCGTTTGTTCACATACTTCACTTACAGAAGGTCGGTGGAGAAGAAAAAAAACCGGCCAAGTGCCGTACCATTACGGAAAAAAATCACGTTTGTTGTATGGGAGCCCCACTTCAATATTTATATTATTCTGTTTTTAGTATTTCTTGTTATAGCGGCAACAGAAATACATCATCTGTGAAAATTTCAACTGTCTAGCTGTCACGGTTCATGAGATACAGCCTGGTGACAGACAGACAGACGGACAGACGGACAGACGGACAGCGGAGTCTTAGTAATAGGGTCCCGTTTTTACCCTTTGGGTACGGAACCCTAAAAAGGGAAGCTCCTCATTTCTGACTATATCTGAGCGATATTCGCATACAAATACGATTTCTTGCCCTATAGCGGTCTTTCTAACTAAAAAACTTTTGTGCCGGTCTTCCCCACGTTGACCTTACTTGCAGTTATCCCTACGGAAACCGATATTTTGATCGCGAATTTCGATGGCAGTTGTTTTCATAAAAATTTACGCACCAATTCTAGAGATTACGTTACCAAGCTGACCCCAGGCTCTCAGAGCAAACCCTGATGAAAAGACTGGACGAACAGGAAGAAAGTGACGAAGCTTATATTTGAACATTTTTTGAACTGAATCTTAAAATTATAACATTTTAACTTTTTGATACTATACCCTTTCGCTAAAGAATCAAATTGAATTTGTGTTTGTACCTGAAACAAGAAACATAAATTTATTTAATAAAGATGAATTAATTATAAGAGGAAATTAATTAAGTGATTCTATTGGTTTATAGCACATCCCTACGCATCCTCGCATTGTCTCTAATGGAAACGCAACCTACGGTTCCGAGCCGATAATATTGCCGATTGGGTCGGAATTCATTCATTAAGAGTCCCCGGCAAGCTCGGTTTTCCATACAAACGTAGTTACGCTCTCATTTTAAAACGACTAGCTAGATTGCTCTGAAACTTTATACTTATTATCTTTATTTATTCATTTTCTTACGTTAGGTTTTTTATAATATGCATATAAAAGTAAAATATAAAAACACTTACAAAACAATACAAAATACATATAAACAAATTATAAAAAACCTAACCTAGGGTGCCGCCAGCAGCGGGGCAGGGCCCAAGCTGCCGGTGGTCAGGGCCGCAGAGAGAGGAACCGGCGGACTATCCGCGCCGTGTCCAAGATCACCGCCTTCTGCATCTGACCCTTGATCCAACCACCTAGCGAGAGTCTCTCTAGGTGTTGGTCGAGACTCTTCGCAATGAGACCGTTCGCTGAAACGACTATCGGGACAATGATCGTCGAATCAACATTCCACATGGCGGTTATCTCGTGAGCCAAGTCTAGGTACTTACTGGACTTGTCCTTCTCGGCTTTCACGAGATTCTCATCATGGGGGATGGTGATGTTGACGAGCACGGCCCGGCGCTGCGATCGATCTATTATCACAATGTCAGGCTTATTGGCTATAGTCCTGTCAGTGATGATAGATCGATCCCAATAGAGCGTGGCACGACCATTCTCGAGAACTGGCACAGGTAAATACTTGTAGTACGGTACTTCGCGGTCCACAAGGCCATATAGAAGAGCAAGCTGCTGGTGAATAATCCTGGCTACGAGATTATGTCTGTGCAAGTACTCGCCGTTAGTACTTATTATTATTATTCATTTATTTTCATAAGACACGGTACATAGGTGTTACATTGAAATATTACTGCCAAACGGCGAAACAGTTTGATGGCAGTTAGTTGAGTTAGTTGAGAATACATTTGTGTCAATTAAATATAAACATGCTTTATTATTTAGGGTCGGTTGCACCAATCTGTCATCGTTAAAGAGTTCGCTAAATTGTATTGTATGGAAAGTTTCATAGTAAACCGCCGCGGCGCGCCGGGTGACGTTGATCAGTCTGTCAAGTACGGATGGTGCAACTGGCACTTAAACTTAATTACTAAGCATGTAAAATTAATTCTAACTATTATGTTAGGCCTTCAGAGCCAGCAAAGACGGGTCCACTTTTTATATAAAAGATAAAAGATAAAAAATGTTTTTATTGCACAGAACGAATACAATTGTAGTACATAGTAGGTACATATCACAAATTACAGAAAAGAGTTGGTGCATAACTGAATTGACATTCGGAGGTTCCAGGAGTCCCCGCACTAGGCTAGGCCTGTATCGCGGGAGACCAGATGTACATTTTTATGTCATGCGAGTTAACTAGAATAATATTTTTACAATTGAGGACAAAAATGAGATTCAGGTTTATATACCTGGAATAAGATAAATACAATTTCTGTTATTAGTTATTACGTTATTGCTATTAAATTTGTTTCTAGGTACAACTTTAGTTTAGTTCAATTATATTCGAATGATATTTAGTCTAATCTAGCTAGTTTTATATCTATTACATGTGTTTATATGTTTCCATAATAAGCTGAACAGTCTCAACTGCTCCTGTGGGCAATTATCTATTAAATATTTTTAACACAATAGGATAAGGTATATCTATGTCTGTAATTAGTTTATGTAGTAGTAGGGCAGTGCTCGAACAAATTGTCGAAAATGTGGACACGCAGGACATAAGCAATAATTTTTTTTAGGCACTTATTAGGTACATAGCTTTAAGTTTTTGATAGGAACCAACTCCTCCGTCAGCCATATTTAATTTTATGGCGGCCATTTTGAATTTGGCAGAAGAGGCATCAGAGCCAAGTGAATGCAGTGGAAATGAGAGCGTTGAGAAGTGTGTGTGGTGTGAGATTACAAGATAGAATTAGGAACAGTGTGATAAGGGAAAAGTGTGGACTGAGCGAAGAAGTAGTGACAAAAATTGAGAAAGGTATGTTGAGATGGTTTGGACACGTGGAAAGAATGAGTGAAAGAAGGCTAACAAAGAGAGTGTATATGGGAGAGGTAGAAACGGGAGTTGGAAGGGGCAGACCTCGGCGGACTTTCTCTGATCAGATCGGGGAAATCCTAAAGAAAGGCCAGGTCAAGAGCACCCTAAACCGGCGAGCGTGTATGAGGAATGTTATGAAAGTGAAGGAAGCGAAAGAGGTATGTCAGGATCGTAGCAAGTGGAAATCCGTGGTCTCTGCCTACCCCTCCGGGAAATAGGCGTGATTATATGTATGTATGTATGTATGTATTTTGAATTAGTAGTAGTAGTAGTAAAACTCTATTGTACAAAAAGAAACATAAAACAAGAGAAAAACGCATCATTTGTACAAGGCGAACTTTGAATTATAGTTAATTATTAATATCTCGAGTTCCAAGTGATATGTATGTACTTAGCAATGAAACAAGTGCGTACGATGGAAGCTCGTTTATTACTGGCTCGCAGGCCAGGATACAGCGGACGCGCGGACTGAGGCGCGGTGACGACATATGCATACATGTCACTAAGTCACTTAGAATCACAAACTTGGTGTCTAAATATACATATTTGGGATCAGGGAATTCAACTAGATAAGTATTTTACCAATATCTCAGTTACTAAATTACTTGAAAATACAACATTTGTGTTTATTTATATATCCGTCTGCTCGTTTGCCTCCTATTTCATAAAAAAAAACTGCGGAAATTTCAAGTGTCTACATATTACGGTTCTAGAGATATACCGATTGTTACGAGCGGGCAAAAAAACGCCATAAAATTACGTTTCATGTATGAGAGCACTATTTAATTTATAATTTTTTATTTATTTATTTATATTTATAAAAACAACTTCTATGAAAATTTGAACAGTCTAGCTATTGCTGTACGTAGATAGCCGGATGGAGAGCGGAAGCTTAGCTTAGCTTTTAAGCGTTTATAAGGCAGGTAACAAATATTCCATATGCTTTTAAACTTTGTTATAAAATCGATAGGGATCAATTTTGCGTATTTTCTGACACACTCATGCCTGAAATAAATGTCATATACGAAGGAAAAAATGACCAAAGCCTCCAGTGTCCAGAGCTGGAATCGAACCAGCGTACCCCGTTTACCGGACAGGTGCCTGAACCGCTCGGCTATCCGGTCACGATGGCATGGGTCGAAATTTCCAAGTATATGATAATTCTACCTTACTGTTCTACCTTAGAGATGGCCAGGGGGCGCCACAAGCCTTCGGGAATTATCATATACTTGGAAATTTCGACCCATGCCATCGTGACCGGATAGCCGAGCGGTTCAGGCACCTGTCCGGTAAACGGGGTACGCTGGTTCGATTCCAGCTCTGGATACTGGAGGCTTTGGTCATTTTTTTCTTTCGTATATGACATTTATTTCAGTTTATAGTTTAAATAGTAGTGTGTCTACTTGAAAAACCACAAATTAAAATATTTTCATAGAAAATAATTTAATTTGTTCTTAGAGGACACTCATGCCTAATAAAGGGTTAATAATTTCAGCACAATACGCGCATCGACACACAACTCAATCAAGCGTAACAAGTGTGCTCAATCTGACCCCATCTGTCTACCCTAATCACCCCGCACAGAGCCGACATTACGGCGGATCGTAAACCAAGGAACGTAAAATCACGGAGTAGTGGAAGCTGTGGAAGGTTCCGTGTATTCTGGTTGTGATTAGGGTTCCGTACCCAAAGGGTAAAAACGGGACCCTATTACTAAGACTTTGATGTCTATCTGTCTGTCTATCCGTCTGTCACCAGGCTGTATCTCATGAACCGTGATAGCTAGACAGTTGAATTTTTGTACAGATGATGTATTTCTGTTGCCGCTATGACAACAAATACTAAAAAGTACGGTACCCTCGGTGGGCGAGTCCGACTCGAGCTTGGCCGGTCTTTTTTTAGTGTTCCGTGCAAAACTTTGTTTTGACAAACGGAACACGTATGGGACTTCGGTCTTGCAAATCAGTTAAATGCGTTTTTCTCAAAGACCGTTTGAGGTAGATACTTAAAATTTTAAACAGTTGTAGCAATTACCACCACTAATATTGTAAATAAGTCAAAACCGCTTTATTATTTTAGGGGGAAATTTAGGGGGTTGAGAAGCTCTATCTGCCGAACGTTCAGATGAATCGCTTGATAGTAATGAATTATCTCCATACAAATACGAGTACGCTGTAACAACAGAGGGGTTGCAATGCTTGCAATTAGGAGGAAAACTGTCATATTAACACGCCAGGTGGCGCGGTGTGCTGCGCTTTACCATAAAAGCTGTCAAAGCTACAATGGGCTGTGCTCTGAAAAATTGTTTGACATGATGCCAACGGCCGTTTTTTATCACCGCACCGCTCGCCGTCGGCAGGGTGTTCATCCCACCCTAGAACCTAAATGGTCGCGTGTGCGGTTTAAGAGGAATTTCCTCCCGCAGACGCTTCGGCTGTGGAATGAGCTCCCTGCCGATGTTTTCCCGAGGGGGTACAGTATGGGGTTCTTCAAGAAGGAGTGTACAGGCAACGCATGTAACACCTCTGGTGTTGCAGGCGTCCATAGGCCACGGTGACTGCTGCTTTTTTTAATAAACTGTTCAATAATAATTAATAATAATAATTAAGCCTCTTTATTTCCTTAATAATAATTTGATTTACAATTATATTGTGATTAAAATTAAAATTAATAAATAACATAAATAATAATAATATTTTTATCAAGGACCTCTTTATAGAGTAAAGGCCTCCTCCATTTTTCTCCACATAGATCTGTCATTCGCTTTGTCTGTCCAATTTTTTCCTGCTGCTTTTAAAATCTCATCGAGCCATCTCTCCGCAGGTCTGCCTCTGGGTCTCTTGCCTGCAGGTCCCTTCCATGAAGTTATCTGTTTGGCCCACCTGTCCTCGTTCATACGGGCAATATGACCGGCCCACTTCCATTTTAATCTTTTGCTGTGCTCTAGAGCATCAATCAACTTAGTTGTTTTTCTTATGTCTGTGCTTCTCTTTCTGTGTCTCAATTTTAGATTCAGAATGCTCCGTTCCATGGCTCTTTGGGTTGTTAATATTTTGTTTCTGGTTTGTCTGTTAAAAATCCAAGTTTGGGATGCATAGGTAAGTGAAGGTAAGATGCAAGAATCTAATATCTTTTTCTTTAATTTAATAGAAGTATTTGACTTAAGAATTTCTTTAAAGCTCCAAAATTTATTCCAAGCCAGGTTTACACGTCTCATTAGCTCATCATGTTGTCTTGTTTTTTTAAATGACACTTGTTTGCCAAGATATGTATACTCTTGGACATATTCTAATAAGGCACTGTTAATGTGTATTGGTGATTTTTTACTGTTTGTCATAATTTTTGTTTTAGTTGTATTTAGTTCTAGGCCAATTTCATTACTGACATAATTAATTTCCTTTATCATAGACTCTAATTGCGTTGCATTTTCTGAAAAGAGTATGATGTCATCGGCGAATCTTAGATTACTTAGGAATTGGCCATTGATGCTTATGCCTTTGTTTTTCCATTTCAATGTCTTCATGATGTTTTGTAGGACGGTAATAAAAATTCTGGGAGAGAGGGGGTCACCTTGACGAACGCCTCTACATATATTAATTTCAGTGCCGGTTTTGTCTAGTATTACTCTACTTGTGCTTTTCTTATAAATGTCTTGTATGAGCTCTATAGTTTCAGTTGGAATACTACAATCCTGTAAGGCTCTCCACATGCTGATATGGGATATAGAGTCAAATGCCTTTGCATAGTCGATAAACGCCAAGTAGAGCGGGCGTTTCATTTCTTCGTATTTTTCTATGATCAGCTCTAAGGAGTGGATGTGGTCTATAGTTGAATATGTGCTTCTAAATCCCGCTTGCTCTACTGGCTGGTGCTCTTCGGTGTAATTCGCAAGGCGTTTCTCGAGGCAAGAAGCAAACAACTTGTAGAGATTCGATTGTAAACTGATTGGTCGATAGTTGCTTATGTCAGTAGGGTTTCCTTTTTTGTACAACAGCACAATATCTGATTTAGCCCATTCAGTGGGAATTTTTCTGTCGTCTAAAATTTTATTGAACAGGGTAGTTAAGGGTTGTACTAGGAGAGTTTTGCCCGTTAAAATGGCTTCATTCGGTATGCCGTCTGGACCACTGCTTTTTTCTTTCTTTAGAGACTTTATCCTAGAAAAAAATTCTTCGGAAGAGAACCTTTGTATTGTCGTATATTTTTCCTCTAAAGGCAAAGCCTCTATGCTCGTCGGTGTTTTGCAAGCGTAGAGATCCTTATAAAATTCAGTGGCCGCCTCTATTATTCCCGATCTAGAGAATGTTTCCTTCGTAGAGGTCTTTTTCAAGGAAGGGATCCATTTCTTAGACATATTTAGCTCTTTTAAACCTTTTTTCATACTTCCTGATTTCTTTAGATGTTTTTCAATTGTTGTCAGTCTGTAGTCTTGATATTCTTTTCTTATAATTTTGTGAATGTTTTTATATAAATAACTTTTCTCATTTTTTTCTTCTATTGTCAAATGTTTTTTATTTGTCAACTCGTGTCTTCTTTTTATGAGGTTTTTTGTTGTGTCTGAGATAATGTAGTTCCGTTTTTTATAGGTCTTGTTATTACATCCGAACTTTAAACTTTCATCGATTGCCTGCTTAATTTTTGCGTAATAAGTCTCTACATTGTCATTTTCTTCCAGTTTTGTATTTGAAATATAAAATTTTAAAACTTCAATATATTTTTCTTGCTCGTCTATAGTTTTTAGTGACAACTTGTTACTTCTATATGTCGCTCTAGATTTTTTAGTGTTGGTTAGCAATAGAGTACTTCTTACAAGTCGGTGATCACTTGGGAACGATAGATTGCTTATAACTTCAATATTGGTCACTTTGTTTTTTATATTTGTCAGTATATAATCTATCTGACTTTTCTTTTTCTTTGGGGAAAGCCACGTCCATATGTTCTTGCTTTTCTTTTTGAATAGACTGTTGATAACAAAAAAATTATTTTCCCAGCAGAACTGGACTAGACTTTTACCTCTTTTATCTCTTTTTCCGAAGCATGTGTTTCCCAATATTCTGTCCTCACCTTTCATTTTTTGACCAACTCTGGCATTAAAATCGCCCATTACTATAAGGTTTTCACTGCAATGTTTAAGAGATTCCTGTATTTGGTCATAGAATTCTTTTATTTCCTGTTCGGTTGCGTTAGAAGTTGGCGCATGTACCTGGACGATGGATAGATTTGTATTCTCAAGTTTCAGGTTTATTATGCAGATTCGTTCATTGATTGCAGTGAAACTATCTATGCAATTTTTTAGGTGTTTTTTTATAAGGAAGCCTACACCATATTGGCCTTTAGTCTCGCCAAAGTAGCAGAATATATGGTCTTCACTTTCTTCTATATTATAACCGGTACGTCTGATTTCCGATAGACCAATGATGTCATATTTAATCTGTGATATCGATTGCTTGAACTCTAGTAGCCTTTCTTCCGATAGTAATGACCGAGCATTGTATGTGCATATGTATATTGGGTGGAGTGGAGGGTTTTGGTCTGTGGCCCCCGCGGTGACCGGCCGTGATGGGGGACATTGTTGGTTGATTTTTTTATTTTTATTAAATGTGCTTTTGTTGTATAGTGGAGGAGGCGCTGATTGCTATATTATATTGTCATCATTGTCTGTGTCTCCTCCGGTTTTTGACGACTCGGGCCTTTGGAATGTTAAGTATTGCTTAATATTTCGGTTATCTGTGCTCGGTTTGTTTTTCTTTAACGCCTGGCGGTTTAGGTTCTTGTTTACGGAGGACGGTGATGTATCTAGCGATCGTTTCTTAGTCTTACCGGTTCCAGCAGGTGACTTTTTATTACTAGGAGTATTTCTATCGGGTATAATTATTAGCTTATTATATTTAATTATAGCTTTGTTGCCCTTGTCTAGCTCTTTCTGTAAGTCTTCCTGCAGCGACTTTCGTTCTTTTAATACCTTAGGAGGGAAATCTTCCTTAATGTAACACCTAGATCCTTGAAGCTTTGATTTATTCTTAAGGATTCTGATTTTCGTTCCTAAAGTCGTGAAACCTATTATTATCGGTCTAGGTTTATCGCCTTTTTTCCCCAGCCGCCTGATGTGTTGTATGTCGCTTTTGCAGCATTCCACTTTTAAGTCCTCGTTTATTATTTTTAAAGCCGCTGTTCAATATATTCATGAAAATGCAAAATATTATAACAGTGTAATGTATACAGAAAGGCCAGGTCAAGAGCACCCTAAACCGGCGAGCGTGTATGAAGAATGTTATGAAAGTGAAGGAAGCGAAAGAGGTATGTCAGGATCGTAGCAAGTGGAAATCCGTGGTCTCTGCCTACCAATACCTCTAGGAAATAGGCGTGATTATATGTATGTATGTAATGTCTACAGAACTGTAATTTCTAAAATCTGCGTATGACCGATTTCTACGGTACCCTAGCACTTATGACGCGGTGTCCGTGCCCGTCTGTGTACACAATAAAACGGCCCGTAAAACTATAGGTATATGAGCCTTCTTCAAGAACCGGGCCACTAAGGAACACTACAGAACATACGCAGATTTCAGCTATTTGTCCTTTTTGTGAAACATTTAAAAGTTAATTTTAATATGAGTTTAACCATTTTCGTGGTTAACTTTAACTCCTACCTATTTTATAAATGCTTATAGTTTTAGTTATACTTCTGTATGTAATAATAAGTCTTTATGTAATTTTAGTTTTTTTATAGGACATTCTTACACAGATTATTACGCTCTGACAGGTTATTTGTATGTAGATACAAGCAAATTTCGTCCTTATGGTAAGCGACAATGTGGTACCTTTTTATTGAAAACGTCACATTTGTTTATTTTCTTTGACAAAGGACATTCAGCAAAACACTAATTATAATAATTATTTTCCAACATGCTTCATTTACAGTTTAAAATTAAATGTAATTTAAATAAACTGAATTCCAAATGTAATTAAAAGTGGACGAACATTAATCAAAAGCACTAATGAATACTTTGATCCACCAATCAACCAATACTAAAGAATAATTGTACAGTCATTAATAAGTCTGTAGTTAGTTACATTTAATTTGTTGAGAAGCGCTGGTGGCCTAGCGGTAAGAGCATGCGACTTTCAATCCGGAGGTCGCGGGTTCAAACCCCCGGCTCGTACCAATGAGTTTTTCGGAACTTATGTACGGAATATCATTTGATATTTATACCAGTCGCTTTTCGGTGAAGAAAACATCGTGAGGAAACCGGACTAATCCTAACAAGGCCTAGTTTTCCCCTCTGGGTTGGAAGGTCAGATGGCAATCGCTTTCGTAAAAACTAGTGCCTACGCCAATTCTTAGGATTAGTTGTCAAGCGGACCCGAGGCTCCCATGAGCCGTGGCAAAAATGCCGGGATAACGCGAGGAAGATGATGAGTTAGTTACATTTAATTTAGTTTTCAATACCTACTATTTAACAGCAAAAAATTTCTTTTTAAAACAAACAACTTTTGGATGATATCAAATGTGAAATGAGAGATTACAGTTGCTACACACTGCACATGACGTCATGACGTCACCGATGTGATGTCGTTATGCAAAGTGTCCCAAATTGACAAGCCGCGGATTGCCTATCGAGTTCCGTTCCTGACCAATCACGGTAATTACTGTAGCGATGTAATTTAATTACTTCCCTACTATGTAAAGTAAAATGCAATTCTGCTCAATGTTCTCTAGCAGCAAAATATTTGTGATATTTTCAACCAAAAGGTACTACATTGTCGCTTGTCAATAAGGTTGACTTCAAATTGAAGCTGTATGGAAATAGCGCGTTATTGACAACCGACAATAAGTACCCTTTTGATTGAAAATGTCACATTTCGGCTCGAGGCGTTGCGTTGTGGTAAACACATTTTTGATATTACAATACAATACAAATACTCTTTATTGCACACCGCATTACAGAAAACAATACAAGTAACACAGAAAAGGAGGTTAAACAACAGGCGGCCTTATCGCTAAAAAGCTATCTCTTCCAGTAGTTCCAGACAACCTTCAGGTAGCGGAAATTAATAAATTTAGTAATGTCAGTAGGTGTTTGTGGATTTCTTTTGATGTTTAATATACACCGTCGAACTATCTAACATAACCCGTTTTTTTTTCAGAAAAACAAATTTTTTTCTTGGCCTCTATCTATTGTGATATAACGCATGATTTTATTAGCAGAAGGAATTTTTAAATCACCATTTTACCACTTTTTTGGCAATTTTGATGGCGGGTAGCTTCATATTTTTGCCAACATTGCTCACGTCGAATCGTATGGAAATACATAATATAAGACAGGTAATAAGACTGACCTTACTAAAGTCTGTACAGTCGCTATCAGATATATCTTAGCGCCCAAGGTGGTCAAATATTTCTGAGCAGGACAAAATTTCACTAAATTCTGCACACTGCAAATACCAATTATATCATAACTGCTGTAATGTCATAAATATCTTAGCACGACGTTATTCAATAATTTCTTTGCATACATCCAGCCGAAAATATCTGATCGCTTAAAATGTCAAACGTAAATAAAGGCGATCACAAATATCTGCACATTTGAGGAACTAGCTTGTCTAAGACTAATATAAGGGCGATAATATATTCCAAAACAATAATAAGAACGCTTTAAGCTCACCACTTTTATAAAGTGCGCAATCTGGAACTTTTTGTTGGTTGGGTACGGTACTTTTCCCCGTCATTAACTCCCCCCCGACGTAAATATACGTCGCCGCAATTATTCGTCAACGACGGGTAATCACGACCGAGATATCTGATCGGAGTAACTTCCTCATGATTTTAAGATTACGCTAATTAGGGTGGATTTGGGTGGCAGTCAGGTTTGTTGTGAATGGCCAAGTTTTGAAAAAGCAACGACGGTAAAAAATAAATGCATTATTTACTAAATTAATAACTTAGAAAATTCTACACGCAATGAATTGACTTTGATAAAACATGTCTAAGAACCACCAGGGTTTCATTGCTCCAATATACAGTCGAAGGCAGAAATATCGATCCAGAGAAATGGCTCAAAAATATGTGAACACGACTTTATTGTCTAAGGTGTAAGAGCGTACACATATTTTTGAAACTTTGGGAATGTATATATATTTATGCCCTTGACTGTACATCAATTAAAGTGCTCATGTTTAATTATTTTTTGAAATAGGTACTCAATTCGTTAAATAAATTATTATTTTCAGTATACAATGAGCGTGATTGGATATGCTTCTGGACTATTTTTTTAGGGTTCCATACCCAAAGGGTAAAAACGGGACCCTATAACTAAGACTCCGCTGTCAGTCTGTCCGTCTGTCACCAGGCTGTATCTCATGAACCGTGATAGCTAGACAGTTGAAATTTCCACAGATGATGTATTTCTGTTGCCGCTATAACAACAAATACTAAAAACAGAAATAAATAAATATTTAAGTGGGGCTAATTTTTTTTGCTGTTTTTGCGTAATTGCACGGAACACTTCATGCGCGAGTCCGACTCGCAATTGGCCGGCTTTTTACCTTTATCAGTCATAGCTAACTACCCAATTCCAAGACTAATTTGTGAAGTGGCCGAACGCTTTTTGCCCAGTCATGCGCTAATCGTTTCTTAATTATTAAATATCTCATTAATACTAGAGTTCAGACCGCTAACGATACAAAATCATAAACTGCTTAGCTAAAAAGCAGTATTTTAAATCAAAACTGAATGAAAACATGCACCTTAAAATCTTAACCTGAAAGTTCCATTTTCAACCTTATTTATTTTTGAGATACCGCCTTTTAGGTTAGGTGAGAAGCAGTTTCCAGACTTGGCTATGTTTCTCGTTCACTTAGAAGTTTGTGAGTTATTTTATTTGTCCTTTTCGTAACAAACAAAACGCGTTAGGGCAAGTATATTTAGTTGTTAATATTTTGCGAAGTTTGTATTATTAGGTGATTTGGAAGTTGTTATTTTACTTGTTTTATAACCACAAATTACTTGATAAGTTTCTAACGGTATTACATTTTTTGACATGATTAAAATACACATACATATTTTTAGTAGCAATATCTCTATTTTTCACCATTTTGAACTTATCGACTAGACTACATAGCAGTATAATTTTAAAAATAGTTATATGTGGTATTTTCTATATAAAGGGACCTTATTGTCGATGGCGAAATACAATGCCGCGCGACGCTGTGCGGCGTAAGCACCATCGACAATAAGGTCCCTTTTCATAGAAAATGCCCCATAATAATGCCAATGAGGGCTATCGTTTTTTTGCTCACCAGTTGGCGCCTCTGTTGATGGTGGTCCAAAAGACTATAGAAAAGCTGTCAGTCATTGAAGTGACAAGTGACATTTGACATTTCGAACTATGGAAAAGACCACCATCTACACTAGCGCCCCTAGCGGCGAATTCATACGCGTTAGCCCTCATTAAGGGATCTAAGGAATATTTTTTTTAACAAAAGTAGATAAGATAAGATAAGATAAGATGTTTATTTGTAAAAGTCATGTACATGAGATGTTATTGAAGTTATACAGGAAGCTTCCATGACACCCTGTCAGGGCACACAAATTGTCTTATATCTAGCTTATTACTAAATTACATTTAAATTACATTTACAGGCCATGCATGCTATTATTAATAATTGGTTAGAGAGATTTTTGTATATGTATGGGGTATAAATAATTACAATAATAAATTCAATGTCAATATTTGCTTAATTGCTATGCTTAATAGTTAATTTCTCTTACAGCGACTAGGTTTCCTCATTTAAAAGCTCTTCCACTGAGTAGTAACATTTCTGTATGAGAAAAGTTTTTAATTTTTTGTGAAACTGTTTGTCATTTGGTTCCAACTTGATCTCATCGGGTATTTTGTTTACTACTTGGATACACATAAAATGGGGCCCGTTTCTATAGATGGCTAATTTTGAGTTAGGTATTTTTAGTTTGTTTCTATACTGGCTTCTAGTTTTGTATGTATCCAGTTTAGCTTCAAATAGATCGGGGTTTTTTCTAGCGAAGATAACGGCCTCCATTATGTATATTGCCGGAAGTGTAAGTAGCTCATATTGTCTGAAAAAGGGACGGCAACTATTTGGGATCCGTATATTTGCCAGGATTCGTATACATTTCTTTTGCAGGACAAAGAGGTCGTGAGCGTCAGTGCTGGCTCCCCATAAGACCACACCATATCGGAGACTCGAATATATGTACGCGTAGTATACGGATACTGCAGACTCAAAATCCGCATTCAATTTTATCACGTTAAGCGCGTAGATAAACTTTGTTAGTTTTGTCTTCGCGCTTTGTACGTGGGCCTTCCAGTCCACTCCGGAATCAATGAATACTCCTAGCAATTTAAATTCTGTGACTTCCTCTATCTGGGTGCTATTTATGTATAGGTTTTTTCTGCTTGGGTTTGAATTGTATGATTTTCGTTTTTTTTATATTTACTTCAAGGTTGTGGTGTTCTAGCCATGTTGTAACTGTGTTGAAGATAGAAATAAGTTGGGAGTTACATTCTGTGCTGTTTGTAGCACTAAATAAGAGGGAGACGTCGTCGGCAAACATTACACAAGTCACATTAGGATCTAGAATTTTTGGCAAATCATTTATATATGCCAGAAATAGGGTACATGCTAAAATACTTCCTTGTGGCAAAGAACAGCTGGTGCGGCGTCTCTGTGAGGCAATATCAGTCACTTCTCGGGTTTCGTGATTGTAGTGGTCTATGTGTACATATTGTTCACGATTTGTTAGGTATGATTTGAAACAGCTGTGTGTCGTACCTCGTATTTCGGTACCAATATAAATATTGATGTAACATAGCAAATTTCGGTACCAATATAAATATTGATGTAACATAGCGATAATAAAATAATTGTTAAAATTGTATTCATTATACACGAGAACAACATTATTTGCAAATGGCGGAGATAAAAACACCCTCTCGTTATTCATTTGTTTATGTAAGTACGTAATAACAGCAAGGTTCGGCCTTAATTCAGACACAAATATATTAAAACCGATAAAACGAACATTTTAGATTTTGGAATTTTATATTATTTCATTTCAGAATCGAATCACGAGCTCTTTCGATCCTGATATGAGAAAAACGTGTCCCCAATATTTGTCCCCAGACGGACGTACCGACGGACAGACGGACAAACGGACAGCGGAGTCTTAATAATAGAGTCGAGTTTACCCTTTGGGTACCGGACCCTAAAAAAAGCAATATGATTTTGATGTAATTTAGATATTTCGAACGTGAAATAACGCCCCCTGAGTTTATATCTAATAAAGTAATTAATGTCATGTTTTAATGTCATTAGCAATGCCGCTTGAAAATTACAACTGATATATTTTTATAGGATTTCATGCGATTCAATTTATTGTCTGTTATTACGAAATTGTTGTTGACAATTTCTTGAGGTCTGTTTACGTAAAGGACATTCGATTTAGAGGTCTATTGACGACCTGTCTGACCTAGTGTGTAGTGACCCTGCCAGGGGCGTAGCTAGAGGATATGGCGCCCGGGGCAGTCACCAAATTTGCGCCTCCTGACGAATGACAAAAGTTTCCCTGCTGCTGCCTTTTGCCCATTTTGGCGCCCCTCCTTGGATGGCGTCCCCCACCCCTAGTAACGCTACTGGACCCTGCCTGCGAAGCCGATGGTCCCGGGTTCGAATCCCGGTAAGGGCATTTATTTGTGTAATGAGCCCATGCCCGTGCCGGTACAAATATATATACCTATATATGTTTCTGAGTCGTGGGTGTCTTCTATGTATATATTTATCTATTTAAGTATGTTTATAGTGTACACCATAGTAAAAGCTTTGCTTTAGTTTGGGGCTTGGTCGATCTGTGTAAGATTGTCCCCAAATGTGACTACTAAATGTGTCAACTAAAAGGTACCACATTGTCGCTTGTTGATAAGGTTGATTTCTAATTGAAGCTATATGCAAATAGCGCCTTACTGACAAGCGACAATAAGTACCCTTTTGGTTGAAAATGGCACAAATATTTATTATTTCACTAGACTTATATTGACCGGGATATAGACCGTGATTACCTTCATTTCGACAGAACGCCACTATATACCAAGATTGGTAAGAGAAGCCGTTGAAATTCACAAATACAAAAATTTGAATCGTGAAGATGGGTTTAAACTGTCAAATGTGTTGAATCCTGTGATTTGTTTGTGTAAAAAACCAGTGATATCCGAATCAAACACGCGTAGTGACACCGTGAGTGTAGTGTGTTTGGACAGACCAACGAGTGTGAACGCGACCGGACCAACAAGTGTGAATGCGACCGTTGGTAACGTTGAAAGTGAACGCAGCCGACGCGCAAGAATGAGGGTAGACAGAGCGCTGTCTACACAACTTTGACACCCACCCGCTATCTTCAGTCACCCGTGAACATGATGCATGTAACTGCGTCGAAATATCGGGAGCTCACAAATAATACAAAAGGTAATCACGGTCTATATCCCGGTCAATATAAGTCTAGTGAAACTAACCGTGAATCATTCAAAACTCTAAATATTTATTATTTATTTATGTGATAATGATGCTACGCTGTTTGCTCTGAGTAACTTTCGGGTTCGGTATACTTATTCTTAAAAATTGGGTCACAAGACTGATATTTACTACAAAATCAAGATTACTAATACATTATTATATAATTAAACGTTATTCAATTGCTGTTCCGCACATTTAAGAGGCGCACAAAGCCGAAGCTGACACGTAGAGGCGCTTATTGGTACACCGAACGGATGCTGCCCTTGCGAGGCGTGTCTTACTCCGCGATTTCGTCGCGTCGCTACAACTGCGGCCGCCTCAATTTTGAGGTTTCTCCATAACGGAACGCACGCCTGCACGCGCTTGCGCCGCCTTGCGCGTATTAGAAGCGTTTTGTAAGGGAGTGAATCTTCTGTACCTAGAACTATTATATATTCTGTGCCCTTGCCTGTGTCATGGGACGCACGCACGCAGCACCCGCCAGGTTTTTTTTATACTACGTCGGTGGCAAACAAGCATACGGCCCGCCTGATGTTAAGCAGTCTCCGTAGCCTATGTACGCCTGCAACTCCAGAGGAGTTACATGCGCGTTGCCGACCCTAACACTTCCCCTCGAGCTCTGGCAACCTTACTCACCGGCAGGAACACAACACTATTAGTAGGGTCTAGTGTTATTTGGCTGCGGTTTTCTGTAAGGTGGAGGTACCTCCCCAGATGGGCTCTGCTCTAGATCTGGAATGACATCCGCTGTCCTGTGCCGTGCCCTACCACACAAAGCGAGATGTCATTCACAGTGCCCATACGTCTCTTTTGGACGTAGTTTAAGGACATACCCGGGTCCAGTTGGATGTAGTTTAAGGACATACCCGGGTCCAGTTGGATGTAGTTTAAGGACATACCCGGGTCCAGGTGTAAGGACTATTGAAGGTGATGGAATCTAAATTGAAATAGATTTGGATGAAAGCGATGAACTAAGTACTGAGCTAAAACATTATAATTACTCATGAAATAAAACTATGAAAACGGATTATATCGCGTATATTGAATTTATAATACATCTCGATATGGTCACCCGTTGACCACCAACGCTGTGAAGGGTTCGAAACTTCGAGTATGTATTATAAATTCAATATACGCGATATAATCCGTTTTCATAATTTTATTTCATAAATAAATAAATAAATCAAAAGGGTACTTATTGTCGGTTGTCAATAAGGCGCTATTTCAATTTGAAATCAACCTTATTGACAAGCGACAATGTGGTACCTTTTGGTTGAAAATGTCACATATTTCATGACATTCTTGCACCAAAACCCTGTGTTATGGTAATCATTAATATTAGCCCCAATAACAGCCACTGCGCGTATATTATTACCGCACTAATTCGGAGCACAAAGGCATTCTAACCGCTTGTTTGTACCGCACACTATAACTATCTATATATGTGGCATTTTCTATGAAAAGGGACCTTATTGTCGATGGCGCTTACGCCGCACAGCGTCGCGCGGCATTGTATTTATATCGGAGCATCGTTTATAATGGCGTAAGCGCCATCGACAATCTCCTCTTCTTCCTGCCCTTATCCCACGTTATGTGGGGTCGGCACAACATGTTTTTCTCTTCCATTCTCCTCTATCTTTCGTCACCTCAGCACACTCCTTTCTTTCTCATATCCTCTTTCACACAATCCATCCATCGCTTTTTGGGTCTACCATACGCTCTCCGTCCATCAACATTCATCCCTAACATTCTTTTGCCTATATGGCATTCATCCCTCCTCATCACATGCCCATACCACGCTAACCTACTACTTCTTATCTTCTCCGTTACTGGTGCTACTTTCAAACTTCCCCTAATATACTCATTCTTAATCCGATCCTTCCTCGTAACTCCACACATCCATCTCAACATTCTCATTTCCGCTGCGTGCACTCTTCTTTCATCCGTCACTTTCGTCGCCCAGCATTCGCCATCGACAATAAGGTGCCGAAAATGCCCCATATACATAGTCAGGCTAAGCTAACTCTGCACCGTGTTTGATAGCATAGAGTGAGCAACTGTTATATTAACGACCGGTCTGGCCTAGTGGGTAGTGACCCTGCCTGTGAAGCCGATGGTCCTGGGTTCTAATCCCGGTAAGGGCATTTATTTGTGCGATGAACACAAACATTTGTTCCTGAGTCATGGATGATTTCTGTGTGGGGTCCCTTTGTTTGACATAATTATTGATAGTCATAATGTAATGATTGTCATATTATCATTAGTCATAATTCTGAAACCGTTATGTTTTCAGGATTTTCCTCTGGTTATCCTATAGATAAGTTAGGTTAGGTTTGTTTTATGGCAATCCTGAAAAGTTACGTGTTTCTGAGAAAAACCAAATTATGACTAATGATAATATGACAATCATTGCATTATGACTATGGATGGTATAGAAAGGATGCCAATCTCTTATGGCAGAATTGTTACAAAAGTGACCGCTTTCAGCTTTAAATAATAGTTCCTAATCTCTCCGGTGGCGCTAGTTAGGCTCTGGGACATGAGTATAATATGAACCATATAAGGCAACAAATAACCCGACCAAATTACGTAGGTTGTTTTTGGTAGTATTTCGGTGTATGGTGGCGCCGCCTAATTACTGTTTTTTGATGGACACTTTTCATACATAGAGATTTGGCTCCTTTATACAGTCTCCATGATTATGACTTTCAATAATTATGTCAAACAATAGAGACCCTAATTTCGTACCCAAAAGATTGTGAATTTTTTAGTAAGTATAACTTAAAATAACAAAAAATATTTAAAACTTCTGCTAATAAAATAACAAACAATAAATTATAATGATCAAGTAACAAACTGATATCTAAAATTTCGAATCTTCAAAACGTTATAACAAAGTCAAAGTCAAAGTCAAAGCCAATCAAAATATTCTTAATTCAAATAGGCATAGCAACAAGCACTTTTAAATTGTCAAGTTTTACAAATATGGGGCATTCTCTATGAAAAGGGACCCTATTGTCGATGGCGCTTACGCCGCACAGCGTCGCGCGGCATTGTCTTTATATCGGAGCATCGTTAATAATGGCTTAAGCGCCATCGACAATAAGGTCCATTTTTATAGAAAATACCGCATATAGTATAGTTTTAAAGTATAGTATAGTGTGGTACAGTTTTTTATAGGATGGTTTTTATCCATCATCATCATCATTCCAAGCAGACGAAGTCGCGGGTAGAAGCTAGTAACGTTATATATTTGAAGTCCTCATTAAGTCAAGTTTTACAATTATGGGGCATTTTCTATGAAAAGGGACCCTATTGTCGATGGCGCTTACGCCGCACAGCGCCGCGCGGCATTGTATTTATATCGGAGCATCGTTAATAATGGCTTAAGCGGCATCGACAACAAAACAAAATGTCTTCCAAATATTTTAATTACAATTTCTTAATTACTTACGCAAGTTTCTTTACTAACAAGGATACTGATCTTCATTAAATAATAAAATCAAGCTTGTGCTGACATCGTTAGTATCGATTCTCGATTAATTTCATGACACGTGTCAAAGTCATGTCAACCTACTCGTAAATTAATGCACACCTGATTTAATTAAGATTTATGATATGTTTGGTCGTTAAGACTTAATGAGGACTTCAAATATAACGTTACTAGCTTCTACCCGCGACTTCGTCTGCTTGGAATGATGATGATGATGGATAAAAACTTTAAAGTCGTATTCCTACATAAACGTGAATCAGTCACAAACGTGGCTTTCTGACTGTATAGATGCTGATGCCTTTCACCCGAGTTAAACACTAATTTTCATTTCAAATACGAGAAAAGTAAAGCACATGTGTTTTAAAGAACATGACTATTTGACTTAGTATAAAATTGTATAGTAATTCTTGAGGGTATATCAAGCGGGAGGCGATGACTGACGATATTAGCCCATGGCCCGCGGTCTATGTGATATTTTAATTTTATTACTTTACTAGCTTTTGCCCGCGACTTCGTCTGCGTGGACTTAGTAACCCCAGCTAGAGAAAAATAGCGCCTGGAGAAAGTCTTATAGCAATCATTCAATTTGAGCATAATATGCACACAAATATTAGGCAACTCATTTATTATCTCAATTCCACCATCTAAAAAACTATCTCTACGCCAAATTTCAACTAAATCGGTTCATCGGTTTAAGCGTGAAGAGGTAACACACAGACAGACAGACAGACAGACTTTCGCATTTATAATATTAGTATGGATAAGACTAGTTTTCCTTTACATAAATACCATTTTACACTGAAAGCAGTAGGTAAGTATTCTGAATAAGTGGCTGGTGTAAGTACACCAAATAATTATTCATCTCTCAGCTTTAGCGCTTAATGCAGATGTGTCTTAAGTGCTTAAGTGTAAAGTTTCGTTATCCTCTTTGATAATATTAAAATATTAAATATAATTCCTTCTCAGTTATTTCGAGAGGATTTCTGAATAAAACGTCACGACTTAAAGATAATTCTATAAACGTCTGAATATACGATGATAATTATTATTTCATGGAATACAAGCTTATAGGCTTCGAACACTCGCGAACGCGAATCGAAGCGAAGCGGCGCGGCGGGCCCACGGCCACAGGGCGGACACGCTATACATCAAAAATCACTTGCGTTTCTATGTGTGAACGGACGTCTGTACACGCGTTATGCGTCATTGTGTAAGTTGCTTAAAAACAATACTGAGCGGCCGGCAAACGGCCGTCAATCTGTCGCGGGGCGAGGTAATTCGAGTCGGGGCGGGGCGGTGCGTGGCCGTTCTGTATGATAATACTATTACTTGTTCTGTGCCACGGCGTTAGCGTTCGCAACGAGATCGCCCACGTAGGATACTTCTATAGGTATCAAAGCGTAAGCTAAAGCCAATAAAGCGTGAGCCCTCAATTCTAAGCAACTATATATAAAACCAGCTCACACATCCTGGTTTTCTTTTCCAGGTAAATGTTGTTAAATGATAGCTGAAGCAGGTGCGTTTAACTGCGAATCATTAATTATGCCCCTCTCTTAGCTTCCTTACCTTAGTCAGAGTGAAACGAGTAGTTTAACATATTATTAAGGACCTTGACATGGCTGGATTATAGCACGCCATTGCATTACACATATATGGCCTTATTCATAAACGTTTGTCAAATCTAATAAACCGTATCATGTCCCTATCCGTCATTATGATATTTCTGTTTGTTAGAAAGAAACAAAATTTAACAGAGATTTGTACGACATTCAAGCTTCTTAGCAATGTTGGCTGAAACGTTAATGCAATTAACCTTTAACCAGTACAAATTGAACCGTAAACTGTAACCGTCCGTTACGGCTTACGGTTCAATTTGTAATGGTTAATGGTTAATTGCAATTAACGTTCGGCCAACACTGCTTCTTTTATGCTACAACAACAACATATTCCCCCTATGATTTGTCATGGTTTTGGTGACATTCTAATCACATAATGTCAAATAGTCGTCTCCAAAGTATTTTTCTGTGTTTAAAAAGTAAATAAATGCCTTGTGCCAATGTCAATAAGTGCCTTAAGTAGAATATCAGAGGGCAGAGAATAAGTACCTATTGAAGTGATAATGTCTTATAAATCGATGAACACCGGTGGCATGCACGAAGAAGTGTCACGTTGTGGACAGATCTACATGGTAACGTTGTGGACAGATCTCCATGGTTACGTGACAAATTCAATTCATAAATAAAAGTATGCAATTTTTCATACATGTTTTCTTATGACCTTATCACGCAAAATTATCGTTCGTAAACCGACTTTACAGATAACCATATTTTTTTATAAAGAACGCTGATGTAGATAAATAAGAAAATCATGAAAATCACAAAACATGCATATTTATTGGCAAAAACTAATCAATGTAGGAGTTATATTGTATTTTACAGTCTGTTTTATTTACAGTCTGGCAAAAAAGAGTAGAAATTAAAAAGTGGCAACACTGTAGTGTCGTCCCTTTCAAATCAATCTAAGAAAAACGGGACGACGCTACAGTGTTGCCACTTTTTTATTTCTACTCTTTTTTGCCAGACTGTACCTACTAAACTACTATAATAAAATTGTGAAGAACTTCGTTTATTTATAATAGAAAAAGCTGCAGTTTTTTATATTTCTTTTTAATATGTCTTAGTACATTAAATATTTTCACAAAGTATATTTACGTTTTATTTGACACGAATATTTTTCATAAGAAGATGGCTACCATGGCAACGATTGCCATAGAGTATTAATCTTCTAAAGAATAAGAAGGTATGTTTGGTTTGCCATAGAGGATTAATCTTCTAAAGAATAAGAAGGTATGTTTGGATTGCCATAGAGGATTAATCTTCTAAAGAATAAGAAGGTATGTTTGGTTTGCCATAGATGATTAATCTTCTAAAGAATAAGAAGGTATGTTTGGATTGCCATAGAGGATTAATCTTCTAATACAATACAATACAATACAATACAATCATTTATTAATAAAATTAAAATTTTACACGTCATAGTAATTTACAATGCTATTCTAAATTACATTATTATTCATATACATTAAATTATTAAAATTACCATGCATTATTATAAATTCGGTACACAATTGTTAACCAAATGTTTATTATATATAATATTATAATGTTTTAAATGTGCAGGACTCATGTGACATTCTATTCCTATCAGAAGAATTCGTTTAACGAGTAGAAGGCAGCAGAGACTAGGTATTTTTTAAGTTTGAGTACGAAAGAATTGTAGCTATTCGCAGTTTTTATGTCTTCAGAGACTCGGTTATAGATTTTAGGGCCAATTGTGTGCAGACATTTTTTAGATTTAGCCAGCCGTGTGCGGGGTGGACGAAGTTCGTGGCGGCGCCTTAAGTTGTATTTGGGTTCCGCAGCATTAGACTGGAACTGTTCGTAATTAAACCTTACCTGTTTAGCTACCTCTAGGATATAAAGGCAGGGTAGCGTTAGTATTTTGTTACTAGTGAACAGTTCTTTGGCAGGGTGGTCCCATTTGACACCGGCGACTACACGAATTGCGCGCTTCTGTAGTTTGAAGACTCTCTCGCGCTCCGCGGCGTCACCCCATAGGTCTATACCATACGTTAATAGGGAGTGAAAATAGCCAAAGTAAGCCTTTTTGACGTTGTCGGGGTGCAGACTTTGGCGCAACCTTGAGAGCGCGAAGCAAGCGGCAGCAAGGCGGTCACACAGAGAATCGATATGTGGTCCCCATGTTAGGCCAGAGTCGAATGTAAGGCCTAAATATTTTACGTGGTCGACTTGCGGCACTAGCAATCCGTTGCATGTGATATTAAGGGTGTGCTCTCTAGTTCCCCTTAGGCCGAAATGGACAATATTAGTTTTTTCAATGTTGAGGGACATACCGTTCGCCGCGAACCACGCCGCAACCTGCTGCATCACTGTGTCCAGTTTTAGTATTAGTTGGTCCTGGTTGTCGGCTGCAACAATTACACAGCCGTCGTCGGCAAAAAGGACAAACTCAGCTTCATTGGATGCTTCTGAGAAGTCGTTCATAAGAATGAGAAACAGGTTATTTCCCATTGTGGAGCCTTGGGGTACAGCACAATTTCCGAGGTCAAGGAGCTCTGATCGTTCTCCCTTGACTGACGTTAGTTGTTTACGTCCCTGGAGAAAAGAGGCGATCATGTGATGAAGTTTACCTGTCACACCATAATGGTCCAACTTCGCTAGGAGGAGCGGGTGATGCACGAGTTCGAAGGCACGAGAAAGGTCACAGAATATAGCCGCAACCTGTCGTTTTGCCTCTAGGTGACTTATGACCTTTAGATGAACGTCTCGGGCTGCGTCGATGGTAGAACGACCTGGCTGGTAAGCATATTGTTGTTTATTCAATAAGTTGTTTTTATTAAAGTGTGACATGAGAACATCACTTAGAACGCGTTCAAATATTTTAGAAAAAATAGGAATCAGAGATATGGGTCTAAAATGTTTAAGTTTGTCCATTTCCCCTTTACCTTTATAGATTGGCTGAACTTTTACATTTTTTAAGGAAGTGGGGTAAACTCCACAGTTCAAACAGTTATTAAATAGGTCGCACAGAATACTAAAAAGAAACTGTGGCGCTATATCTAAGAATTTTGTGTTCATATCATTAATATCCTGAGAACTTTTTCTTTTAATTTTTTGTGCTACTTTTATCACCTGTTGGAGCGAAAACGGTTCGATATCGATCACGTGTGCATGTCTGACTATATACTTACTTAGATAAGCCAGTGCAGTTGGGATGCTAGTATGCATAATGACACTCTTATTGGCGTTCACATAGAACCGGTTTAGTTCCGATGCCGTCGCAGCCGCGCGCTGGTCGTCTGTACGGCCCGCTGATTTACTTATTAAAATATCTAGTGCATCGCGTTTCCTGTCGCACTTACCGGTCTCTGAAGCAATTATTCGCCATGAAGTCTGGCATATATTTTTACTGTTGGTGATTGCTTTGTTTACATAGTCCCTACGTGCCTTACTTAGTTCGTTTACGAAGTTGTTCTCAATTAATATTAGGTCACTGTTATTACAGTTGACGTTTGATGTCGGGTTAGATAACATTTGCTTTTTAGTTTGCCGCATAAGTTTACGGGCCGATAACACATTCTCGTTAAGCCAGGTTTTAGATACATTTTTTACTGGATATTTTTTTATAGGAAAGTGTGTGTTGTAGAAATGAATGACAACATTTAATACTGAGTCGAATATTTTACTAGGGCAGATTGTTTTAATTAATAGAGTGTCCCAGTTATAAAATGATAGGCTACGGTTAAATTCGTCAATATTTATAATTGAAAATAATCTTTTCCACAAGATACTGTTAGATTGAAGTACCTTGTTAATTTCTAGCGATACATATGTACATAGGTGGTCAGATACATACATTTCGTAGGGTTTTACACATATAACTTCATTAACAGGAACGTTGGTGTAGGCATGATCGATACATGTTTGTGTCGTTTTGCAGATTCTGGTAGGAAAGCTGACTAAGGATCTCATACCGACAGATTTTAAGAATAATAAGGTATGTTTGGTTTGCCACAGAGGATTAATCTTCTAAAGAATAAGAAGGTATGTTTGGATTGCCATAGAGGATTAATCTTCTAAAGAATAAGAAGGTATGTTTGGTTTGCCATAGAGGATTAATCTTCTAAAGAATAAGAAGGTATGTTTGGTTTGCCATAGAGGATTAATCTTCTAAAGAATAAGAAGGTATGTTTGGTTTGCCATAGAGGATTAATCTTCTAAAGAATAAGAAGGTATGTTTGGTAGAACATACTTCACAAAAATATAGATTATTTATATTTGTAGTTCTTGAGGAGACTACTTGTTTTCGTTAACTGTGTGATTGTCATTACCATTCGTAAGCATTTGAATAGTGGCTTCTATTACTCAGTCCAGTCATAGAGTAACTTATACTAGAGCGGTACTGTCATAGTAAATTTTGTAACCCCAGTAAATTCACTGCCATCTGTCGACACACTTTAAAACTAAAAATGAAGATTTATAAAAATACGATAGAATGTATTTAAATATAGATAAATGATTTTTATAATTTGCATTAATTATTTTTATGATTTTGACCCATGTTCTTTCACTGATATGTGTTAAAATTGTTAAATAACAAACGAAACCGTCAACGCCATCTATACGACTGCAGGCCAAAACTAGTAGCGCCCTCTGAACGAGAATCAAATTTTCTTGATTTTCGAGGCACGTTTTTTCCTTAGACTGTATCCATCTATTACGGAGTTATATCTATCTTTGGTCCAGTGCAGACATTATTTATTCAGGTTCAGGGAACGGTAATGACATGCTGATTTATAGAGCGTGAACTTTAGGGGGCGGCACATGAGCCCACTGTATATAAATTAAGTTTCCAATCCAACGACGATCAATAAAACGTCATATTTTTGACAAAAAATGAGGACACTTCTTATTTAAATCACTCATGAAAACATAGACAACTTTTGAAAACAAATAAAAGGTAAAAAAAAATTCAGTTACTCATTAAGTAATTAAGCAGCAGATAAAAATTTTTTTTTTTTTGATTTGTGGCTTGGTCACTTTTTTCTTAAATACATGAAATCTAAATATATATCTCAGGATAAATTTTAAATTAAATTAAATTTTAAATTTCCAGAGGCCGTGAGTTCAAGTCTCACCCAAGGCAGTAATTTTTCCACTTTTAAATTTATTCTAAGCTTAATAGCATCGATCGCAGACGTTTCTGCTTGTTAAAAAATAATTTAGAATGGGTAGCACATCTTAACTGGTGAATTTCCAATATGACTTGGAACTCCGGTGGCCGTTTAAGAAGTATAACACTCTTACGGTAGATGTCGCTAGGGTCCCCTAGACCCATATAGTGGGAAGATTTGCTGACTATGGATGAGATCTTGGTTGCTCAGTTGGCAGAGCGCTGGAGTATCTATCCAGAGGCCGTGAGTTCAAGTCTCACCCAAGGCAGTAATTTTTCCACTTTTAAATTTATTCTAAGCTTAATAGCATCGATCGCAGACGTTTCTGCTTGTTAAAAATTAATTATCTCAGGAGTCCGGAATCCAGATATTCATTTACAGAGTAGAATGCTTTGTCTAAGAGGAATGCCTAAATTTTTCACTTATTTATATGTATATATGTTGTAGCTTAACATATTCGCGGACACTAATGCTCTGTGGCGTATCGTGAACTAATGTGGGCGAAATCGCATCTGTGTGGGTGAGGCCCTTTTCTTTCACCGTGTTTCACAGGCCGTGGGCGGCCCACTGCGCCCACGCCTAGATAGAATAAAATAGAATAGAATAGAAATCATTTATTCAGACAACACATCAATACAACACATATATAGCAAATACAAGACAAAGATAAACGAAACAGTAGAAATAGAGATGTGAAGCCGAAATGGTCTCCACTCAGCAATGCAGCTGGCACGACTAGCGTGGTCAACGGCGCTGGTTTTCTGTGGAGCCGGCGGAGTGTGCGGGACAGCATAGTGCGGGATGGGATACGTTGTGGACGACATGACATAATAATATTGAGTACTACTAATATAAATATATACATCGAATTTATATATATATATACAAATATACATAACTTAACTGGTGAATAACTAAAGAACAGAACAGAATAGGTAATAATGACGATGATAGGTAATAAGGAAGATACGCCACTGCGAATGGCATTCGCGTAGTTTTTAGGGTTCCGTACCTCAAAAGGAAAAAACGGAACCCTTATAGGATCACTCGTGCGTCTGTCTGTCTGTCTGTCCGTCTGTCACAGCCTATTTTCTCCGAAACTACTGGACCAATTAAGTTGAAATTTGGTACACATATGTAAGTTTGTGACCCAAAGATGGGCATGTAACGTAAACAAATGAATTTAAAAAATGGGAACCACTTTTGGGTGGTAAATGAGAAAATTAAAAAATAAAGTTTTTCAAACTATTATCAAATGAAAGAGCTCATTATGAGTATCTCAATTTTTTTTTATAATTTTAGGATAAATAGTTTAGAAGTTATTCAAGAAAATAGGCAAAAAATTACCATTCCCCCTTTATCTCCGTAACTACTAGGTCTAAAAAATAAAGATAAAAGATAAAGATCAAGCGTGAGTCGGACAAATACTAAGTTTTTGATCCGACCCCTATTTTTTAAAGACAATTCACTCACGTTTCACATAAAAACATGCATTGTTAAAAATTGTGTAAAGTACGAAACCCTTGGAACGCGAGTCCGACTCGCACTTGGCCGGTTTATTGTTTCCTTTGGCTTATGAGACGTCACTTGACCAGGGGTCGGAAACCGGTATTTGCTCCATACAAAAATACCGGTATTATTACGTTCTTTTTCGTTCTTTTGTTTATAATTTCATTTTTAATGGGATACATGATTCAGTCCTACGTAATGAGCATAAAAATATTCAAAATATTGGACTATTTCGGGGTTTTTAAAAAATACCGGTTCCGAGCCCTGCACTTGACGTCTTCTGCGAACGTGTAACATATCGTAGCGCGAGCTACGCGCTACGAGCGTAGCCGATAACATGGAAAAAACCGTAGCGAATATGGAGCAATCGATTGGTGGAAGTTCGTCAAAGGACAAGAACACTCGAAAGCTCTAATCAAAAGGTTCAACAGCAAAACTGCTAAGGAGCTTCTAAGGCTCAAAGGACATAAAACCTGCGCAGTGACTAGAATATTGACTGGACACTGTAAGTTGAACAAACACATGTTCCGAATTGGGAAGAAACAGGATGCGACATGCAGGTTCTGCCAGGAGTCAGAGGAGACTGCAATGCACATTCTCTGTTCCTGTGGACCACTAATGTCAGAAAGAAGTATCCACTTAGGGCGGCACATACTGCAACCCTATGAGGTACAGAACATTACGGCCCAAAGAATCTGGAATTTTCTGGACTCAACGGGCATTAGTAATGAACTTTAAATGGCCGTCACAATAGATCACTGCTTGGTCGACGTGACACCCACAGGCCCACAACACCCCAACAACAATAATAATAATAATAATGTAGCGAATAGCGCGTATGAACAGAGAACCCACCTAGCGGGTCGCTGGCAGTGAATATGTTAAATTGTACAGGGAGACTGAGACTGCTGTACATTGAGACTGCTAAAATTTCGTAAGCTCGAGACCTACGGTTACGTATAGTCTTCTAAGTATAGTCATCTTCTCAAATGATTTTTACGCTTAAGACGGTAATCTGTTAACCAAAAGCCATTGTCTCTTTTATGCGAGCGGTCGGCCTTTGTGTGCCATTGTGTGTTGGCGCGTGCCACGGCGCTTGCGGCGCTCACACAATAGCACACAATGGCCAACCGCTCACAAAAGAGACAATGGCTTTTGTTTAACAGATTACCGTCTTAAGCGTAAAAATCACTTGAGAACATGCAGACTATAACTACGTTTCGTAAGGGTAGATAAATCATTACCTACTTACTAAATATTTGTCGTAAATTACCATAACTCATAGAATACCAAAAGTGTCGTAAATATGACGCAGGCTACCGTGATTTAAAAAAATTCAATCCTTCAAATAAAGCCGCAAAATTTTACTAAATCCCCATTAATCCTCTTTATCCTCCAATAGATCATTGTGGCAGCGGGTTTAATTTAAAACAAAGTATTTTTCTAAAATGAAAAAGCTATGCCTTAAATACTGATATATTTTTTTATGTATAATAATGAAATGCGGTTCCCTATAGTAGTAAGTAATGTATTGATATGTAAAATATTTACTTAAATTTTATCAGTAAAAGACTGATTGATTGATTGCAAAAAACATACTAAATTGTGGTATTTTCTATAAAAAAGGACCTTATTGTCGATGACGCTTACGCCATTATTAACGATGCTCCGATATAAATACAATACCGCGCGACGCTGTGCGGCGTAAGCGCCATCGACAATAAGGTGTTTCATAGAAAATGCCTCAATTGATGTGATATATTTTGAACAAAGATGATAAAATGGAAATTTCCGTAGAAACTGTTCCATTTTCATTGCGTTTGAGTATATAAAGGGTATGACGCAGGCTATCCATGTTGAAAAATTCCAATCCTTCAAGCGCTGACATTAATTTTACGTCTACCCTCATTAATTCTGCGATCGAGCGTGTTACAATGGCCTTAATTTTGCATAAAACCAGCACCGAAAGCACATAAATCCTATAAGGAAATTTTGCACGCTTCCTTAAGTAAAATGTACGCACTTAAAATTACCCACTGTCCAACTATGTTTACCACTACATGTTTGCAAATAAATATATCTTATCTTATCTTATCTTATCTTATCTTATGTAAACATTTGCTTTCATAGTTACATGCCTGTAAAATAGTAGGATTAATAACAGGACATAACACACTAAACAGACACCTACATAATATGGGTAAAACTGACAGCCCCATGTGCAGAGTGTGCATGGAAGAAGAAGAAACAACAAAACATATTCTCCTAGACTGTAAACAGGTAGAAGTATATAGGAGCAAATACCTAGGGAATCCATGCACAGTAAAGGAGGCAACTAGCAACCTGAAGACTTTGTTAGGCTTCGTGGTTAGAGTAGCGCTACCTCGTTTCACGCAAAATAGGCACATTGGATGTCGATTTGCGGAAAATGCCCAGCATAACTAACTAACTACATGCCTGTGACACTAACCCGTAATCAAAATTAATCTTTAAAAAAAAAGTAAAACCGACTTCAAACGAGAAAAAATAAAATATTATCTCGTTTTATATGCGCTAGCAAACTGATACGTTTGAAGTCGGTGCCAAGCTAAAAAGCCAAGATAATTTTCAAGTTCCAAGGTCTGGATCTAAGTTATCAAGATTTGAGAAGTTGGACCTCATGGAACCCATCATCAGAACTAGACCTTAACACAAATGTTCCTTCAGAACTTACTTGTGCTTAACAAATATAACTAAGAGAACTTAAATCGCCAAAATTGAAATATGCGCTGTTAAAGAGTCCCGTTCTGGTCATCATCAGTAGTTCCACTTCAACAAATGGTACTGTTTTGGATGAAAGTGCTTGGTTTGTTGATGAAAATACTAAAAGCGATATAATTTTTTTTTCATTTTTTTTTAAAGGCACATACATAATTAATTTCAAAATTACTCGCCAAACTGCATATGCAGTTTGTTGGCGAGAAAGCGCTCTTTTTTACAATTTTATGCAATTTTATGTATGCCTATAAGATTTGAAAAGTTCCCTGGATTCCTAATGGACCCCTTCATCAAAACTGGGTTTTTACAAAAACGGGACCAACTAGGAACCACATTCAAACAAAAAAAAACCAGTTCCCGTTTTTACCCTTTGGGTACGGAACCTTAAAAAAGAATTCCATTCATAAAGTGGCCATATATTTGCGACTGAGTTAATGTCAATTGAAATTTTTTAAACGCGTTTATATATTATATCAGTAATGTCTAAGTGGTTTAATTTAAATGATGTGTAAAATGCAATTTAAATTGTATGATTAAATACAAAAGTAAAGGTAATTTTAGACTGATAGTAAATTAGGGCACATTCATCAGCTACGCGTCCCATTCAATGTGAAGTTATTTACGACAGACGTTTCTGTGACGCAAATATATTACGAGTTGCAAATCGGGCTAGTTGGTTCATTTGCAGACTATATTACGTGGCTTTCCATTACACCGATACGATACGATACGATCATTTATTGATAAAAAATATTTTTACATGTCATTATGTCTTAATACTAGGTTCTTAAATCTATTACAGTATTCATTATTTGAAAATTACTTGGCTAACTAACCAGTTTCTATTTATCATAAGGATCCAATCTTTATTACTTAGTCTGGCACTCGGAAAAAAGCGTCCAACGAGTAGTAGGCCTCATGCACTAGTTTATTTTTAAGTTTATTTTTAAACGAGCAGTAGCTTGTAGCATTTCTTATCTCGTGTGGCAATGCATTGTATATCTTGGGTCCCATCGTGTGTAGACATTTTCTCGATTTGGCAAGCCGTGTTCGAGGAGGTCGCAGTTCGTCGCACCTCCTGCTATTCGCCCCTCGCGTGTCACCGCGTGTAGGAAAGTGCGCAAGATTACGTCGCACGTACTTTGCCACCTCGAGAATATACACACACGGTAATGTGAGTATTTTAGCGGCTTTAAACCCATGTGTCACATTAAATATAAGGACCCTTTTCTGATGGAAAGCCACACATTAGGATTGAGAGTCAGATGAAACTAACCGCCGGCATAAAATCGATGTTACATCAAATTATATGCATCAAATTACTTATTTGCCAATCTTGGCCAATAGGGGGTATTATTGCAATATTCTGCCACCAGAGTGCAGCAGTAGCCCGTTTAGTAAACCATAGAGTAACTTATACATACTGTACCTTTAACAGGTTTTTGACAAGTTTTCAGAGATAATAAAATATGACATTGATGCACCAAGGCGGTTTGTTTACAGAGGACCTACCGGGAAACGCGAATCCGAAATTTCGCTATCTGTCTGTTTATCGCACGAATATGCCAGTGACAGAGATGTTACATAACCCCATAGACCCTCAGATTGTGGAAGTGGCGCCCCCTGGGCAGAGTTTAGCGTAATATTCCCTATTATCTCGACTTGAGGTAAATTCAAATTCTTTTATAGAGATGTTCGAAATTTGAATGTCATTATTAAAACAATATTTACGTCATCATTACATAATAATAATCATAATGATATCGTTGTTAAAGATAAATAAAGATCATAATGAAATAATCATCAGTAATCATTTCTTATAACATAATAAAATGGTTTGTATTGAAATCATCATAAATAAATAAATATTATAGGACATTCTTACACAAATTGGCAAAGTCCCACAGTAAGCCCAAGGAGGCTTGTGTTATGGGTACTCAGACAACGATATATATAATATATAAATACTTAAATACAGACAAAAAAACCCATGACTCAGGAACAAATATATGTGCTCATCACACAAATAAATGCCCTTACCGGGATTCGAACCCAGGACCATCGGATTCACAGGCACTACCCACTAAGCCAGACCGGTCGTCAAAAGAGGGTTTATTATGTGTTTGTAGAAAAAGAAAAATAAAAACTTACCGTTTTTATGATAATATCCAGTACCGGACGATGATCCGCTGCCGGACGAGCCCGGTGGGCCGTCGTCGGCGTCGGACGCCGGCAAACCACTCTCCATGCTCAGGCTTCCCACATCACACTCCCACTTCACTGCACTTCACGTCACTTATCTGGAAATAAAGAGAGGTTATGTTATTTTTTTTATATTGGACAATCTTACATAATAACAATTGAATGATTCACGGTTATTTTCACTAGACTTATATTGACCGGGAAAAAAACCGGCCAAGTGCGAGTCGGACTCGCGCACGAAGGGTTCCGTACCATTAAGCAAAAAACGGCAAAAAAATCATGTTTGTTGTATGGGAGCCCCACTTAAATATTGATTTTAATCTGTTTTTAGTATTTGTTGTTATAGCGGCAACAGAAATACAACATATGTGAAAATTTCAACTATCTAGTTATAACGGTTCATGAGATACAGCCTGGTGACAGACAGACGCACAGACGGACAGACGGACAGTGGAGTCTTAGTAATAGGGTCCCGTTTTTACCCTTTGGGTACGGAACCCTAGAAAAACAACGGACGGGACTACAAAACGTAATCACGGTCTATATCCCGGTAAATATAAGCATAGAGTAACTTATACTAGAGCGGTACTGTCATAGTAAATTTTGTAACCCCAGTAAATTCACTGCCATCTGTCGACACACTTTAAAACTAAAAATAAATATTTATAAAAATACGATAAAATGTATTTAAATATGGATAAATGATTTTTTTATTTGCATTAATTATTTTTATATGATTTTGACCCATATTCTTACACTGGTATGCGTTAAAATTGTTAAATAACAAACTAAACCGTCAACGCCAATACGACAGTTGGCCAAAGCTAGTAGCGCCCTCTGAATGAGAATCAAATTTTCTTGATTTTCGAGGCACGTTTTTTCCTTAGACTGTATCCATCTATTACGGAGTTATATCTATCTTTGGTTATACAGTAAGCTCTCAATAATGCTTGTTTTGTGGATACTAGACGATAATTATAAAAAAGTCATTTATTGTCGCAGTGTATAAAAAAACAGTAGTAAGTACAAGCTTAAATTACAGCAGTATAATACAAGTACATATACAAGTACATATACAAGTAGGAACTAACTATATATACATATATGACATTTAGAATTATAGTTAACAATATTATAAATGCTAAGTGCGGCAATAGGCTCGGGACAGCTTGTTTTTTTTTATACCACGTCGGTGGCAATCAAGCGTACGGCCCGCCTGATGGCAAGCAGTTACCGTAGCCTATGGACGCCTGCAACACCTGAAATATTACACGCGCGTTGCCGACCCTAACACTCCTCTCCCTCGTTGAGCTCTGGCAACCTTACTCACCAGCAGGAACACAATACTATGAGTAGGGTCTACTGTTATTTGGCTGCGGTTTTCTGTAAGGTGGAGGTACTTCCCCAGTTGGGCTCTGCTCTAGATCTGGAATGACATCCGCTGTCCTGTGCCCTACCACACAAAGCGAAATGTCATTCGCAGTGCCCATACCTCTCTTTTGGACGTAGTTTAAGGACATATCCGGGTCCGGACGCAGTTTAAGGACATACCCGGGTCCATTGTGCTGCGAGTCTGACGACTGCACAGCGCTGTTCTTCAGCCCGCACGTATCTCTTTACTTTTTAAGAAAGATATAACTTAATAGCTTATAATATTATGGATAATTAAATAAATATTATTTATTTATTATTTATTAAAACTAGTGAAAAACGAACGGTTTCGTTGCCGGGCTTCAGACCGTTAACATCTCCCGAGGATAGGGTCTCTTTGTTTGACATAATTATTGAAAGTCATAATGTAATTATTGTCATATTATCATTAGTCATACTTTTCAGGATTTTCCTCAGGTTATCCTATAGATGGGTTAGGTTTGTTTTATGGCATTCCTGAAAAGTTACGCGTTTCTGAGAAAAACCAAATTATGACTAACGAAAATGTGGACAAACAATACATTATGATTATAATAATATAATATAATTTCTTTATTCAGATTTCTATGATCCATTGGTTAGGTACATAATTACTTAAAATCTATTGTTAATGTTTGTAAAAAATTAATAACAAGTACATTAAATTAAAATAATTAAATAAAAAAATAAATAAAAAAAATTTGACAAATTCAGCTACCCATGACCATTAAATTGTTAAGGTGTTTGTGCATGGGAGAGTCAGGCTTTTCTACAAACATTTTTAGGATGCCGTTAGGGCTGCTCCGCATCCTACTAACTAGCGAGGCAGTTCTTTTACGCACTATGGCGTGAAACCCATCTGTGCGTGCCTCCGCAAACATTTTAGAAGCACTGCAGAAGCGGGGCAGCTTCAACAACGCCCGAAAGCCGTTATTATATTGAACCCTCAGGGCACTGAGCGCCTTCTGAGTGCAGTTGAACCACAGGCTGCTCGTATAGAAGCTCTGACAGAACGCTTTAAAAAGCGTGATCTTAACTTGATCCGAGCAACGAGCAAACCTGCGGGCCAACATATTCCTCCTCACCGCCAGTGCCCTGCGTTCTCTTTCGATATCTATTATGACTTAAAGCTATATGGGAAACAATAAAGACCCCTGGAGATGCCTCGTAGAGAGGAGAAACACGTGCCGAGTATTGTTATTTTGGTGGTGTGTTTGTTTTCCGAGCAAAGCCCGATATTTATTTTACTTAAATCGACACGAGTTGCGAATTACCTATTCGCACGTGTATCGTGTATCGTACAACGTTTCACAGTACATATGGCCCTTTTTCGACGCAGTTACGTAATGTGCTTATTATATCTAAGATACAAGTAAATGTTTACTTTGTTTAGGTATTGTTATCAAATTTCCATGAACGACAGAAAAATCTCTTCTATTTTATTCTATTCTAAAATACAAATTCGTTCGGTATTAAAGTTTTTAACTTGACCTGGACCTATTTTGAGTTGAATCTATACTAGTGTTTAAGTATAAATTGTATATTTACCATTGTATAAAAACAATTAGCATAAGTTTTAAATGAATAAATATTATCTTATAAATAAATAAATAAATAAATAAATATTATAGGACATTCTTACACAGATTGACTAAGTCCCACGGTAAGCCCAAGGAGGCTTGTGTTATGGGTACTTAGCGATATATATAATATATAAATACTTAAAATACATAAAAAACAACCATGACTCAGGAACAAATATCTGTGCTCATTACACAAATAAATGCCCTTACCGGGATTCGAACCCAGGACCATCGGCTTCACAGGCAGGGTCACTACCCACTAGGCCAGACCGGTCGTCAAAACCCGGTTGTCTTATCTTATAGCACCTGGTGTCGTAATGTAGCCCGTCTCTTTCAATCCCGTTGTGTTAAAAAGTGACAATTATTTTATTACACGGTAAATACCATCTTTAATATCTAGCATTTCTCGACCGACTCTCGTGAAATATTCAATAGTTATTTATTTTACAAGAGGGTAAAGTTGTGTCTTTAACCTCTCGTGCTGATATTGACACCCGAGTTCTTGGAGGAATCTTGAGCGTTGCGAGGGTTTCAACGCACCGCCACCGAAACACAAAAATTTTCACCACACCACCACAAGGAAAATACTAACTGTAAAATATCAGACAAAATCAAAGCAAATCAATTCAAAATGATGATGTTAGAAAATATATATCGTTCAAAATCATCATTTAAAAATCAATTCTACCAGCAAACATAAGAAAATAACTCAAAATTTTCATTTGATTACTTTTAGAGTTTTGAACCAGTGAGTTGAAAACCAGTGATATCCGAATCAAACACGCGTAGTGACACCGTGAGTGTAGTGTGTTTGGACAGACCAACGAGTGTGAACGCGACCGGACCAACAAGTGTGAATGCGACCGTTGGTAACGTTGAAAGTGAACGCAGCCGACGCGCAAGAATGAGGGTAGACAGAGCGCTGTCTACACAACTTTGACACCCACCCGCTATCTTCAGTCACCCGTGAACATGATGCATGTAACTGCGTCGAAATATCGGGAGCTCACAAATAATACAAAAGGTAATCACGGTCTATATCCCGGTCAATATAAGTCTTTGATTACTTTGCCTCACGTGAATAAAATGTAACATTCTTATCAGTTTTTGAACAATCAAGAGCCTTTCGCCGCTATACTTACTCAACCTCGTATCTGCAACACTCCTTCTTTTCTTGATGGACTTGAGGGCGGTGTTGCCCGTAGCCAATGTCACGTAAAAGGGTAGGAACAAAATAAATGCTCTTAGAGCACGACGCTGTTCGGTGGTTGTTGTAGTTGTCTCGTAAAACCGATAGCTGGATTTTACGAGAAGCACGTGGACTACCGGCCGTTGACTCCAGAATGGTGGTTAAACACGCTTTGAGATTAATTCTCCATTCACTGCACACTACCACATTAGATTATTGTATAATAAAGCTATCGATATTACACTTTAAACAATATTAATGAGCAAAAAACAAAGGAATTAATCACGAGGCTACTATCAAGATGGCGTTCGAACCGGAAGTCCCTCTGCAACACTCATTTGATGACAAAACGTAACGACCTTACGAAACGTAGTTATAGTCTGCATGTTCTCAAGTGATTTTTACGCTTAAGACAGCAATCTATTAAACTAAAGCCTTTGTCTCTTGTGAGCGGTCGGCCATTGTGTGCTATTGTGTGAGCGCCGCAAGCGCCGTGGCACGCGCCAACACACAATGGCACAAGCCGACCGCTCACGAAAAAGAGACAATGGCTTTTGTTTAACAGATTGCCGTCTTAAGCGTAAAAATAATTTGATAAGATACAGACGTGAAATTTTAGCAGTCTCAAAAAACCCTGTACAATTTAACATATTCACTGCCAGCGACCCGCTAGGTGCGTTCTCTGTGCGTAGGCGCTATTCGCTACGGTTTTTTCCATGTTATCGTCTACGCTCGTAGCGCGTAGCTCGCGCTGGCACTGAATATCGCCGCTACACTTACTCAACCTCGTATCTGCAAATGCGAAATTTCCATCAAATGATTGATGCATATATGAGGTTGAGTAAGTATAGCGACGCTTTACCAGGTGTGGTGAAAATAATATTGACATTTTAAATTCCGAATGCTCCTGGCAAGTACCTCTGATGGTATATCTAGATAGCTCCAGTATGTATGGTCTAGATCTTGATCTAGAACACATTTGGCTAAACTCCTATTTTCGTTCACGGCCCTTCATAAATAACTCAGAATGTACAGATACCAGAACATAAGTACGATATATGTAATATATGTATATATTTCTATCACAATCGAAAGCGGCAACGCAGCGAGCGTGATGGGCATTTTTGCGTCGGGGGCAGCCCGGGACAGGTTTCAGTCTAGGAGGATATAACCAAACGGAGTAGCCATTAACAGGCGTTCCCCTCCGTCGAAAATAGTCGGCCAATGGTCTTACACAATGTATGGACTGACGTTTATCTGGCATGGCTATTATGGATGGTATAGAAAGGATGCCAATCTCTTATGGCAGAATTGTTGCAAAAGTGACCGCTTTCAGCTTTAAATAATAGTTCCTAATCTCTCCGGTGGCGCTAGTTAGGCTCTGGGACATGAGTATAACATGAACCATATAAGGCAACAAATAACCCGACCAAATTACGTAGGTTGTTTTTGGTAGTATTTCGGTGTACGGTGGTGCTGCCTAATTACTGTTTTTTGATGGACACTTCATACATAGAGATTTGGCTCCTTTATATAGTCTCCATGATGGCTATTTTTACGTTACGTATACATTTGACGTTCCCCTCCCCCGCAAAAATCGGAAGACTTTTTTGTACAGTAAATTACAGACGTGGCGTCTCCGTTTGGGATTTATATTACGAAATTAGTTTCGTGAAATTAATGTCGTGACAGTAGTTTTACCAACAGTTTCACGTGTAATTTATAACTTTAGTAATGCATGCATTATTATGCATTATTGTTTTTATGATTGTAGAAGCGCTGGTGGCCTAGCGGTAAGAGCGTGCGACTTTCAATCCGGAGGTCGCGGGTTCAAACCCCCGGCTCGTACCAATGAGTTTTCGGAACTTATGTACGAAATATCATTTGATATTTATACCAGTCGCTTTACGGTGAAGGAAAACATCGTGAGGAAACCGGACTAATCCTAAGAAGGCCTAGTTTCCCCCTCTGGGTTGGAAGGTCAGATGGCAATCGCTTTAAAAACTAGTGCCTACGTCAATTCTTAGGATTAGTTGTCAAGCGGACCCCAGGCTCCCATGAGCCGTGGCAAAATGCCGGGATAACGCGAGGAAGATGATTGTTTTTATGATTGTGATGCTAGTCAAATTTTAAATTTTAATGTACCTAATGTTTTATGTAATGTAAAAGTGTACGGCTCACCCGGTATTGTATTGTCCTAGTCCTAGCTCTAAGTATATTGATTTGCATGGTAGGTTTTAATTAATTGTACTGTTTAATATTAGTATTTAAGTTTTTTGTTACTAACACTTCTATGGGCCATGCCTGAAAATAAATGATTATTTAATTTAATTTTAATATCCTCCTAGGTTTCAGTAGGTATTTATTTTATATTTATATTAAAATTTAGATACATTTAGGTTTATTTTATTTATTTATTTATTTAAACTTTATTGCACAAATTTACACAAAAAGTGTACAAATGGCGGACTTGACGCCTTGAGGTCGTAGACATTTAGTCGCGAATGTTCTCAAATAAATGCTCGGTTTAGTGATTAAGTTTAGTTTTTAATTAGTTTTATTCCAAAGTTTTATGTTTAGACTAAGTAAGATTAATAATAATATTTTAGTATTAAAATACATGACTTCAAATAGGTACGAATATCAACGTTCGTTTTAATGTGGTTAAACCAGCAATGATATTATTATTGCTACCATAGAGTAACTTATACTAGAGCGGTACTGTCATAGTAAATTTTGTAACCCCAGTAAATTCACTGCCATCTATCGACACACTTTAAAACTAAAAATAAAGATTTATAAAAATACGATAAAATGTATTTAAATATGGATAAATGATTTTTTTTATTTGCATTAATTATTTTTATGATTTTGACCCATGTTCTTTCACTGATATGCGTTAAAATTATAAATAACAAACGAAATCGTCAACGCCCTCTATACGAGTGTAGGCCAAAACTAGTGGCGCCCTCTGATCGAGAGTCAAATTTTCGTGATTTTCGAGGCACGTTTTTTCCTTAGACTGTATCCATCTATTACGGAGTTATATCTATCTTTGTTGCTACGTACATCAAAGCAGACACAATAATGGAAATTACTTCATATCGATACAAGTATGAACTTACATTATGATATGGTTAAACCAGTAATATTATTATTGCTACGTAAATCAAAGCAGACACAATAATGGAATTGAATTGTTTGATTAGTTACTTGACACTGCTAGGTTAGTGCTGGCAGTCGAGCTTGAGTGTTTTGAGTCTAAATTTGTAAGAAAGAAAGAAAATAACTATATTTTGCATGAAATATGGTACAAAAGGCGGTCAGACAATATTATACATAAGTATCACATATTTCACCAGCATCTGGCATGCAAAAAACTTACAACTAAAGCTAAGTTTAAACAATCATAGTCAAGGCCTATATTATAATTATCATGCACCTACCTCACTCAAAAGATGATGAAAAAGAACTCGTATTATGAGTCTCCGATAAAAAAAACTAATTAGTCTTTTTAGAATAGAATAGAATACTTAGAATCGTTTTATTCGTAAACATACAGACAATAGATATACATTAAAGGAACATAGTGAAAATAAAGTGTCACGAAATGGCCCTATCTCAGCATGCTGCTGGCGACTTCCAGCGCTGATCTTCCGATGAGACTATCAAGTGAGAATCACGGAAGGTAACAGACAAAAAGAAAGCAACATTAAGGAAATAAACATAAAACATGAGACCCGGGATTTTAATTCCCGAGTCCTTTATTGAGTATCTTTAAGCACCACTCAAAAAGACTTGAGCCGGCTAATAAAGGCTCCGTCAATAATTTTATAGGTTTCATCTATAAACTGGTAGCAGTAAATAAAATAAGGATTACTGTGTGGTGTACCTAAACAATAAATTTTACATGAAGACAATGCCTTTTTACTAGACTTATATTGACCGGGATATAGGCCGTGATTACCGTGGTCACCCGTGAACATGATGCATGTAACTTTTTTTTTTATACTACGTCAGTGGCAAACAAGCATACGGCCCGCCTGATGTTAAGCAGTTTCCATAGCCTATGTACGCCTGCAACTCCAGAGGAGTTACATGCGCGTTGCCGACCCTAACACTCCTCTCCCTCGAGCTCTGGCAACCTTACTCACCGGCAGGAACACAACACTATTAGTAGGGTCTAGTGTTAATTGGCTGCGATTTTCTGTAAGGTGGAGGTACCTCCCCAGTTGGGCTCTGCTCTAGATCTGGAATGATATCCGCTGTCCTGTGCCCTACCACACAAAGCGAAATGTCATTCACAGTGCCCATACCAACTGCGTCGAAATATCGGGAGCTCATAAATAATACAAAAGGTAATCACGGTCTATATCCCGGTCAATATAAGTCTAGTGAAACTAACCGTGAATCATTTAAAACCTTTTTATCTTTTTTGTGAAAAAATATGATTCTCTGAAAAGGTCAAGTTGATTGACATCCAAATAATTATGTAAATAAATAAATAGGTATTATAGGACATTCTTACATTCTTACACAGATTGACTAAGTCCCACGGTAAGCCCAAGGAGGCTTGTGTTATGGGTATTCAGACAACGATATATATATAAGATATAAATACTTAAATACATAGAAAACACCCATGACTCAGGAACAAATATCTGTGCTCATCACACACATAAATGCCCTTACCGGGATTCGAACCCAGGAACATCGGCTTCACAGACAGGGTCAAATGATGTCATTCAGTCATCCGTGCATGTATTGGCGCGAGCAAGACGCGCGATAAGTAAATGACATCATTCTGAAGTCAGTGTACGGTTCGAATTGTTCAGGACTCGGGCTTTGACTTAATTATATGAGCATAGAGTAACTTATACTAGAGCGGTACTGTCATAGTAAATTTTGTAACCCCAGTAAATTCACTGCCATCTGTCGACACACTTTAAAACTAAAAATGAATATTTATAAAAATACGATAAAATGTATTTAAATATAGATAAATAAAAATTTTTATTTGCATTAATTATTTTTATGATTTTGACCCAAGAACATGGGTTAAATAACAAACTGAACCGTCAACGCCATCTATACGACAGTAGGCCAAAACTAGTAGTGCCCTCTGAACGAGAATCAAATTTTCTTGATTTTCGAGGCACGTTTTTTCCTTAGACTGTATATCCATCTATTACGTAGTTATATCTATCTTTGATATGAGTGAAATACACAGTCGAGTCTTTAAGCTGAAAACACTCGAGTCTCTATCTCGAGACATTATCTACGTCTATCACTATTGATGAAGATAGCTTATGTTATTGCTTCGCCGGCTTTGTCTTTTGAAGTGTAGATGGAGATATATCTATTGAACCCGAGATTGAACCCTGCTCTCTCACGATACCACTGTTATGTAGAGATTAATATGTACAAGGACAGTTTTGTCTTTGAGAAGATTTAGAATTAAATACATTTAAGTTCTGTTTTGGAAAGGTAAGGATATAGTGAAATAAACTGTTTTGATACCAACCAAAGCCATGTTGGAATGACTCAACAGTCAGAACTGAGGTTTTTTGGAATTTTTGAAAACCGAACAAACAACGTCGTGTTTATTGACCGAAATAATTATTAAAAAATAACTGAAAAATCTATTTTAAAATCCATATGAAATGACAGTGTTTTTATTATTAATTATTATTATATTGTATTATTGAAATTAAAATTAAAACCTAACTAATGCGTTTAGCTACAAATAATTAATTGAAAAACATCGACTTAAAAATTAAAAGTTTTAAGATTTTTTTAAAGGGGCACAAAACTAACCAATACAAGAAACATAAAACAAACACATACATACAAAACACATACAAATACATACTTGTATAATACAAGAATAATGTACGATGGGGCTGTTATCATGTCCTTAAATAATAAACAGAAAAAAAGTGATAAACTGACCTTTTTAAGTCCTTATTTCAGAAAACCCTCATGACACGGTCACTAAAAGCACAAAAAACTATTCCTATTTCTAAAAAAACACTATTTTAAAAAGTGCAACTATTGATAAACTTTATTTTTTACTCTTGTAGTCAATTTTCACTTCCACTAAAACTATAAAACGTATAAATACATGGAATATTCTATTATTGTCGTATATAGTTCTAACAAGCGTATTTCAGCGATGCGAGCGGCGCGCTCGACGTCTTTCCCACCACTATTTTTACGAATGGCGAAGACCGGGAGTCGGGCGTCGAAAAAACTCCTAATTTATATTAGCGATTTGTCTAATGGCGATTTTGATCGCGGAAATGGGTCAGTGTGACAGCTGGAATGTTTCACAACTGCAGCGGAAAAACAGATGAGTATTTTTAAATTTTGAATAGAAAACAATAAAATGTTGCTATTTTCAGATGTTGGAAATTGTAATTATGAATGACATGGAACGCTTGAGCATGAATTATGTCTGTAACGGATAGGTAATAGATATCGATAATAATAAAATTCGTTTCACTCGGCTTAAAAAAAAAAGCCTAATACATATGCTACGATATTCTACCAGATTGTTATACTAGGCTGATACTATAATTGAAACATCATGTTATCACCAAGTATAATGCTCACAATGGACACAAAAACAGTTTTTTTTTTGTTTTTAATCCGTTAAGATTGAGAAGTTACGTAAGCACCTCTCTAACTCGCATAAAAATAAATGATCCGCATGTTACTTGTATACTTGGGTACATAATATATTTATTTATATATGTATGTATGTATGTATGTATGCATGTTTGTATATATGTAGGTATATATTTCTATTATTCTTATATGTGTAAGTGTATAAATAAAATATATATTGTTTAGAATAATTTGATTTGTGATTCATATTTCCTCTCGCTTTCTACAATCCTACACTAACTACACGTTTCTGTTTGACCCAATTGTTGACTGGTAGAGAATGCCTTAAGGCATTAAGTCCGCCTTTCGTAAAATTTTATATCGTGCAATAAAGTTTAAATAAAAATAAAAAACCCGTGAAAAACCGGCCAAGTGCGAGTCGGACTAGCGCACCGAGGGTTCCGTACATTACATAATTTTAACAATGTAGTTTTTATGTGAAACGTGAGTGAAAGGTAAATTGCGGTTTACGATTTATGGCGAATTAAAAAAAAACTACTTACTAGATCTCGTTCAAACCAATTTTCGGTGGAAGCTTGCATGAATTGCATGGTAATGTACATCATATATTTTTTTTCAGTTTTATCACTCTTATTTTAGAAGTTACAGGGGGACACACATTTTACCACTTTGGAAGTGTCTCTCGTGCAAACTATTCACTTTAGAAAAAAATGTAATTTAAAACCTGAATATCATTTTTGAAGACCTATCCATAGATATCCTACACGTATGGGTTTGATGAAAAAAAAAATTGAGTTTCAGTTCCAAGTATGGGGAACACCAAAAATTTATTGTTTTTTTTTTCTATTTTTGTGTGAAAATCTTAATGCGGTTCACAGAATACATCTACTTACCAAGTTTCAAGAGTATAGTTCTTATAGTTTCAGAGAAAAGTGGCTGTAACATACGGACGGACGGACAGACAGACAGACATGACGAATCTATAAGGGTTCCGTTTTTTGCCATTCGCACACCATTTTACCCAACGTTCTCTGCGATATCGCTGGGGCCCGTACCCTGTCATAATAACAGGTAACCTAACGATTATGACACTATCTTTCCGCCGCCGGCAATGGCTGATAACGTACGGCCTGTCGCAACAACGAGCTTTTAAAAATAACATTTTACAACCTGAAATTATTTGTTAAAAAAGTATTATAGAAAACCGGCCAAGTGCGAGTCAGACTCGCGCACTAATGGTTCCGTACCATTACGCAAAAAACGGCAAAAAATCACGTTTGTTGTGTGGGAGCCCCACTTAAATATATATTTTATTCTGTTTTTAGTACTTGTTGTTATAGCGGCAACAGAAATACATCATCTGTAAAAATTTCAGCTGTCTAGCTATCACGGTTCATGAGATACAGCCTGCTGACAGACAGACGGACAGCGGAGTCTTAGTAATAGGGTCCCGTTTTTACCCTTTGGGTACGGAACCCTAAAAAACATTGTATATTTAACTATTTGTATTATGTAGTACCGTACATTTTTATTTATATTGTGCAAATATATCAGTTACCTACTTAGGTATATCAAAGGCAAATAATTTATTTGCCATACGTACACGAGTATACATGCAAATATACAATAAAATAGTTTTTATATTACAATAATATTAACATTAAGTACTATTTACAAAAAAAAATAAAAGCAACAGGCGGTCTTAATGCTAACAGCCATCTCTTTCAGACAACGTTAACCTTAGAATGAATGTAGTTTTTATGGTAAAACAAGCATTATTACTATATATTACAATGATCGTAGAGATACGAATATTTATTTATCGCAACAGATTGCAATAAAAATTATGCCATTTTCCCCGCTCCACCTCCCGCCATTTGGCAATGATCCCGCGCACTCAAAAACACTTTCCTAATGTTTTTATTATAATGTCGTCACTTCTCGTCGTTCCGAGACTATTGCACCGTTAGATATTAGTTATTTGTGCCATTTTCAACCAAAAGGGTACTTATTGTCGCTTGACAGTAAGGCGCTATTTCCATATAGCTTCAATTAGAAATCAACCTTATCGACAAGCGACAATGTGGTACCTTTTGGTTGAAAACGTTACATTTTTTAACTATTAGTATTTTTTTATTTACACTATAATTACCTATTTATACCTGTAAAAAAACGGCCAAGTGCGAGTCGGATTCGCGCACCTTGGGTCCCGTACTTTTTAGTATTTGTTGTTATAGCGGCAACAGAAATATATCATCTGTGAAAATTTCAACTGTGTAGCCATCACGGTTCATGAGATACAGCCTGGTGACAGACAGACAGACGGACAGACGGACAAACGGACAGCGGATTCTTAGTAATAGGGTCCCGTTTTTACCCTTTGGGTACGGAACCCTAAAAAAGTGTATTATGTATGTATGTATATACTGACAGCAAACGCACAGGATATTATAGGACACATAATGTATTTAAAATATTGTAAACTTCACTAAGAAAGGTTTTTTTTTTCAATTCAATCTCTAAAGGGTGAAAATTTGGTTTAATGTTTTAACAGCATCTATGCGGGGCCATTTTATTACGTGAATGACTCACAATTGTAATATTGTTAATGAAGTTATTAATATATTTGTGGTATTTTCTATAAAAAGGGACCTTATTATCGATGGCGCTTACGCCATTATAAACGATGCTTCGAAATAAATACAATGCCGCGCGACGCTGTGCGGTGTAAGCGCCATCGACAATAAGGTCCCTTTTCATAGAAAATGCCCCATTTATACTTTAATATGAACTGTATTGCTAACAACAAACTCTCTATGTTCCAATCCAACTTGAGAGACCTCAGAGACTGCAGCACACGCTCAAAACACATTAATAACTTCATGGAATAAGCATACTTTTGATTCAGGATGAACATCCTATCTAGATTTGCGTCATTGCAATTTTCCAATTATAGAACTTAGAAACCACATCAAAGACGCGTTATAATGGAAATAAAAACCGGCCAAGTGCGAGTCGGACTCGCTCACCAAAGGGTTCCGTACTTTTTAGTATTTGTTGTTATAGCGGCAACAGAAATACATTATCTGTGAAGATTTCAACTCTCTAGCTATCACGGTTCATGAGATACAGCCTTGTGACAGACGGACAGACGGACAGCGGAGTCTTAGTAATAGGGTCCCGTTTTTACCCTTTGGGTGCGGAACCCTAAAAAAGTAAATGGTCCAATTTTTTCTAAAAACCCCCAAATATCAAATGATAAGAGCGTGTCAAGATCATTTTGAACACCTCGTCCGCTTAGCACCTTCTGCTGCTGACTGTACAAGAGCTTCTATTATGGGGGCGTTCAAATATTACGTAACGCAATTTGGCGGGAAGGGGGGGTCTTGTAAAACGTTACGATGCGGCGTTACGTAACAATGTTTTTTTACTCAACTTTGGGAACAAATCAAATTATTTTTCCCCTCACTAGCTCGGAAAGTTGTCTTTTATCCTTCAATACAAGCGGGGAAAAACGCGTTTTATCCACTAGTGGGGAAAGTAATTTGACCTTGGATGGAGCGTGTTTAAGTAGCTTGACAGATAACAAAACGTAAATCGTTTATGATAATGATTCGTTCTATATTAATTATCATTAAATAAATGGTTTGAGAATCTAATGAAAAATACCAAATTTAGTTTTATTTAATGATTTTAAGTCATAAACCTTAGAATTCCATAAAAAACGTTTGTTTTTTTATAATGATGTTAAATATAATTCTGAACGCACAAGTTGAGTCAATGCAATTTCAAAACTAATCGTTGACATTTCATACGTCAGAAATGTCAACATTGTCAACAATTTTTTTACTAAAAAACTTTTCTCACCGATTTGCGTAAAAATACACAACTTCCAGAGTTTTCTGTTATAATATCGTAAAGAAATGAGTGATTCCAGTGATGAAGATGATCTAACACCTGTGGATGTTGCATTTTCCTCGCTATAGTGAGGTGAAAATTATTTTATTAAATATTTTGATTCACACTACTATATATAAATTGTAAACTGTTCGAATCCGGCCTTCACCACTGGAGGGCTTCGTCACTTTTTCTTTATATGACATCTATTACAGTTTATAATGTCTTTTTTAATTAAATAAAATATTTACATACATAATCACGCCTTTTTCCCGGAGGGGTAGGCAGAGACCACGGATTTCCACTTACTACGATTCTGACATACCTCTTTCGCATAACTTCCTCATACACGCTCGCACATTTCTTAATCAATTTTATGATTATGCTTTACTGAACATAATTGTTACTTCTAGGTAAAAATGATCACTTGGTTGTTACGTAACTAAGGTAGGGGGAGGGAGGGGGGGTACACGAAAACGTTACGGCGCGTTACACGGGGGCGGGGGGGTGTAAAAATCTTTGAAAATTGCGTTACGTATTTGAACGCCCCCTTGTTAGAGATCCAATCTCATAAATAGTTCTGGAGGGTCATTTATTTCAAATCTTGTATGGCGTCAAATTGGAAGCAATTTCCTCGCAGCACGATATTTGAAAAATCTCAAATAAATTGAATCGCAATCTGTTTTGAAGAACTAAAATAGTTTTGGCTGAAAATTGATATTGGATTGTTCTCAAAGCATAGCGATATCTTGCCAAGCCATAATTTATTATCAAAGATATTTATTATCAAAGATAATAGAGTAATAGATGGATACAGGCTAAGGAAAAAACGTGCCTCGAAAATCAAGAAAATTTGATTCTCGATCAGAGGGCGCTACTAGCTTTGGCCTACTGTCGTATAGATGGCGTTGACGGTTTCGTTTTTTATTAAACAATTTTAACGCATATCAGTGAAAGAACATGGGTCAAAATCATAAAAATAATTAATGCAAATAAAAAAAATCATTTATTCATATTTAAATCCTATCCATATTTAAATGCTATCCCTTCGAATAAGTCTCGAACGTACGCAAATTCATTCACAGTGCGCGCGGTGAAGTTGTGGAACGAGTTGCCCCTGTCGCTCAAACGGTCCCGGTCTGTAGCATCACTCAAAGTTAATCTGAAAAAGCTTTGGCTTTCCCAAGAACTGTGATTTGGTTGAGTGTTAATATATATATTTTATTTATATATTATATATATATATTTATTTAATATTTATTTAGTACTATATATTTATGTATGCTAGTACATATTTGTTTTATTGCATAATGCTATTGATGTATTTTAGTTATTCGTAGACGTTAATATTGTAGTTTTCCTTTTTAAATATTATTGTACGTTCTGTAAGTTTGTCTATCTATCTAATTCGAATTTTCCACTCATTTACTCTAAGGTTAGCTGGAAGAAATCCCTTATAGGGATAAGCTCGCCTTTGTACCTAAATTCATATGAATTTCATGTTAACAATTTTTGTTTTGTACAATAAAGTGATTTACTACTACTACTACTACTAAATACATTTTATCGTATTTTTATAAATCTTCATTTTTAGTTTTAAAGTGTGTCGACAGATGGCAGTGAATTTACTGGGGTTACAAAATTTACTATGACAGTACCGCTCTAGTATAAGTTACTCTATGTTTATTATAAAATTGGAAAGTAAAAATTTGAACGTGACACTATAACAACTTTAATCATCTCTAGCAGTAACAGTATAGTTTTCCTCAGGATGATTTCCTTCGCCGAAAAGCTAGAATACCAAATGATATTCCGTACATAAGTTCCGAGTAACTCATTGGTACGAGCCAGTTTAAACCCGCGACCTCCAGATTGAAAGTCCGACACATATTTTTAGGGTTTCGTACCCAAAGGGTAAAAACGGGACCCTATTACTAAGACTCCGTTGTCCGTCTGTCCGTCTGTCTATCTCATGAACCGTGATAGCTAGACAGTTGAAATTTTCACAGATGATGTATTTCTGTTGCCGCTATAACAACAGATACTAAAAAGTACGGAACCCTCGGTGCGCGAGTCAGACTCGCACGTGGCCGGTTTTTATTTCTTTTATTATGATATTCATAGTAGAGCGTTTACACTTAAAAGTGTACCATTTAATTATTTTCGAAAATTCATCAATCTTTTGGGTTAATTACTCATAATCACGTGGACTAACGATAAAAAATATTAAAATAATAGGGTATTAATAGGGTAAAAAAATATTGTCCCAAAAAATGACAGTTTTGTAATGCATTTTCACATACGTTTTGTATGGACTGACAAAACTGACACCCAAAATTTGTATGAAAATCTGGGGACACTTTTTTCTTTGTCTGATTAAATAGTACTCATGATTCTGAGCCTAAATAACCCAAAAGTTGATGGTTTTTCGAAAAAAAGTTAATGGTACCATTTTTTCGGGTAATTACGGGGTTCTTTTGCGATTGCCATTCGAATTTCACCTTTAGAAACGGTAATTTGTAGCAAAAGACAAATTGGTGACTTAGTAACTGAACGATGTTCCATTTCAAAAGCTTTGTTACACTCCAGCAGACGCTGGCGAAGCAAACGAAACCCCTGGCTCAATTTTTAGGGCTCCGCACGTAAAGGGTAAAAACGGGACCCTATTACTAAGACTCCACTGTCCGTCTGACACCAGGCTGTATCTCATGAACCGTGATAGATAACATTTGAAATTTTTACAGATGATGTATTTCTGTTGCCGCTATAACAGCAAATACTAAAAACAGAATAAAATAAATATTTAAGTGGGGCTCCCATACAACAAACATATGGGACTTCGTATACGTACGTACTGGTAGAGAATGCCTATAATGGCATTAAGTCCGCCTGTTGTACACTTTTTATCTGCAATAAAGTTTAAAATAAATAATAAATAAATATAACCTTAGATTACGGCACTTTTAGTAGGTACATCCACTATCCACATCCACTCGAGAACTTGTTAAGCTCGAGACGCGCCGTAAAAGTGAGTTTTTTACTGTCCGACTTTCGCAAAACCATCTCGCTGCGATAGATGCATCCTTTGCGGTCTGTGAAGATACCTAGGTTTAATGACTATTTCTACGGCAATGCATTTCTTTTATTGAAGTTAGTTAAAGGCAGCTGAATTTAAGTATAGTTAGTATTCTGATATGACACCTTTTGAAGTTGACAAGTCATAACAAAATCAACTACTTACTTACTACTGATATAAATGCGTTAATTTTAATTTATGTACCTAGTTATAGTTTAGTTTTAAGAAATACTTGCTGTGCCCAAACAGGGTTCATGTGTGAACGTACCCTAATGTAACATCAAAAAAAAATTCAAAAAAAAAAAAAATTCAAAATTGTTTTATTTCATTCAAAAACTTTACAAATATTATAGTGGCTGGTGTCTCCTTTTAAGTTATTTACAAAATAACCTGTGCTAGGAGGCACCGCTCTTCCATATCCAAATTACAATTATTTAGTATTATACTATTCTTAAAGCTATGTTTCTTTATTAATTGTGTGTGTGTGTGTGTGTGTGTGTGTGTGTGTGTGTGTGTGTGTGTGTGTGTGTGTGTGGCTAGGCTAGGCTAGGCTACATATCCTAGTAAGTCTTCCACCTGATCGTAGTTTTTATCTTCCAACCAATTTGTTATTTTATTTTTTACATCATATTGTAGCTTTGGGTATATATCTAGTGATTTGTTTAAAGTATTATATAGGTGCGATGAACGCTTATTATACTGTCTACTAGCAAAAGTGGTGTTGGTTTTAGGTAGGTGCATAGCAATATCTTTCCTCCGTCTTGTCAAAATGTTGCAATCAAAAGTAGTTGTTTTGTGCTTTCTTAGAACATCTGTTTTGTACCACATGATAATAAGCAATAAATGAATTATGAATTATGAATTAGTTATCAATTTTAAAGCAGGGACCGAATACCGGTATATTTTTCAATTTCGGTATCACGGTTGTTTATGTATATTTTCGCACTTAATTTAGCTAATGTGATCAATCATTATGCCTGCCTAAACAATTTATTTTCCTAATTTGTTCCCGCAGTTCCAACTTTTTGCGTAATTATCATTATATTCTTGGGACGGGTACCGCCGTGGCGAGGTGGCCTAGGGGTTCATGGCGTTAGCCGTGAATACGAATCCGGCCTTCTCCACTGGAGGGCTTCGTCACTTTTTTCTTTAGCCGCGATAGCTAGCTAAAGACGCCGGTTCGAATCCGGCCTTTACCACTGGAGGGCTTCGTCACTTTTTTCTTTAGCCGCGATAGCTAAAGACGCCGGTTCGAAAGCGGCCTTCTCCACTGGAGGGCTTCGTCACTTTTTTCTTTAGCCGCGATAGCTAAAGACGCCGGTTCGAATCCGGCCTTCTCCACTGGAGGGCTTCGTCACTTTTTTCTTTAGCCGCGATAGCTAAAGACGCCGGTTCGAAAGCGGCCTTCTCCACTGGAGGGCTTCGTCACTTTTTTCTTTAGCCGCGATAGCTAAAGACGCCGGTTCGAATCCGGCCTTCTCCACTGGAGGGCTTCGTCACTTTTTTCTTTAGCCGCGATAGCTAAAGACGCCGGTTCGAATCCGGCCTTCTCCACTGGAGGGCTTCGTCACTTTTTTCTTTAGCCGCGATAGCTAAAGACGCCGGTTCGAATCCGGCCTTCTCCACTGGAGGGCTTCGTCACTTTTTTCTTTAGCCGCGATAGCTAAAGACGCCGGCTCGAATCCGGCCTCCTCCACTGGAGGGCTTCGTCACTTTTTTCTTTAGCCGCGATAGCTAAAGACGCCGGTTCGAATCCGGCCTTTAACACTGGAGGGCTTCGTTACTTTTTTTTAATATATGAATGAATGAATGAATGTATTTATTGCCACAACAGCGTTTGCTAATATGACATCTATTACAGTTTATATCATTATATTCATTATTATCAACATAAATTCCAAAACAATAAAATACAATACCCCCTAAATATTTTTCTATAATATCAAAGAAATATTGTAAATGCTATGAAATATTTAGATTTTTAGTTATACCGTGAACGGTTCCTGTTTTAAAGTCAATCACAAATATAATATCCAGTTGACTCACAAACTAAAACGCTCAGCTTTCGAAGCTGAATTACTCTAACATTTATTAGTACCACTCAAATTATATGTTATTTAAATAGCCCTCAAATTAGCTCGGGTATAAAACAATCGATAGCTGTCACAGCGTCCGGCGATATTTGAGTTTGTAAAACGATTTCATTCATGAATTTAAACGTGTGCACAGTAGCACAGGGCGGAGACGCTATACATCAAAAATCACTAGCGTTTCTATGTGTGAACGGCATGTCTGTACACGCGGCATGCGTCATAGTGTAAGTTGCTTAAAATAGTACTGAGCGGCGGCAAACGGCCGTCAATCTGTTGTCGCGGGGCGAGGTAATTCGAGTCGGGGCGGGGCGGTGCGTGGCCGTTCTGTATGATAATACTATTACTTATTCTGTGACAGTAGTGTCCGACCGAAACACGTTTTCTTACCGAAACCGAAGGTTCGGCTTTAGCGTTTCGGCCGAAACCGAAACTTTTGTAGACTTGTTAAAATCGTTGAAAAAATGTCATAAAACTGCTTTATACTCATATTAAGACTGCTTTTATACTTATATTTTATTTAAATAGCCCTCAAATTAGGTCGGATATAAAACAATCGATTGCTGTCGCAGCGTCCGGCGATATTTGAGTTTGTAAAACGGTTTCATTCATGAATTTAAACGTGTGTACAGTAGTGTCCGACCGAAACATGTTTTCTTACCGAAACCGAAACTTTTGTAGACTTGTTAAAATCGTTGAAAATATGGCATAAAACTGCTTTATACTCATATTAAGACTGCTTTTATACTTATATTTTATTTAAATAGCCCTCAAATTAGGTCGGATATAAAACAATCGATTGCTGTCGCAGCGTCCGGCGTTATTTGAGTTTGTAAAACGGTTTCATTCATGAATTTAAACGTGTGAACAGTAGTGTCCGACCGAAACATGTTTTCTTACCGAAACCGAAACTTTTGTAGACTTGTTAAAATCGTTGAAAATATGGCATAAAACTGCTTTATACTCATATTAAGACTGCTTTTATACTTATATTTTATTTAAATAGCCCTCAAATTAGGTCGGATATAAAACAATCGATTGCTGTCGCAGCGTCCGGCGTTATTTGAGTTTGTAAAACGGTTTCATTCATGAATTTAAACGTGTGAACAGTAGTGTCCGACCGAAACATGTTTTCTTACCGAAACCGAAACTTTTGTAGACTTGTTAAAATCGTTGAAAATATGGCATAAAACTGCTTTATACTCATATTAAGACTGCTTTTATACTTATATTTTATTTAAATAGCCCTCAAATTAGGTCTGATATAAAACAATCGATTGCTGTCGCAGCGTCCGGCGATATTTGAGTGTAAAACGGTTTCATTCATGAATTTAAACGTGTGCACAGTAGCACAGGGCGGACACGCTATACATCAAAAATCACTAGCGTTTCTATGTGTGAACGGCATGTCTGTACACGCGACATGCGTCATAGTGTAAGTTGCTTAAAAATAGTACTGAGCGGCGGCAAACGGCCGTCAATCTGGTGTCGCGGGGCGAGGTAATTCGAGTCGGGGCGGGGCGGTGAGTGGCTGTTCTGTATGATAATACTATTACTTATTCTGTGACAGTAGTGTCTGACCGAAACACGTTTTCTTACCGAAACCGAAACCGAAGGTTCGGCTAGCGTTTCGGCCGAAACCGAAACTTTTGTAGACTTGTTAAAATCGTTGAAAATATGTCATAAAACTGCTTTATACTCATATTAAGACTGCTTTTATACTTATATTTTATTTAAATAGCCCTCAAATTAGCTCGGATATAAAACAATCGATTGCTGTCGCAGCGTCCGGTGATATTTGAGTTTGTAAAACGGTTTCATTCATGAATTTAAACGTGTGTACAGTAGTGTCCGACCGAAACACGTTTTCTTACCGAAACCGAAACTTTTGTAGACTTGTTAAATTTAAATTATATTTAAATTACAACTAGTACTACAATACATTTACAACACTAAATTATTACAGTTGAGCGCCTATCATCCATCCTCTCACACAACCTCAGACATTCACTGCACACAGCCGTCCATCGCCACGCAAACATATCGCAGTCAGTAGCTGATGTCAGGAGCGCATTCAATAGTGTGAGAGCACGAAGAAGTGGCGAGTTCTTACGATATCATTTTGATGACAAAATGTTCGTTTGAAAATTGTCCTCTGAGGTAGTTTTCTGAGTCATCGCTGTATCAACTCCCGCGCAGAAAACGGAGCTATTTCGCTAAACGCTGCCAAGCGGATGTGTTCGTGTTCCGTTTCGGATTTCCACAGTGAACAATGTGCCGTCACTGACATATTTAGATGTCTATGGATGAAGATTATGTCATTTTTAGGGTTCCGCCCCCAGAGTAAAAACGGGAAGTGGGACTTTCCTCACTCCAGGGAGTGAAAGAAAGTAGCTTTTTAACTCAGTGAAGGCCATGAACTGCCACTTCATACTTCTATTACAGTTTTTAATTCTATTACAAATTTGTTTTTTTTTTCTCTGTATTATTCTGTGTAATGCGAAATACATTTTAACCTTTAATATCAAAATATTTATCAGTACGGTCTTTACTCACTATTATTTTTAGTCGCTTTTCTCACAAGCGACTAAAAATAACAGTGAGTAAAAACCGTACTGATAAATATTTTGAAATATGTCTCACGATAGTTTAAGTGCGAACCTTTAATATGTTCTCACTACTACACAAAATAGTTCTTTACCTATAGATTACAGGAAAACCTATTAGAAATGTGCAGTCAAGCGTGAGTCGGACTTAATTACTTAGTTTTTGATCCGACCCCTACGGTTTTTAGAGACATTTCACTCATGTTTCACATAAAAAATGCATTGTTTAAATTGTGTAATGTACGGAACCCTTGGAACGCGAGTCCGACTCGAACTTGGCCGGTTTTTAAAATCCAGACATATTGCAATCGCCAAGCGTGTTTACCTCCCAGTTTTTCAGAACCCCTATTCTGAAAAAAAAACATATTCTGAGAGTCTGAGGTCTGAGAGCCCCAGGGACTCGTATTCAGCATTCAGCATTCGTACGCTCAGCACTTACAGGAATGCGTGTTTCATATTCACGAACACATTTGAATAAGTATGTGTACCCGAGGTACTTTGGTATTTTAGTATAAATGCTGCATGAGGCACAGTTTATAAAACAATACAGTCATTAAATATTTTTGAAGTGAAACTTCTAATGCGACTTCCAACAAGGTTGCGTTAAACGTTTAACGCTACCATACATAATTTAATTTTATACTCTATTATTAACTCACTAAAGTTAGCTTTCGATCGACCAGCACGGTGTCTCTTCTCTCTCTCTCTCTCTCTCTCTCTCTCTCTCTCTCTCTCTCTCTCCGTATACTTGTTTGAATACATGTTATGGATGGTATAGAAAGGATGCCAATCTCTTATGGCAGAATTGTTGCAAAAGTGACCGCTTTCAGCTTTAAATAATAGTTCCTAATCTCTCCGGTGGCGCTAGGTAGGCTCTGAGACCAAAGAGTATTGTAATATATAGGAGACTCTATGACATGAACCATAGAGGTATAATAATGTAGAGATGAAATGGGGGAGGGGCAGCAAATAACCCGACCAAATTACGTTGGTTGTTTATGATATGTTGTCAGGAATGTTAAAACGTGTTTTTAATTTTGTCGCATTGCGTATGTTCTGTCCCTCACGGTCGCACGGGTGCACATCTATATAAAATACTAGGTGTATGGTCTAGGTACTTCAGTGTATGGTGGCGCCGCCTATTTGCTGTTTTTTACGGTCACTTATTGATACATGAAGATTCATTTCTTTACCTCTACCTTCCATAATACATGTACCAGGCAAACATAACTATGACGGAGGTTTACGCTCAAATTTTTATAAATTATCAAACTTCGAAACAAGAGTGTGACCAGTAAGTTGAATAGGGTAATTTCCCAAAACTGGGGTAATTGATGCTAGTTCGCGCGGAGGGACTTCACGCACTATTTTTTTAGGTCTTCATACACGCGATACGGACGTCGTGAACGCTGCTCGCACTGTTATTGCTTGAGAAAGGATGAATGGGTGGTTTTCGTTAAGGCCCAGCCACGACATCGCGCGGCGGCGGCAGCGGCGAGCGGCGGCCATAGGTGGGAACGAAAGGTCCGATCGCTGAGTCTCGCTCGCTAAGTGAAAGATTTGTGGGATATTCGGTAAAATCGCACTTATTATGAACACAATAGGTAACTTTATGACGGCCAAAGTTTGGCCAAATATTTGGCCACTTTGGCCGTCACTATGTACCTATTGCTTGTTATGCAATAATTGCGACATGTTGATACTAAAATCTACTTTGAAACAATGAAGTTCAAATTTAAATTCACATGTAACTGTAATTTCAGTCTTATCTTTATAACTTTAAAATTTAATTTCCCTTGGATCTTTTATGGTAGTTAGAACGCTAAAGGGTTTAGGAATTGTTGACACATTTTTTTTTGACAATTCTCTAGTATGCGTGTGCCAAACGGCTAACCTGTACATCGATTTGCGGTTTTTTTTCTAAATTGGGGTCGAGCGGCTTCCACTAACACGAATCGTATGCTTTTTCGCCACCGTCAAAGTATAAAAAAATGTTTTTTCACATCACCAATTCGAAAAAGGGCTTTTTCTTCCCTGGTAGGAGGGATCAAAGTGGCACTTTTCTATCTGCTAGGAGGGATCAAAGTAACACTTTTCTGTTCTAGGACACTATAATACATTTTTTGCGCATTATTTTTTTTAGCTTAAATAATATTTTTAAACATCATAGGTGATGTGAAAAGCAATATGTATCACATGGTAGCAAAATTATTTCCATCTTGGGCGTAACACACTTGAATCCCTCACTACGCTCAGGATTCTACTTTAGAATCCCTCGTTACTCTCGGGATTCAATGTACGCCCTCGCCGTAAATATGTCATTTTGCTCCTTGTAACACAATCTACTATTTGACCTCTTATATGCGTGTGCCAAACGGCTAACCTGTACATCGATTTGCGGTTTTTCTTTGAAATTGGGGTCGAGCGGCTTCCACTAATACGGATCGTATGCTTTGTCGCCACCGTCAAAGTATAAAAAAACCGGCCAAGTGCGAGTCGGACTCGCGCACCGAGGGTTCCGTGCTTTTTAGTATTTGTTGTTATAGCGGCAACAGAAATACATCATCTGTGAAAATTTTAACTGTCTAGCTATCACCGTTCATGAGATACAGCCTGGTGACAGAGAGACACTCCTACTCACTACTCGATCGACGAATTCATGCTGTCTATGCGAAATGATCATTGATCCCATATCGTAACTTCTTCCAAATTATCAACTTATTATTGTGAATATTAATTTTATTTTTATTTTATTCTTAAGAATTTGAATGACTTGTAAAATGTATTTTATTTTACCAATAAAGATCTGTATATCTGTATATCTGTAGACGGACAGACGGACAGCGGAGTCTTAGTAATAGGGTCCCGTTTTTACCTTTAGGGTACGGAACCCTAAAAATGTTTTTTTTTTTTGCGCAATTAATATTGCTTCCCAAGATTTTCCTCGAATCCGTCAAAATGACGCCGACGTTGCAGTGTGTTTATCATCACTTCATTCATCTGGAACTAAATATAAACGTGTTCCACTTTCCTGTTGTGGCAGTCAGATAGATCGGGGCGAGCGAGGTACTCATAAATATCTGAACTAGCGTTGAAAAAACCGGGAAAACTATGGGAAAATTTCAAAACAAAAAACGTTTTTAGGGATCCGTACCCAAAGGGTAAAAACGGGACCCTATTACTAAGACTCCGCTGTCCGTCTGTAATCAGGCTGTATCCCATGAACCGTGATAGACAGTTGAAATTTTCACAGATGATGTATTTCTGTTGCCGCTATAACAACAAATACTAAAAAGTACGGAACCCTCGGTGCGCGAGTCCGACTCGCACTTGGCCGGTTTTTTTCCTTTTGAGTTACTTATTCTGTGTTAAATACGTCTAGTATTTACGTCATTGTCCTATAATATTTATTTATTTTTTTATTTTTTTATTGTGTTTTTTATATATTAAAAGTGTTATGTAAAGGGGAACGAAAATTTTATTATTTTTGCGCTGCGACGGACGGTTTAGGAGATACAGCCCTATATATATTTTTTTGTTTATTGTTGTGTTTTTTTGTATGTTATATAATATAAAATTCCATAACCAAAATTAAAATTTTTATATAAGTAGATATACTTGGCTCCGAATTTTGGCCTAGGTTTGATATATAGCTGACCATTTCGATACCTCCAGCAATAAATACTGGGCAAGACATGATGCATAGCGTTTCGCACTATACCCTGTCAGAATAAGTATAAATCACTATGTATATTTAACTCCGTTCTAACCTAGTCAGTACCTGACTCTGCCTATGAAACAGGAGGTCCGGGGTTATAAGCGAATTTAAGAAGAAAGTAAAAAAATTCCCGCCAAACAATGTCTATGGGAATAAAGTTTTTAAAAGTATAATGTTATAGGCGGGTCTCTATTGTTTGACATAATTATTGAAACTCATAATGTAATGATTGTCATATTATCCATTAGTCATAATTTAGTTTTACTCAGAAACACGTAACTTTTCATAATTGCCATAAAACAAACCTAACCTAACCTAACCTATCTATAGGATAACCTGAGGAAAATCCTGAAAAATGAATGAAATATGACTAATGATAATATGGCAATCATTACATTATAACTTTCAATAATTATGTCAAACAAAGGGACCCCGTTATGGGCCACCTCTTTGTTTCATATTTGTCTATTGCAAAACTTATCTAGTGACCTGAATGAATGAATGAATGAATGAATTATTTATTTGCATATGAATATTGGGTTACATATGTAGGTGTTGGGTACAATATTTTGAGTTTGTTTCACCAAGATTCTACCTATACAGGTGTACATGCACTGTATATAATACACCACACGATAAAGAGAGTGTGTAACAACTAGTGAAACAAAAGCTACATATTAAATGTTTTAGCCTACGTGATAAATAATAATCCACCCGTCCATACCACCCGCCATAAATACTACCAGACATGACACATAGCGTTTCGCACAAAACAAATCATTTCTATTATTACAGATTTCGGAGACAGAAAATCTAGGATAGTAATGATGTAAATAAAGTTTCTTCTTTGTAATACAAATAGTTTTTTTCACGAAATATTGCATGAAATATTGATTTTCGTGATATTGTCTTCGGTTACGATACGATCATTTATTGATACGATCATTTATTGATAAAAAATATTTTTACATGTCATTATGTCTTAATACTAGGTTCTTAAATCTATTACAGTATTCATTATTTGAAAATTACTTGGCTAAGTAACCAGTTTCTATTTATCATAAGGATCAGTTACCGCGACGGTTATTCATGAAATTACAGCTGTAAAGGGTTCGAAACGTCGGGATATGAATTCAATATACGCGATATAATCCGTTTTCATAGTTTTTTTTATTGATTTTCGTGATAATAAAACTACTTACATTTTTTTTAATATATTTTCACGGCATCACAGCATACACCGAATAATTAAACTAGTTACAGGTATACAAATTACAAATACAAAATATATATAAAGTAAAATACAGATAGTCATATTAAGTCAAATGCAAGTGCTGGAAAGCCTATCATCCTTCATCTCACAAACATTACGCCTGTCTCTGGAAATCAAACAATTTATTTAATCTAAAAATGTATTTAAATAGGTTTTTGGCGCAAAAGCTATTCAATAAAAAAGCACTTATGAAAGTCATCATCATCATCATCATCATGTCAGCCGATAGACGTCCACTGCTGGACATAGGCCTCCCCCAAAGCTCGCCACTCCAACTTATGAAAGTAAAATAAATAAAACTATGAAAACGGATTATATCGCGTATATTGAATCCCATCAAAAACATTACATGTAAAAAGATGCGTCTCGCAACGCAGTTCTTCTACTACAAAAAAGTTTTGAGATGTAATGTGAAACCAAGTCGGTTATTTCAGTCAGTGCCAGGGGGTGTTAAAACCGTAACAATTTTTTTTTTAATCTACTTTTTATAGAGGCTTTGGACACTCTAGGTGAACATGTCAGCCTCATGGGTGCTTTCATAGTTCCCTACTCAAGGGAGAGGTCAATAAAGTGGTAAACACTGATTGCTTTGTCCGATACAGGCTCTGCCAACCAACAATTGATCTGTCCATTGTGCATGGAGCCCAGACTACCAAAAAATCTTTTTCTCAACTCCGAATTCCGGACGCATTCCAACAACACGTGAGACAAGCCATCAGTCTTCTGACAGTTTACACACAGTGGTGACGATTTAACACCCATCATGCACAGAAACTTGTTTGTAGGGATGTGTCCGGACCGGACTCGGAAAGCTGAGACTAACACTTTTCTAGCGAGGTTGGCAGAATCAAACCAGGGTATCCACAAGGGTCTATCTTGGATTCTGTTAGTTCTGTCGTAACAATAATAAAAATAAATTAACCGCTATAACAACAAATACTGAAAAGTACGGTACCCTCGGTGCGCGAGTCCGACTCGCACTTGTTTAGTGTTTTTATACTTTCGGAATAACTCTTTCCCCCTATAGTATTTTTATGAAAAAATCCCTGATTTTGTCAGTGTTGAACAAAAAGACACCATTTAATGGGATGACATACACAATATATAATAAACTACCACAATCGTTAAGAGACATGTCTCCCCGTAAAGATTAGCAATTTTAATAACAAAACTTCCGTGAGACACAGACATATTAAATATATTAATAACGGGTCACTCACGTGTTTTAAGTCGAAAACGCTCGACATGTTTCACTCCGTACCGAGGAGCGTTTTCGACTTATAACACGTGAGTGACCCGTTATTAATATATTTAATAAGAGACATGCCACTTATTAAATTTAGACGTGCAATTATAATATTATTAAGCGAGCACAATTTTTATAGCCTTAAGGAATATTAAAAATGTAGATTTTTTTAAAATATTGTGACATTTTATTATTTATTAATTCGTCTATTCTTGGCTATGTTTTCATTGTAAATGTTTAATAAATTATTGTAATTAATTATGTAAATATGTAATACGTTTGCGGAGAGGTTTGACTGCCAGTACTTGAATCACTGTCAGATGATTCACGTGCTGGTGTCCAAGCCTTCCTAAGGCTCGACCGGGCGTTATTGTTTAGGTTAGATTTTAAGTAATAATTTAATTAATTAATTTAATTTTAATGTTAATTTTAGCTTAGCTATAATTTTATAATTTTATTATTTAATGTTATGTCCCAATGTAATGTGATATGATCCTAAGTTGGTTGAAATAAATGATTTTATTATTATTATTTATTATATTATAATATAATGTAATGTAATGTTAATAGGTTTTAAGTTTTAAATTATTTTGCATGACTACTATTATAAGATATTGACATTATCTGGACATAATACTTTTGACTTTACCATCTTATCTGTACATAATGTTAAGCAAATAAACGCATTTCATTTTAATCAAATTTTAAACATAACCTCATTCTCTTTGATTCCAGTCTTATAGTGTTTCATTTTTTCCACATTTCATTGCATTACCATTTTAAGAAAGCAGTTTCTCACCTGTCGGCTCCGCAGCTTGCAACGAAACTGAATCACAGGGCGGACACGCTATATATTAAAAATGACTTGCGTTTCTATGTGTGAACGGCACGGTGTGAAAATTGTGACCTGTAATACCTTATTACCAATAAATTATGTCTATGTCTATGTCTATGTCTACACGCTTCATGCGTCATAGTGTGAGTAAGTTGCTTAAAAATTGTAATGAGCGGCCGGCAAACGGCCGTCAATCTGGTGTCGCGGGGCGAGGTCATTCGAGTCGGGGCGGGGCGGTGCGTGGCCGTTCTGTATGATAATACTATTACTTATTCTGTGACTGAATTTAAAAGTTTCCGAGTCCAATTTCTGAGTCCCCGCCAAGCTCAGTTCTCCATACAAACGTAGTTATGCTCTCATTTTAAAACGACTAGCTAGATTGCTCTGAAACTTTGTACTTACAATAGGATAACGTATATCTAGGTGTGTAATTACGTAGCTTCAGATACCATAGTAAAAAAATATAGCGAATTTAAGTTTTTCATATAAACTTGTTTTTGCTTTATTTCGTTTGTTTTATAAACTGGAAATATATAAACTAATTACAGACCTAGATATACCTCTTGTCATTGTGTGTGCAAAGTTTCGTTACAATCCAACACGTAGTTTTAAAATGAGAACGAAACTCCGTTTGTATGGGATGGTGAAATTCGGCCGAGCTTGCCGGGGACTTAAAACTACAATTTAATTCGAATATCGTCGCTGGGCGTACAAAAGTCCCTTTGTGATTTTTAACAATTTTTAGGTTTTAATGCCATTTTAAACCTTATTTCTATACGCATATGCTCCAAAAACAGCGTGGCGCTTATATATATTATATAATATTTCCTGTGGACCGTTCCGTTACATTAAAAAGACTCATATATCTAACGTTACTTTGAACACGAGTAGGTGGGTCAAAGTTATTTTCATTGTGTTGCTTTTTGTCCCCAAAAAATGCGACGGAGGAGTTTTTTGTATGAGATGAAATTTTGATTTTAATTTTTCTCGTGTAAAATATAATCTATTTATAGCTAGAAACACATGCAATAGCACTCGACTTTTTTTATTTAGTTGATAAAAGACACATATACGAGACATAGAGCGCCACATAGAGCGCTGGTGGCCTAGCGGTAAGAGCGTGCGACTTGCAATCCGGAGGTCGCGGGTTCAAACCCCGGCTCTCGTACCAATGAGTTTTTCGGAACTTATATCATTTGATATTTACCAGTCGCTTTTCGGTGAAGGAAAACATCGTGAGGAAACCGGACTAATCCCGACAAGGCCTAGTTTTTCCCCTCTGGGTTGGACGGTCAGATGGCAGTCGCTTTCGTAAAAACTAGTGCCTACGCCAATTCTTGGGATTAGTTGCCAAGCGGACCCCAGGCTCCCATGGAGCTGTGGCAAAATGCCGGGACAACGCGAGGAAGATGATGATGATAAAAGACACATATAAGCGTGACAGGGCTTCGGGTACGGAATCCTAAGAAAGAAGGATAATTATGAAATAAATTAAGCAGTCATAGTACAATAGGTACAAAAAGCGCCTGGCAAATATCGAAATTATTAAGGAACTGAAATAAACACTACATCATTGAAAGTCTCGTATTATGTACAACATTTAAATCGTAGATACGAATTTATGCCATAGCGCGGTAGTTTGGAACATTGCCAACATCTTCGCAAGCTGCCATTTTAAATTAAATCAAAAAGGCGTATCAACCAACATTTTTAATACACATACGACCTTCAGTCTTTGAGAGGTTTACAGTTTTCGCTTAAAAGTCGGTTGTTAAACGAGTTTTATTATGACCTACTACTTTTGTCTTAATATTGAAATTGCCAAAACTCTACAAGACTGTAATTATACTAATATATATATATATATATATTTTTTTTTTTTTTTTATTTTTTTTTTTTATTATAAACTGATCGGCGATTGGCCCTAGTCACACCTGATGGAAAGTGAAGACAGGGCCTAAGATGGAGCTCACCGGTTCAGTAACAGCCTATTCACTCTTGTTTTAAAGAGACCGAGGTCATATTGATCAGGGAATACAGATGGCGGGAGCGCATTCCATTCCTTAGCCGTCCGTACCAAAAAGGAGGAGGCAAAACGTTTCGTCCGAACGAATGGAATGTGGACCACGAACGGGTGCATACGCTCCCCGCGCCTGGATGTCCGATGATGGAAAGGGGAAGGTGGGGTCAGGTCGTGCAGTTCCTGTGCGCACTCCCCGAAATGTATCCGATAGAACACCGATAGGCAAGCGACTCGACGGCGATGCTCAAGGCTCTGTATCCTTGACTTGACCGATGGATCATCGCCAAAGAGTCTATGAGCCCGGCGCTCTACCGAGTCCAGGGCCGCCAGCTGATATTTGGCAGAACCGTCCCATAGGTGGGAGCAGTATTCCATGCACGAGCGTACCTGTGCTTGGTATAGGGAGAGAAGCTGATTCGGCGTGAAATACCGCTTCACCTTAAATAGGACACCAAGTTTTTTGGCAGCAGTTTTAGCCCTAGACTCAATAGTCGACCCGAAGTTTAAGTTTGATTTTAAACTTAGACCGAGAAGCTCTAAAGTGTTGGTCACGGGAAGGGACACATTTCGGAAAGTGGGAGCCAAGGTAAACTGGCTCCGTTTTGCAGTGAAAAGACACGCCTGTGTTTTAGTGGCGTTGAATCCAACCAAGTTGGCCTCGCCCCATTCGGACACGGCATCCAAGGACAGATTCAATCGCTCCACCATGGTCTCCCTGAGGATCTTGGTGTCAGCTACACTGACCCTCGCGTCACCAAGGTATCTCTCCGTAACCGTGCTGTCATCCGCGTACCCAAAGATACCGGGCTTGAGCAGATCGTTGATGTGCAGCAGAAAGAGGGTCGCGGAGAGGACTGAACCCTGAGGTACCCCGGCATTAATAGCCAAAAGATCAGACGAGCATCCATCTAGGACAACTCGAATAGATCGGTCCCTCAGGAAATCAGTAATCCAGGAGCGCAGGCCAGAGGAGATCCCATACGCGGAAAGCTTGCTAATTAGGCTGTCGTGCCAGACTCTGTCAAAAGCCTTGGAAATGTCGAGGGACACGGCGATAGCCTCACCATGTCTCTCGATGGCCTCGCCCCATAGGTGGGTGGCATAAATCAGAAGGTCCCCAGTAGACCGATTCCGGCGAAAATCGTATTGCCGGTCACTGAGGAGATCGTTACCTTCGAGATATGCCAGGAGCTTGGTGTTCAGAACACGCTCCATAATCTTACAAAGTATGGAGGTGATCGCGATAGGTCGATAATTTGACGGGTCAGCACGACTACCCTTCTTAGGTACAGGCTGTACGTTTGCAAGCTTCCACGACTCGGGGACTTGACCCGACCTCAGGGAAAGACGATACAGGCGTGTCAGTACTGGAGACAACTCAGGCGCACAAGTTTTCAACACAATCGCTGGAACTCCATCAGGACCACTAGCTTTGTTCACGTCTAGACAGCGCAGTGCTTTCAATACCTCCCTTTGGTGTATTTTTACTTCGGGCATTGAAGCACCAAAGGTAGGCAAGGAGGGAGGCTTAGCGACGCCAGCGTCCAGACGCGAATTTTCTGCGAAAAGAGAGGCAAACAGGTTTGCCTTGTCTTTCGCTGTATGCGCCAGTGATCCATCTGTGTGATCATCTGATGTACGGGTGTGAAGCTTGGACGCTGACTCAGAAAGAAGAGAAGACAGACAGACGCACGAGTGATCCTATAAGGGTTCCGTTTTTTCCTTTTGAGGTACGGAACCCTAAAAAAAGTTTTTTTATTTAGGCAAATGATGACCCTAGACAACTTTGAAGTGCACCATCTGTTAAAGCGACTCCTTCCGTTTCTGCTTAAATTATAACTAAGAGCTGGCTTCAGCCCAAACATAGCTTATCACAGCGCGACCACTTGAGTTCATAAACGCTCTTTATTTAAATTGTACAGCACGTATACATAGGGACAGATGAGCAAGGCAGTCTCGACTCTTAGTGCGCGTACTTATGGTACATTTCTTCTCGTCCTGAGCAGCAGGTATTATTATTAAGATTTTGTAGGCTATTATAGCGTAGGTATTTTGGCTTTTGTATGGGAATGATGTATCTGTTACGTAGTAACTATTTATTAATCTGTGACGTAAGCGCCAGCCGCCATAAGGCCGTGAAATGCCACTTATCTTTATTATTTCACATGAATCTCTAATTCATTTCTCGAATCGCGCCGACAACTAGATTCAAACTTCCTTAGCTATCCATACTTCCATACTTATATTATAAATGCGAAAGTCTGTCTGTCTGTCTGTCTGTCTGTGTGTTCCCTCTTCATGCTTAAACCGCTGAATCGATTTAGATGAAATTTGGCATAGAGATAGGTTGAGTCCCTGAGAAGGACATAGGATAGTGTTTATCCCGAAAATCATCCCTTAAGAAAGTAAAAAGCGGGGTGGAATTGAGATAATTAATGAAGTGCCTGCTAATTTGTGTGCATAACATGCTCAAATTGAATGATTGCTATGAGAATTTTTCCAGGCGCTATACTTTAGCTGCTGTTACTAAGTCCACGCAGACGAAGTCGCGGGCAAAAGCTAGTAGCTAATTTTATATGGCGGGCGGCAAAGTACTGCTTTCAATACGTACTCTGTACCAGCAAAGAATTGTCTTTATGAAATACCAGTCGCCAGAGTTATTTTAAACGTGATTCAGGGAATTCTGAGACAGTCGCATTTGCAAGTTAATTTGTAAATGTTTGTTGCAGGACAGATCACTTCCCTGACCACAATAGGTATTTATCTACTTCCATTATATTGGGCGACCGTGATTACCTTTTGTTTTGTTTTTGAGCTCCCGATATTTCGACGCAGTTATTAGTCAGTTACATGTATCTTGTTCACGGGTGACTGAAGATAGCGGGTTGGTGCGTCGAAATATCTGGAGCTCAAAAACAATACAAAAGGTAATCACGGTCTATATCCCGGTCAATATAAGTCTAGTGAAACTAACCGTGAATCACTTAAAACTCGGATATATTATCTCTGACTTTGTAACCAAAAGGGACTCCTAAAATTGTCCGTTCACGTCAAATGTCGTAATATAAAATACATTGTATGAGCTTCTAAGTGACAAAAGTAACAAACCGGTCAATTCGAACAACGTGATAATTATTAGATACGAGAACTAATAGATACGTTATAACAAAGATAGATATAACTCCATAATAGATGGATACAGTCTAAGGAAAAAACGTGCTTCGAAAATCAAGAAAATTTGATTCTCGATCAGATGGCGCCTTTTGGCCTACTCTCGTATAGAGGGCGTTGATTGTTTTGTTTGTTATTTATAATTTTAACGCATATCAGTGAAAGAACATGGGTCAAAATCATATAAAAATAATTAATGCAAATAAAAAAAACCATTTATCCATATTTAAATACATTTTAACGTAATTTTATAAATCTTCATTTTTAGTTTTAAAGTATGTCGATAGATGGCAGTGAATTTACAGTGGTTACAAAATTTACTATGACAGTACCACTCTATCTTATTATATCCTCTTTGGTTATAGTTTAGCTCTCAACTAGTTATCTTTTGCAGTTCGATTAGAGAAACCAATTGTCATTTCACGCTACAATTATTGTAACGTTTTTGGATATCCATTAGATATACTTATCCATTGAGCGAGGTTTAGACTAGCTAGAAGTAAGAACTTGCATGCAATTTACGTTACATTGCTGACTACTAAGATAAACTGCATTCAAAATTTTTATCAGATACCGCAATGTATGGACCCGGGTATGTCCTTAAACTACGTCCAAAAGAGAGGTATGGGCACTGTGAATGACATTTCGCTTTGTGTGGTAGGGCACAGGACAGCGGATGTCATTCCAGATCTAGAGCAGAGCCCAACTGGGGAGGTACCTCCACCTTACAGAAAACCGCAGCCAAATAACACTAGACCCTACTAATAGTGTTGTGTTCCTGCCGGTGAGTAAGGTTGCCAGAGCTCGAGGGAGAGGAGTGTTAGGGTCGGCAACGCGCATGTAACTCCTCTGGAGTTGCAGGCGTACATTGGCTACGGAGACTGCTTAACATCAGGCGGGCCGTATGCTTGTTTGCCACCGACGTAGTATAAAAAAAATGTAATTTATTTATTTTATTTTATTTCATCGATAAAAATGTTTACATGACATTACAGTTGAACCAATGCGTCACGAAACTTAAAACTAACAGCAATAATAATATTAATAATACATGCATGATGATGAGATTTGCATGCAAGTTCTTGGCAAATCTTATGGAGATCGTTCAAGAGGACATTCGGAATCGCGGAAATGTCAAATTTGACATGACTTTCTTAAATACCTCGTTATAGTTTATGTCTCATATCTAGTGGATATCTAGTTGATATCTAGATCATTGTTCGAATTGGCCCGAAACTTGGTTCCTCTGTAACATATAACACTGTAAGATGGTAATAACGGTCTTACAGAGTAATTATTGCAACCACATTGCAACATATATGCACAGGGATAGATAGATAGATAGACAGATAGATAAATAGATAGATAGATAGATAGATAGATAGATCCATACTAATATTATAAATGCGAAAGTCTGTCTGTCTGTCTGTCTGTCTTTCTGTCTGTGTGTTCCCTCTTCACGCTTAAACCGCTGAACCGATTTAGATGAAATTTGGCATAGAGATAGGTTGAGTCCCTGAGAAGGACATAGGATAGTTTTTATCCCGAAAATGATCCCTTAAGAAAGTAAAAAGCGGGGTGGAATTGGCATAATTAACGAAGTGCCTGCTAATTTGTGTGCATAATATGTTCAAATTTAGATTGCTATGAGAATTTTTCCAGGCGCTATTCTTACTCTAGCTGCGGTTACTAAGTCCACGCAGACGAAGTCGCGGGCAAAAGCTAGTATATATATAGATAGAATCTCTTTATTGGCCCACCTCAGTAAAATATACAGCTTACAGAAACAATTGATTAAGGATAGAGGTAGACAACAGGCGGTCTTATCGCTGAAGAGTGATCGCTTCCAGACAACCTTTGGGTAGCGGAAATAAATCATTTAGTATTTTTTTTCATTTAGTCAGAGTTTTAGTTAATTTTAAGTTTTAAGCGATAACTGTATAGACACCCGCAACACCTGATGCACGCCTGAGGCAGAACAGGAAAAAAGGTAAAATAATGAAAATTTTAATCGCGTTAGATCCGGTAATGATATTAATTATGAAAACTAGTTTTTACTCTATTTCGTTTGTTTTATATACTATAGCTATATAAACGAATTACAGACCTAGATATATCTCATGTCATTCTATGTGCAAAGTTTCATTACAATCCAACACGTAGTTTTAAAATGAGAACGAAACTCCGTTCATATGGGAAGGTGAAATTTTTGGGGGACTTTTAACACATATTTGTTTCCCTACTACATTAGAAATACTAAGTACTAGTTATTATCCATTTTCCCTCACTAATTCTCTCCACATATGCATTAGCCTGCGTCCGAAACATTGTGTCCACATTGCCCGGTGTCCTAATGCCCCATTATACTCCACAGGTAATTAAAACGCCATTACAGCCTGGAATCCATAATGGACGGATTGGATGCTGTAGGTATTCTCGCAAAATAATTAAGTTTAGGTGAAAACATATCGAATAGATCGAAATGCTATTTTCTCTGACGGTCATAATTGCCATTTAACTATAATTGTTTCAAAATTACTTAATAACTAATCGAATAGGTAAGCTTTTATAGTTTTAAAGAATTTATATAATGTAATATATATAATAAATTGTTTAAAAAATATATATTTATTAGTGATATAAATCAAAAGTAGGTATGTAGAAATAAGTTAAAAAATTGTGACCTGTAATATCTTATTACCAATAAATTATGTCTATGTCTATCCCTTTTTTTTATATTCCGATTAAAAACCACAGATAGTATATATTCCTAGTGTTTTTTGAACCTTTTCTAATTAGTCACATTTAAAAAAATTGTAAGATAAATTCGCAAAACATTATATAAATGAAAATTTTGATGGATATTTTTGACGTGACTACCTATTCTTAGATTTTACATGTATTTTTCATATTGATGTCTATTCCGTGTATGAAAATTGGCAACGAATGGGGAAAAAACTAGGATATTTTTTTTTACAAGATCTAAAGACCCCATGGGTTGAAATAACATTAAATTTTCTAAATAAAAAAATGGTGCATTTTTAGCGACATCCGTTCACTTGTTTTTTAGGGTTCCATACCCAAAGGGTAACGGGACCCTATTACTAAGACTCCGCTGTCCGTCCGTCTGTCTGTCCGTCTGTGGTAACATCGGAATCGCGGAAATGTCAAATTTGACATGACTTTCTTAAATATCTCGTTATTGTTTCTGTTTCATATCTAGTAGATATCTAGTTGATATCTAGATCATTGTTCGAATTGGCCCGTAAGCCATCGATAATACTTCTATTGTTAAGAGGTGAGCGAGTGAATAACGACCGAGTTATAATGAAAAGGCCTTCATTATCATCTTAATGGTGAATAATTTCCATCATTGCCTTAATGGATGATCCATTATCCATTAGGGGTCGTTCATGATCATAATCATAATCATTTTATTCATAAAACCAATTTATATGTCAAAAACTTAAAATTAGAATACAGTTAATATATAAATTGAACAAATCAAATTATTTTATTAAATATTTTGATTTGTGTTTTTTTACGTAGTCACACTACTATATATAAATTAAAAACTGTAGTCCGTAAGGAGTTCGTTTAGGAGGTGCAAGCGCGCACTGCTTGCCCTTAGAGCTCTGCCGTGTCAGACGTATCTCTGCTATCTCAAAAAACATAGTTTTGAGTAAATCGACTTTAAAGTTTTTGGTGAGCGTGAAAACTAATAAACTCATATATTTCGTGAGTTTATTGAGTTAAGTCATTTCTAATATGTGTTTTGTGTTTCAATAGACGTGAAGAATAATATTTCTTTACTTTTTTTTTGTAAAAGTACATAGTTTTTGAAATAAACGCATAAACATAGTTTGGCGTAACCACTGTTTCATACATTTGGTGGTTGCGCGTAACTATGTTAACTTAAAGTTAGACGAGTTCGTTGTATGAGCGCTCATACTATTTCGCGTGGCCACGGCTCGCGGGCTTATTGCGGTTTTCGTTTATCTAAAGTTAGAAGACTACATTGTATCAACTTCTAGTAAAACGTGTAACCAGGGCATGGGGAATATTGAGGTGGTCACGCGTAGTTCTTTTATCTTAAGTTATAAGAGTTCGTTGTATTAGTGCTCCTAGTAAAACGCGTAACCAGACTACACAAGATAATCCATTTTATATTGTGCTAACTCACATTACATACAAGGAGCCCGATTTCCATCAGTCCTTACATCATTGGTTATATGGAGTAGATCAATCGTATGGTGGAAAGAGCCTTATGTTTAATAGTGTTTGTATGTATTGCATGTATATATGTATGTATGTATGTATGTATATATGTATGTATGTATGTATGTATGTATGTGTGTATGTATGTATGTGTGTGTGTGTGTGTGTGTGTGTGTGTGTGTGTGTGTGTTTGTTTGTATGTACTTTATTTAATATTTAATCCCAGTAAGTGTAAAAGGCGGAATTAACGGCAGAAGGTCAGTTACTCCAAAATTTTTAACCGCCTTAAAAAAAAGGTTCTCAGTTTGACCCGTATGTTTGTCCGAGATTATCTCGCGTTTGGCTGAACCGAGTTTGATATTGATTGAGTAATGATATTCAGAAAAATGTTTGTTACATTTTGGAGAAGGTTTTAGTATACATAGATCTGAGCTGATGCTGAACCCTGGCTGTACCTAGTGGAACTCAGGTTTGGTGCAACATAGGCACACGCTGTTTTGGTCATCCGACACGCCTTAATGAGCACTTCGGAGAGCAGTACCCAAGATAGAGCTGATGCTGAACCCCGGCTGTACCTATTGGAACTCAGGTTTGGTGTAACATAGGCAAACGCTGTTTTTGGTCATCCGACACGCCTTGATGAGCACTTGGGAGAGCTGTACCTAATAGTGGAACTTAGGTTTGGTGCAACGTAGACAAACGCTGTTTTGGTCATCCGACACGCCTTGATGAGCACTTGGGAGAGCAATACCCAAGATAGAGCTGATGCTGAACCCCGGCTGTACCTAGTGGAACTCAGGTTTGGTGTAACATAGGCACACGCTGTTTTGGTCATCCGACACGCCTTGATGAGCACTTGGGAGAGCAGTACCCAAGATAGAGCTGATGATGAACCCCGGCTGTACCTAGTGGAACTCAGGTTTTGGTTCAGGTTTGGTGTAAATTTATTGTGCGTATTAGAAGATATATAGTAAAAATATTAAGGTCAGTTACTCCAAAAAAAATATTCAGAATCAGAATCATTAACTATACGTTTCTATGTATTTCAAAATAAGACACTCCAGCGATCCAAATATATGTTTAAACTAATATTTTGCCTCTACTGACACTGTTTGAAACTTTTTCTTGCTTTTAGTAATAAAAATGAAAAGAAGAGTAAAAAAATATGTTTTATAAATTATGTTCATAACTTTACTTACTTTTTATGCATTTATTAGTTATCTTCTACAGAAGAAAGAAACTACTACAGAAGTATGTAACAAGATAGTACATTACTTATATTAAATTGTCAGTTATTTCAATTAATTTTGTGTTTGTCATTTTTTATTTACGTTAAGATTTTTGTAAGTAGGTACCTGTCGGGGCTTCTAACCTCCGTGGCGACCTGACATAGACCGACTGACTGACTGGCTGACTGACATACATATTTGGAATATTGGAACATTTGGAACGACCGACATTTAAATTCAAAATTAGACATGACAATCACAAGACCAGTTGACGACTAGTTCATGACAGACAGCGGACGACGATAAACAGTTCAGTACCTATGTAGGTTATCTTAAGATTAAAAAAAAAAGAAATAGTTTAGTTTTTCACAGGGTTTTCAGCAATGATTACAAAGTGAGATTAGCTAAGATAATTAGTCGCACAACCTTTGTTTTCTACCACATTTCTATCACTACACATTCGTAACAAGGCTTTACTTCGTAAAAAACTCATTTCAAAGACTAATTTATCATATTTTGAACAAACAACATAAAAAAACACCGGAACACTAACTTAACCGGGTCAATATTACGTACGTAATGAAATGTAAATGTGACGTTTTCAATCAAAAGGTAACACATTGTCGCTTACCATAAGGACGAAAATTGCTTGTATCTTTATACGAAAAACCTGTCAGAATGTCCTTATGATAAGCGACAATGTGGTACCTTTTGTTTGAAAACGACACAAATAAACAAATACACGTGGCAAGGAGCGACGAGCCGCTCTGCCGTGTCAGACGTATCTCTGCTATCTCAAAAAACATAGTTTTGAGTAAATCGACTTTAAAGTTTTTGGTGAGCGTGAAAACTAATAAACTCATATATTTCGTGAGTTTATTGAGTTAAGTCATTTCTAATATGTGTTTTGTGTTTCAATAGACGTGAAGAATAATATTTCTTTACTTTTTTTTTGTAAAAGTACATAGTTTTTGAAATAAACGCATAAACATAGTTTGGCGTAACCACTGTTTCATACATTTGGTGGTTGCGCGTAACTATGTTAACTTAAAGTTAGACGAGTTCGTTGTATGAGCGCTCATACTATTTCGCGTGGCCACGGCTCGCGGGCTTATTGCGGTTTTCGTTTATCTAAAGTTAGAAGACTACATTGTATCAACTTCTAGTAAAACGTGTAACCAGGGCATGGGGAATATTGAGGTGGTCACGCGTAGTTCTTTTATCTTAAGTTATAAGAGTTCGTTGTATTAGTGCTCCTAGTAAAACGCGTAACCAGACTACACAAGATAATCCATTTTATATTGTGCTAACTCACATTACATACAAGGAGCCCGATTTCCATCAGTCCTTACATCATTGGTTATATGGAGTAGATCAATCGTATGGTGGAAAGAGCCTTATGTTTAATAGTGTTTGTATGTATTGCATGTATATATGTATGTATGTATGTATGTATATATGTATGTATGTATGTATGTATGTGTGTATGTATGTGTGTGTGTGTGTGTGTGTGTGTGTGTGTGTGTGTGTGTGTGTGTGTGTGTGTGTGTGTGTGTTTGTTTGTATGTACTTTATTTAATATTTAATCCCAGTAAGTGTAAAAGGCGGAATTAACGGCAGAAGGTCAGTTACTCCAAAAATTTTAACCGCCTTAAAAAAAAGGTTCTCAGTTTGACCCGTATGTTTGTCCGAGATTATCTCGCGTTTGGCTGAACCGAGTTTGATATTGATTGAGTAATGATATTCAGAAAAATGTTTGTTACATTTTGGAGAAGGTTTTAGTATACATAGATCTGAGCTGATGCTGAACCCTGGCTGTACCTAGTGGAACTCAGGTTTGGTGCAACATAGGCACACGCTGTTTTGGTCATCCGACACGCCTTAATGAGCACTTCGGAGAGCAGTACCCAAGATAGAGCTGATGCTGAACCCCGGCTGTACCTATTGGAACTCAGGTTTGGTGTAACATAGGCAAACGCTGTTTTTGGTCATCCGACACGCCTTGATGAGCACTTGGGAGAGCTGTACCTAATAGTGGAACTTAGGTTTGGTGCAACGTAGACAAACGCTGTTTTGGTCATCCGACACGCCTTGATGAGCACTTGGGAGAGCAATACCCAAGATAGAGCTGATGCTGAACCCCGGCTGTACCTAGTGGAACTCAGGTTTGGTGTAACATAGGCACACGCTGTTTTGGTCATCCGACACGCCTTGATGAGCACTTGGGAGAGCAGTACCCAAGATAGAGCTGATGATGAACCCCGGCTGTACCTAGTGGAACTCAGGTTTTGGTTCAGGTTTGGTGTAAATTTATTGTGCGTATTAGAAGATATATAGTAAAAATATTAAGGTCAGTTACTCCAAAAAAAATATTCAGAATCAGAATCATTAACTATACGTTTCTATGTATTTCAAAATAAGACACTCCAGCGATCCAAATATATGTTTAAACTAATATTTTGCCTCTACTGACACTGTTTGAAACTTTTTCTTGCTTTTAGTAATAAAAATGAAAAGAAGAGTAAAAAAATATGTTTTATAAATTATGTTCATAACTTTACTTACTTTTTATGCATTTATTAGTTATCTTCTACAGAAGAAAGAAACTACTACAGAAGTATGTAACAAGATAGTACATTACTTATATTAAATTGTCAGTTATTTCAATTAATTTTGTGTTTGTCATTTTTTATTTACGTTAAGATTTTTGTAAGTAGGTACCTGTCGGGGCTTCTAACCTCCGTGGCGACCTGACATAGACCGACTGACTGACTGGCTGACTGACATACATATTTGGAATATTGGAACATTTGGAACGACCGACATTTAAATTCAAAATTAGACATGACAATCACAAGACCAGTTGACGACTAGTTCATGACAGACAGCGGACGACGATAAACAGTTCAGTACCTATGTAGGTTATCTTAAGATTAAAAAAAAAAAGAAATAGTTTAGTTTTTCACAGGGTTTTCAGCAATGATTACAAAGTGAGATTAGCTAAGATAATTAGTCGCACAACCTTTGTTTTCTACCACATTTCTATCACTACACATTCGTAACAAGGCTTTACTTCGTAAAAAACTCATTTCAAAGACTAATTTATCATATTTTGAACAAACAACATAAAAAAACACCGGAACACTAACTTAACCGGGTCAATATTACGTACGTAATGAAATGTAAATGTGACGTTTTCAATCAAAAGGTAACACATTGTCGCTTACCATAAGGACGAAAATTGCTTGTATCTTTATACGAAAAACCTGTCAGAATGTCCTTATGATAAGCGACAATGTGGTACCTTTTGTTTGAAAACGACACAAATAAACAAATACACGTGGCAAGGAGCGACGAGCCGCTCTCTCCGCGCCCCGCCCCCCGCCTCACCGCGAGCCGCCTATCGCCGTACTTCCTGCGTGTGGTTACGCGAAACTATGATAACTCGAGATAGTAGATATCCAGTTTGCCGTAAAAAAACTGCGAAGAGTTACGCATAATTATTCTAACTTGAGTTAGAAGAGATACGCATAACTCAATGTCCAAAAATTCGTAAACGTCTATCTTAAAACATGAAATATCTCAGTAACTAAAGACATTTTTTGAAATTTTGTTTAAGTATTATATAAAGCATAGTGTCTAGTTTCATTTTGCACTGGTTAGGCGTATCTCTGCTATCTAAAGATAGCAGAGATACGTCTGACACGGCAGCGCTCTCTCCGCGCCCCGCCCCCCGCCTCACCGCGAGCCGCCTATCGCCGTACTTCCTGCGTGTGGTTACGCGAAACTATGATAACTCGAGATAGTAGATATCCAGTTTGCCGTAAAAAAACTGCGAAGAGTTACGCATAATTATTCTAACTTGAGTTAGAAGAGATACGCATAACTCAATGTCCAAAAATTCGTAAACGTCTATCTTAAAACATGAAATATCTCAGTAACTAAAGACATTTTTTGAAATTTTGTTTAAGTATTATATAAAGCATAGTGTCTAGTTTCATTTTGCACTGGTTAGGCGTATCTCTGCTATCTAAAGATAGCAGAGATACGTCTGACACGGCAGAGCTGGTCAAAGACGCCTAGTCTTACTAAGATGGCATATAGTCGAGAAATTCGGACGGGCACCGCTGTGGCGGGGTGGCCTAGGGGTTCATGGCGTTAGCCGCGATAGCTAGACGCCGGTTCGTATCCGGCCTTCACCACTGGAGGGCTTGGTCACTTTTTCTTTAATATATGACATCTATTACAGTTTTTAATATAAATTGAGATAAAACTTAAAATTAATATCTAACTCAACAATAAATATACAAATAGGTGTAAACGATTTTACGACACTATACCGAGTAGAAAAAAAAACATTTTTTTTTTTAACTGCAAAAACTAGTTATTTAACTGCAAAGAGAATAGAAAAAAAACAGTTTTCGGTTACAGGTGAAATTAAGGGGTCGTCGTTTTTAGGGTTCCGTACCCAAAGGGTAAAAACGGGACCCTATTACTAAGACTCCGCTGTCCGTTTTACCCTTTGGGTACGGAACCCTAAAAACCCTTTAAACTTTCGACATATGCACAAAAAGTGCTCTTTTACGCACTAGTGCGAGAATCTTTGTGATAGGGTCCCGTTTTTACGTAACCCTAAAAAGGTTAAAAGGTAAAAACCCGCGCGACGGCCATATCTTCCTTCGCTTGCTTCGCGGCTATATCTTTTGTGTTTTCTAAGTTCCTGGCTTTGGCTGTCTAAAGTTATATAAATGTATCATTTGTCGTGTTATTTTTTCATAAGCATCCAGACGAGCATTTGATGGAGATAAATTGCCTATTTACCTTTACATAGCGAAATAATGAAAGTTATTTCATACAGTAATGTAAGTGGGGTTTTATCTAGGCTTGATGAAATAATAAATACAGAAAGGGCTATTTATATATATTTTCTGTTTATTCTAACGTTAGTTCACATAGGGTGATCACAGGGACCGGCCCGCTATCCCTTATCGGGGTTTTATAAGGGTATTGAATAAGGCTTAACTCACCATACCCTTTGCCAGACGAAACCCTTTGTTTTGATTTTAAAAACCCTTATATAAAGCTACCACATTTGAGTAATCGGTAGCCCAAATACCCTTACAAAACCCTTATCATCCGCTCACCAACACCTTGCATATTGCTTATAAGGGTTAGCCTTATAAAGGGCTTCCCTTTTAGCATATAAGCGTGCTAATTTAAGTCGTCTACCTTGTTCATAAAGCATACATTACTTCGAATCCGAGCGATCGTCGGCGGCGACGGCGGCGTTCTTTGACTAGGCACGTATTTTCTTTCCTTTTCATACACTACCGTAGATATATACTAATTCTGTCTCTTTCACGCAAAGGGAAACCTTTATAAAAAGCGCTTAAAGATAAGGGTAACCCTTATTAAGAGCTACCCTTATTTTTGGTTAGCTTTTCGGTAAGGGTTAGTCAAAGGTAAGGGTATGAATGGGCTTGCAGTTCAAAAGGGAAAGTCTTTCAATGTGTTAGCCGTGTTTAAGTGTCGCCCATTGAAAGGGTTTTATCGCAGAAAGGGTTGTCCGGTCCCTGGGGTGATGTGATCATAGGTACCTAATACTGAAAGTCTTGTTGTGAAAAACATTGTTGGATGTGTTTATATTTTTAACTTAAAGATTTTATATGGTAACAGCCACCAATGAATGTATGACGGCATGCGTTACAAATCTTTAATCTCAATGGATATTCGACACATCCGCCATATTATAAAACCACCGTCGCCACCGAGGACCCAAAAAAGAAACTCAAGAGGCGACCGGTCTGGCCTAGCGCATTACCAAAGATAGATATACAGTCTAAGGAAAAAACGTGCCTCGAAAATCAAGAAAATTTGATTCTCGTTCAGAGGGCGCTACTAGTTTTGGCCTACTGTCGTATAGATGGCGTTGACGGTTTCGTTTGTTATTTAACAATTTTAACGCATATCAGTGAAAGAACATGGGTCATAATCATAAAAATAATTAATGCAAATAAAAAAAATCATTTATATACATATAAATGTTTTAAATACATTTTATCGTATTTTTAGAAATATTTATTTTTAGTTTTAAAGTGTGTCGACAGATGGCAGTGAATTTACTGGGGTTACAAAATTTACTATGACAGTACCGCTTTAGTATAAGTTACTCTATGGTAATTCGCAACGAGTGGCGATAAATTAAAACATGACAGAAGGTAGTGTTTTAAATCGACACGAGTTGCGAGTTCCTATTTTTCACACTTGTATCGTAATGTACTATGGAAAAATATACCCATATTTTCACATTTCTGGATTTCGAGTGCGTTTTGTCTGACAGTATCTAAGTAACGGAAAAGTTATATACAAGTACTTGCTAATAACATTTCCGTGCAATCGTACTGAAAATAAATAAGTAAGGAAATGAGAAGACATTAGACTGTGACTTTAAAACTCCATTTCCTTTCGTCGGTCACGGACTACCAACCAGCTACAGACTCCATTTCGGACCAAACCTTTTTGTTGATAATTTTTTTACTTTTACTAATTTGTACAGGACATAAATATATATACATTCCCAGGGTTTCAAAAATGTGTGTACGCTCACCTTAGACAATAAAGTCGTGTTCACATATTGTTGAGCCATTTGTCTGGATCGATATTTTTTTTTTTTTTATATTTCGAAAAAGGATTATGCTGCCATACATTAACCTGTCAATACATGACTATGTCTTTTTCTTACCCCTGGTCGGTCGGTTTCATGTCTATAACTACTATACTATGTCTATGTCCCCCCCTGATCGTGACCCGATTTTAAATGTAATTAATATGTGTTCAAAACGCGAAAGTTTTAAACGTTATATTAATTATCCGCCTCCAAAATATCTAAAGTTTCAATCATCCAAACCAAATAAATAACATATTCCCAACTATCAGAAATTCTAATTAAAGTCATTAAGCAAATATCGGGAGCCCGATTCGAGCTCGTTTCCACGCTGGATTACCACGGACAGCCTTTGCACAAGGAACTACTCGGAGCGGGGTTCCCCTTCCTCCTTTCTCAAATAAAGTAAAAGTGGAAACTGTCCCATTAATACTTTCAAATACGTGACCGTATTATTGTCTTCAGTTACCGCGATAGTTACTCATGAAATAAAACTATGAAAACGGATTATATCACGCAATATAGGACCGGCAACAAACTCGGCGGGACACATCTTTTCAAAACATAATATACTCAAAATGTCCAAAATCATCCAACACAAAGGTCTCACAGTCTATGTGTCGCTTGCTCCTTTATCAGATGGACTACAGGATCCCAAGCTGGTGGTAGAGAAAAGCCATCTTCCCTTTTAAAGTTTGGATATTTCTTAATCTCAATGGGCTCGCGCAGCATTCTGGGTATGTATCGCTTCTCCTTGGCAAAAACCAGAGGCTTATCAAACTTTATTGAGTGATTGGCTTTATCCATGACATGTTCACAGACTGCAGACCTAATTATAAATTCAAAATACGCGATGTTTAATATACGGTATGTAGTAGTTAGTTAGTTTTGCTGGGCATTTTCCGCAAATCGACATCCAATGTGCCTATTTTGCGTGAAACGAGGTAGCGCTACTCTAACCACCCCAGCTCCTCCACGAGGCCTAGCAAAGTCTTCAGGTTGCTAGTTGCCTCCTTTAGTGTGCATGGATTCCCTAGGTATTTGCTCCTATATACTTCTACGTCTAGGAGAATATTTTTTGTTGTTTCTTCTTCTTCCATGCACGCTCTGCACATGGGGCTGTCAGTTTTACCCATATTATGTAGGTGTTTGTTTAGTGTGTTATGTCCTGTTATTACGGTATGTAGTATAAATTAAATGTACGCGATATAATCCGTTTTCATAGTTTTATTTCATAAGTGACCGTATTTAACCAAATTTAAATATGTAGGTAATTATATATACACCTACGTGATAACTGGCTATGAAAACGAACAAATTAAAGCCAATGGTCGATAAAAGAGGTCAAAATTTAATGTCATTCGTGCAGTGACTTTCATTTTCATATTCATACAGGGTGCTTTTTGTATCTCGAACAAAAATATAGTTTTAAAAACTTTATTTTTTAATTTTCTCATTTACCTCACTAAAGTGGCCGCTATGTTTGATAGTAGATTGTGTTACAAGGGAGCAAAATGACATATTTACGGCGAGGGCGTACATTGAATCCTAAACGAAGCGAAGGATTCCATAATAGAATCCCGAGAGTAACGGGGCATTCTAAAGTAGAATCCTGAGCGTAGTGAGGGATTCAAGTGTGTTACGCCCAAGATGGAAATAATTTTGCTACCATGTGACACATACTGCTTTTCACATCACCTATGAGGTAATTATGATGTTTAAAAATATTATATAAGCTAAAAACATAATGTGCAAAAAAAATGCAAAAATAGTGTCCTAGAACAGAAAAGTGTTACTTTGATCCCTCCTAGCAGGGACGAAAAGTGCCACTTTGATCCCTCCTAGCATGGAAAAAAACCCCTTTTTCGAATTGGTGATGTGATATAGTCATTTGTTTACGGTATATGCCCGTCTTTGGGTCACAAATTTACTTATGTGTACCAAATTTCAACTTAATTGGTCCAGCAGTTTCGGTGAAAATAGGCTGTGACATACGAACAGACAGACAGACGCACGAGTGATAATATAAGGGTTCCGTTTTTTCCATTTGAAGTGCGGAACCCTAAAAAAATTACATGTTTTTCATGAATTTGAAAGATATTGTTTTGCAAAATCAACTGACACAATGCAGTGTATTAAAAGTACCTATCTAAGGTCGTCCGAGAAAAATGCTACCGAGAGCGGGATAAATTTATTCAAACAATGTGAACTTTTTTTTTATACCACGACGGTGGCAAACAAGCATACGGCCCGCCTGATGGTAAGCAGTCACCGTAGCCGTTGCCGACCCTTTAAATAATAAATAAATAAATAAATAAATATTATAGGACATTCTTACACAGATTGACTAAGTCCCACAGTAAGCTCAAGAAGGCTTGTGTTGTGGGTACTTAGACAACGATATATATAATATACAAATACATAAATACATAGAAAACACCCAAGACTCAGGAACAAATATCTGTGCTCATCACACAATTAATTCCCTTACCGGGATTCGAACCCAGCACCATCGGCTTCACAGGCAGGGTCACTACCCACTAGGCCAGACCGGTCGTCAAACCCTCTCGTCGTCTTCTCATCGGTCGGTCGGTCGTCTTTAAAAACCTGTACACTCCTTTTTTGAAGAACCCCATACTGTAGCCCCTCGGGAAAACCTCGGCAGGGAGCTCATTCCACAGCCGAAGCGTCCGCGGGAGGAAATTCCTCTTAAACCGCACAGTACGCGACCATTTAGGTGCTAGGGTGTGAGGATGAACTACGAGAGCTCCTGTGATCTAGAGATTGCCTAAACTACTTGTAAATATAATGTTATATAGGAGGTGGTCTGAAGAGCGCTGGTGGCCTAGCGGTAAGAGCGTGCGACTTGCAATCCGGAGGTCGCGGGTTCAAACCCCGGCTCGTACCAATGAGTTTTTCGGAACTTATGTACGAAATATCATTTGATATTTATACCAGTCGCTTTTCGGTGAAGGAAAACATCGTAAGGAAACCGGACTAATCCCGACAAGGCCTAGTTTCCGCTCTGGGTTGGACGGTCAGATGGCAGTCGCTTTCGTAAAAACTAGTGCCTACGCCAATTCTTGGGATTAGTTGCCAAGCGGACCCCAGGCTCCCATGGAGCCGTGGCAAAATGCCGGGACAACGCGAGGAAGATGATGATAGGAGGTGTTCTGACTACTTCTGACCAATTGTATGTGAGAAATACATACCCCTCCATAAAACTAAAGGAAAAACAACATACATAATATATTCGAATTTAAACTGTTGTGAGACATACTAACATTAAATCACATCACAATCACAATCACATGTCGCGCGAGTGACTAAAACAAGTGAGTCTAAACCGTAAAATGATTTATTGTTACACAATATATCTTAAAATTTCACATTTACTACAAAAAAAGTTAACAAATTAGCATTATTTTTGGGTACCTAAGAGCATAGAGTAACTTATACTAGAGCGGTACTGTCATAGTAAATTTTGTAACCCCAGTAAATTCACTGCCATCTGTCGACACACTTTAAAACTAAAAATGAAGATTTATAAAAATACGATAGAATGTATTTAAATATAGATAAATGATTTTTTTTTTGCATTAATTATTTTTATGATTTTGACCAATGTTCTTTCACTGATATGCGTTAAAATTGTTAAATAACAAACGAAACCGTCAACGCCATCTATACGACTGTAGGCCAAAACTAGTAGCGCCCTCTGAACGAGAATCAAATTTTCTTGATTTTCGAGGCACGTTTTTTCCTTAGACTGTATCCATCTATTACGGAGTTATATCTATCTTAGCTAAGTCATTTGTGAAAAATTTTTCTCATTATTTTGACATTGTTTTTTTTAATAGTTTATTAACGATAATCAAGATTGGCGAAAAAGTATCAGGTGGGCTGGGCTGGGCCCGAATAGGGATAAAAGCCAGGGGATTGATTGATTGAGTTTATTAACGATAAAAATTCGACTGTTACTCAAAAAATTATTATCATTTATAAATACAACATCCAAGAGGTACCTGGAAGTAATAATTTTTATGGCTTTATCTGTGAATTTTAAGGAAATAGAGAATTAGGTTAAAAATCCATATTTTCATGAAGCCTTATACCACAGTGTAAAAAGTATACAGTGGACCGACGACTTTGACGTGTACCGAGCTACTAACAATGGTAATGTATGCAGCTCGGGTGCGCGCGGTACAACCCTTGCCCCTCGCACCCCGCATGATCGCCCTTTCTAGACGGCTTCGTCGAATGACTGTATTGTTTTATAGACTGTGCTTATACCATGTACCTACTCAAATAAGCAATAAGAAACGGTCCCCGGCAAGCTTGGTTCTCCATACAAACGTAGTTACGCTCTTATTTTAAAACGAGTAGATGGTTTGCTATGAAACCTTGTACTTACAATAGGGTAAGGTATATCTATGTCTGTAATTAGTTTATGTAGCTTCAGATACCATAGTTAAAAAACTACAGCAAATTTAAAATTTTCATACAAAACTTGTTTTTGCTCTATTTCGTTTGTTTTATAAAGTGAAGCTATATAAACTAATTACAGACCTAGATATACCTAATGTCATTGTATATGCAAAGTTTCATTACAATCCAGCACGTAGTTTTAAAATGAGAACGAAACTCCGTCTGTATGGGAAGGTGAAATTCGACCGAGCTTTCCGGGGACTTAAAAGTTTAAACATTAACCTGTATAATAATATTAAAGATTCTTAACGAGTGGGTCATGCAGCATTCGAGCATTTGCATGCAAATCTATGGATTTATGGCAGTTGGGTTGATGACATTAAATTTACCCTACTAAAAATATTAAAATACTAGCTTCTGCCCTCGACTTTGTTTGCCTAGAATTGATGCTTCAAATAGTAAATCCCATCTTAACAGAACCTTGAGGGCTGTATTCTGTTATAAAAAACCGGACAAGTGCAAGTCGGACTCGCACACCGAGGGTTCCGTACTTTTTAGTATGTTATAGCGGCAACAGAAATACATCATCTGTGAAAATTTCAACTGTCTATCTATCACGGTTCATGAGATACAGCCTGGTGACAGACAGACGGACATACAGACAGACGGCAGACGGACTGGAGTCTTAGTAATAGGGTCCTGTTTTTACCCTTTGGGTACGGAACCCTAAAAACTACCCTATATATGTCCTTTCCTAGGACTAAATCGGTTCAGTTCAGTTCATATTTATAATTAGTATTTTTTATAACATTTATAACATTGCCTTCCTTTGCAAGCGTTTTTAAGATTATTTTGAGTACATCATTTAGATATACAGGGTGGAAGTAATTAATGGGCGCTGGAGGGAGTACCTTAAAAACTTAAGTTAGCCCATTTTACTTAAAGGAAACATTCTCTTATTTAAAAAAAGCAACAATACTGCATTTAAGGATTTTTTAAATTCGCTTGCCTCGCCCGGAAATCGAAGTGACTTAAAATTAAAAAAATATTCGATTGTAAGGATATTTTGCAAGATAGGCGATTCTAATAGGTTTTTTCTTAGAGAAATTTTATCATTAACCTGAATTGTACGGAATATAATAGCGATTTTTTTAATTTTTAGTCGCTTTGATTCCCAAGCGACACTAAGCGAATAAAAAAATATATTTGAATTTCAGTTTTTTTTTTATAAAAGAATGTTTTCTTTAAGGCGGTTCCCTGAGCCAGAAGGTGAAAAATCTCCTTATATGATCCTGTTTTTCTAAGAGGCGTTGATATTCGTAGACGTGGAAAAAATATATGTAGTTCTTGACTATATTATCTTTAATATCATAGCTTCCGATACACGAATTATGACACTTTGCTCGATACAATTAATTCCCAAAGTAACCTCTAACTCGGACTTTTAATCCAACTTTACTCGGTTATTTATTATGTGATACTATAAATAAAAAAAGAAGAAAAAACAATCTTAACTTAAATAATAATTTCATAGCTTTCGAATTTCGATATTGTAGGGTAACGTTTTTAAAATAAATAAAAATCGACAAAATTCGATCAAAATTGACACTTGGCGCGCATGATTTTTCCCATTCTTTCTTGCGAAATGTGACAGAGACAGTGGCAAACCGACGGAACGGCCTTAAGTAAAATGAGCCAGCTTAAGGTTTTCAGGCAGTTTCCCTCCAGGGCCCATTAATTTTTTCGTCACTGTATATGACTACATCATTTTCAAACATCAGATATACACAAACACACACATAAGTACCTATATATTCGTGCCTTCATTCCACCAAACTACTTACTTATCTATTAATTAATTTCACTTCTCATTCGGCTCCATGATATGGGTTTTAATCAAAACTTGACTAAACTTGTCTTCAGATTCAAGATTCAATCTTCACTCGCACCCTGCGTTGGGGTAAGATTAAATAAATAAATATTATAGAACATTCTTAAACAGATTGACTAAGTCCCACGGTAAGCCCAAGGAGGCTTGTGTTATGGGTACTTAGACAACGATATATATAATATATAAATACATATAAAACACCCATGGCTCAAGAACAAATATCTGTGCTCATCACACAAATAAATGCCCTTACCGGGATTCGAACGTAGGACCATCGGCTTCACAGGCAGGGTCACTACCCACTAGGCCAGACCGGTCGTCAAAGATTGAAGGGTTTTTATGAGGGGTAAGATGAGATGTCGTCCGTAATGCTCTGGCATACGGTAATTTTTTTGTCTTACCCTTCATAAAAAACCCTTCAATCTTACCCCAACGCAGGTCCCTATAGCTTTAACGAGCTGTTGTGGTGAAAATAAATTTAATCGAAGGTACCAGGCGGTCATTTCGTTAAAAAGCGATATCTTCCAACCTCATTACTATTTCAGTTGACTACACCACTCCAATCCTGACTTGACTGATATATATCTCCAACTCGTGGCAAAAAACTTAAGTACCCGTTAAATATTAAATAGGAACCCTAATACCGTCTTGATACATCTTTGATGATCCTGTCTGGAGGCAAAGAGTTATAACCTGTAGAAGAGGTGTAAGAAGGTCAATATCAAATTCAAATTCAAATTCAAAAAATTCAAAATCAAAATGTTTTATTTGCAAATATAGGTAGTACATACAGTGATGTCAAATAGGTGTCATTTTGTGACATTATATTTTCACTATGTTCTTTTTATGTACCCATGTTTATTGTCTGTGTGTTTACGAATAAAAACTATTCTATTCTATTCTAATATGTTTCTTTTCTCTTAATGAATGTATTAATTATACAGTATTTTGACTCTTGGAGACCCTATACATCTCTAGGGATAATTTGATAAACAATATAATCTTTCAGTTCTGATACTTAGAGACATTTACACCTCTAAATATATATATTTTTTGTACCTATACATATGTGTTTCTTTAATAGTTATTATTAGCAAAGATAGATATAACTCCGTAATAGATGGATACAGTCTAAGGAAAAAACGTGCCTCGAAAATCAAGAAAATTTGATTCTCGTTTAGAGGGCGCTACTAGCTTTGGCCTACTGTCGTATAGATGGCGTTGACGGTTTTGTTTGTTATTTAGCAATTTTAACGTATATCAGTGAAAGAACATGGCTCAAAATCATAAAAATAATTAATGAAAATAAAAAAATCATTTATCCATATTTAAATACATTTTATCGTATTTTTATAAATATTTATTTTTAGTTTTAAAGTGTGTCGACAGATGGCAGTGAATTTACTGGGGTTACAAAATTTACTATGACAGTACCGCTCTAGTATAAGTTACTCTATGTTATTAGGGTATTTGTTGTTATAGCGGCAACAGAAATACATCATCTGTGAAAATTTCAACTATCTAGCTGTCACGGTTCATGAGATACAGCCTGGTGACAGACAGACAGACAGCGGAGTCTTAGTAATAGGGTCCCGTTATTAGTTATTACCCTTTGGGTATGGAACCCTATAAAACTGGTCATCTAGCCTACGGTAAGTCTTCTTCTTCCTACCCTTATCCCACGTCATGTGGGGTCGGCACAACATGTTTTTCTCTTCCATTCTCCTCTATCTTTCGTCACCTCAGCACTCACTCCTTTCTTTCTCATATCCTCTTTTACACAATCCATCCATCGCTTTTTCGGTCTACCATACGCTCTCCGTCCATCAACATTCATCCCTAACATTCTTTTGCCTATATGGCATTCATCCCTCCTCATCACATGCCCATACCACTAGCCTACGGTAAGTATAGAAATAAAACTATCTAAATGTACGGGCCATTCAAGCATTCATATACGAGGCACAAATTTCTTCGACTTTACACCTCTGCTTCTATTAACAACTCTTTGCTGGAGAGTAAATCTTTGAGTGCAAGGGTTTTAACTTTAAAACGTTACATTCCCTTCGTGAGTCGGGTGGAAAGGTGCAACGTTAAATTTATAATGTATGAGTGAATAGGTTAAGTGATTGTTTCTACTCGTCGATTGTAATGGTTGAATTAAGATTTCGCATAACTGTAATTGGGTAGTTTTCATGTATGGACTCCCAACTCAACTATAATATTCATTTCGATACGCTGTAGTGAACTATAATGAAATTGATCAATCACGTGGCGCCGCCAGTGGAAAAGACACCAATGCGCGACTATTTCATGAGCAGGTCAGTCTTCCGTGACCACAGTTAGTGGAACCTAGCTGAAACGTCGGAAAAAAGGTAAAATAATGAAATTTAATGAGGGCTACCGCGTTTAATTTCGCCGCTAGTGGCGCTAGTGTAGATGGAGGTCTTTCAAAATGTCAAATGCATAGAAGTTTGGGGGGTTTCAACCTTTTTTATGGGGAATTTTCACTCCTTATTCATAATCATGGTAAACAATAGATAGCTAGACGGGGTGGTAATGCTCCCACGCGGAGAGCACTTTTGCTGCTGAACAATTTGTACGCGCAGGTTGCTGAGACAGATATATTCCACGATAGTATGGGTGTTTTCGTGAGACGTGTTGGGCTGTGTCTTGGCAATTGTAACGCAATATAGGTGGGCAATTAATTTTAATTTGATTTGATTTATACATGTGTAATTTTAATATGATTGATTTATATAAACTTGATAATTTTAGGAATAAGGTTTAATGTGCAATTTGAATTATTTATAATGTAATTTAATAATATGACTGAGTACAATTGGTAGTTTAAGAAATGATTTAAATTATAGTTTGACATGTAAATTAGTAAATTAATATAATGTAATATAATGTAATTTAATAATATGATTTATTGTAGTATGTAAGTGCTTTGGTTTGGAACTGTAAACTTGCATATTTGGAAAATAAATAATAATATAGCTCAATAAATGTTAGTGGTTTAAAAAAAGTGCCGACTGAAATATATGCAAAATTAAACAGGTTGAAAAAATGACACATTTAGACGTTACCTTTGTGTATATAATTAACGTATTGATTTTATAAAAATAGGCATAGAAGAATTTTGAGATCTGTTTTTCTTGACCTACATCTACAGTGGCGCCAACTGGTGAGCACAAAAACGGTAGCCCTCATTGCAATAGATCCGGTAAAGACATTAATTATCGACGCATCTAATATTCAAAACATCTACGCTTCAGACAAAACAATTCATAACCGTTACAAAAACAAATATATTTACTTTTTTATGTGCTCTTTGAAGTGTACAAATCGTTTTTAGGGTTCCGTACCCAAAGGGTAAAAACGGGAACCTATTACCATAGAGTAACTTATACTAGAGCGGTACTGTCATAGTAAATTTTGTAACCCCAGTAAATTCACTGCCATCTGTCGACACACTTTAAAACTAAAAATGAAGATTTATAAAAATACGATAGAATGTATTTAAATATAGATAAATGATTTTTTTTATTTGTATTAATTATTTTTATGATTTTGACCCATGTTCTTTCACTGATATGCGTTAAAATTGTTAAATAACAAACGAAACCGTCAACGCCATCTATACGACTGTAGGCCAAAACTAGTAGCGCCCTCTGAACGAGAATCAAATTTTCTTGATTTTCGAGGCACGTTTTTTCCTTAGACTGTATCCATCTATTACGGAGTTATATCTATCTTTGCTATTACTAAGACTCCGCTGTCCGTCTGTCCGTCTGTCTGTCCGTCTGTCACCAGGCTGTATCTCATGAACCGTGATAGCTAGACAGTTGAAATTTTCACACATGATGTATTTCTGGTGCCGCTATAACAAGAAATACTAAAAAACCGGCCAAGTGCGAGTCGGAATTGCGCACCGAGGGTTCCGTACTTATTAGCAAAAATAGATATAACTCCGTTATAGATGGATAGATACAGTCTAAGGAAAAATCGTGCCTGGAAAATCACGAAAATTTGATTCTCGATCAGATGTCACCACTAGTTTTGGCCTACTCTCGTATAGAGGGCGTTGACGGTTTCGTTTGTTATTTATAATTTTAACGCATATCCGTTAAAGAACATGGGTCAAAATCATATAAAAATAATTAATGCAAATAAAAAAATAATTTATCCATATTTAAATACATTTTAACGTATTTTTATAAATCTTCAGTTTTAGTTTTAAAGTATGTCGATAGATGGCAGTGAATTTAAAGTGGTTACAAAATTTACTATGACAGTACCGATCTATCTTATTATATCCTCTTTGTTGTTATAGCGGCAACAGAACTACATCATCTGTAAAAGTTTCAACTGCCTAGCTATCACGGTTCATGAGATACAGCCTGGTGACAGACAGACGGACAGCGGAGTCTTAGTAAAGTCCCGGGAGTCCTAAAAAGTACTGAACCCTCGGTGAGCGAGTCGGACTCGCACTTCCGGTTTTTATTGTATTGTATCCGCATTGGGCTAGCGTGGGGACTATTATAGATTAGATTAGATTAGATTAGATTAGATTAGATTAGATTAGATTAGATTAGATTAGATTAGATTAGATTAGATTAATTTATTTCTTATTGGGAATTACATGATATTTAACAATGTCACAATGTATCTAAATAACATGAACTCACAAAAAGATCGTCAAATTGTATAAAATAATAATTCAGTAAAATAATTAAAAAATAAATAAAAACAAACAAATCATAACCATATAGAGAGAGCTTGGGCTATAAAGGGGCCAGTTGTTCGGAACTGTCAAATTTTTGTTCTAACTGACAGGCCGATATCGTCCGGCGGACTGATAGTCAGTGGGCCCCTTTATAGCCCAAGCCCTCTCGCGCATGAGAGGAGTCCTGTGCCCAGCAGTGGGAATTACTATATTATTATTTTGTTAAGTGAAGTTGTTCAACAAGTTGCCTATCGAGTTTAAATCTATGACATGTCACAAGAAATTCAAAGCGAAACTTAAATTATTTCTGTTGGAAAATAGTTATTTGTTATACAAGGGTGCAAAGTTGTATTTTACCCGCGAGTGTGGAATTGAAACACGAGCACGCGAAAGGATTCTATAGTTGAACCACGAGCGAAGCGAGTGGTTCTAAAATAGAATCCTGAGCGTAGCAAGTGTTTCAACACACGAGAAGTAAAATACATTTGCACCCGTGTGTAACACAAAACTTTTCCTCTCACTATAGCGAGGAAAGTGCAACATCCACAGGCGTTAGATCATCTTCATCACTGGAATCACTTATTTTGTACGATATTATAACATAAAACACTGGAAATTCTGATTTTTGCGTGAGTCGGTGAGAATTGTTTTTAAGTAAAAAATTTGTTGACAAATGACAATGTTGACATTTCTGTTCTGACCTGACGTATGAAATGTCAACGATGCGTTTTGAAATTGCATCGACTCAACTTGTGCGTTCAGAATTATATTTAACATCATTATAAAAAATCTAACGTTTCTTATGGAATTTTAAGGTTTATGACTTAAAATTATTAAATAAAGCTAAATTTGGTATTTTTTATTAGATTCTCAAACCATTTATTTAATGATAATTAATATCGAACGAACCATTTTTATGAGCGTTTTACGTTTTGTTATCTGTCAAGCTACTTAAACACGCTCCATTCAAGGTCAAATTACTTTCCCCACTAGTGGATAAAATGCGTTTTTCCCCGCTTGTTTTAAAGGATAAAAGACGGCTTTCCGAGCTAGTGAGGGGAAAAAAATATTACAGCGTTGACGAGTTTTAACTTTTATTATTTGACTTTTAATCATGATTCGACTATTGGCTACGTATTTATTTTTGACATATTGTATTATTTTGACATTTTGTATGATTGTAAATGAAATTATTTAATTGTAAATTATTTGTAAATATGTTTTATTTAATAATGTAAACATTCAAACACAATGTATTATTGTATATGAATAAATAAAATGAAATGAAATGAAATTTGTATTGTATGCCATCCGTTAGCTAATACCACTCCTGTGCCAACTGTAATGTATTATTATGTCATCGCTAAGCGTTGCTATAAATACGTCAAACGTATTGTTGTGACATCGGATGCACACCCGATAATAAATGTGTGATAATAGTAGTTTATATGACTGCTACACAGTTATAGTTATTTACGATACAAGTGCGATATTCGCAACGAGTGGCGACGAAAATACGACCGAAGGGAGTCGAAGCTACGCTGCCAAGTTAGCTTGGTTTAACTAGCCACATCATTACCTATGGTAATGTGAGGTGCAAAGGAATCCCATAAGAAAGTAAAATTGGTATTGTTTTCATGTTATCATTCACGAAGCTAAAACAGGATTTTACTGTATAAACTTACATTTTTAGGGTTCCGTACCCAAATGGTAAAAACGGGACCCTATTACTAAGACTCCGCTGTCCATCTGTCTGTCTTTCACCAGGCTGTATCTCATGAACCGTGATAGCTAGACAGCTGAAATTTTCACAGATGATGTATTTCTGTTGCCGCCATAACAATAAATACTAAAAAGTACGGAACCCTCGCTGCGCGAGGCCGACTCGCACTTGGCCGGTTTTTTTAATAATAAACGCACGCGACAAACCTCGGTTTATTTCAATCAATACATCTGCTGCATTTTGTAAGAATCCGCCGTTTACAAACGGTACCGTCATTTTATAAACGAGAAGCGGTTTGCAAAATACCGAAGGCAATTTTTAAAAAGTCGGCATTATGTAAAATACCTTATGGCATTAACGGCGCCGTTTTCATTTTGCCGCTTTTGCTTCGCGGGGTTCCCATTTCTGGGCGGTTTGCACTTCAAGCATGAAGCTAGCTAACGAACCTAACCATAGCTCTCACCTTCGCACGTGTCCGCCACAGTGGAAAAGCAGCCTTAATGTGTAGATTACCGTCACCGGCAATAATATGTTACACAACGAAGGCCGCAAAAATATCTGATACGATCATATTTGTACCCTAAACCACGTTTCACTGGTTTGAGGCCATAGACATAGTAAAGTAGTTATAGACATGAAACCGAGCGACCAGGGGTAATAAGAGAACATATTCATGTATTGACAGGTTAATGTACGACAGCATAATCCTTTTTCTCTTTCACTCTTATAAATTTCGGTAATTCGCCATCGCCTCCTACCTATGCTGCATTACCCGAGCATGAAAAAAAACCCGGTCGGTGATAAGGACAAAGCATGGCACTATTTTTCTTTCCTCTTATAGGAATCGCAATAAGACTATCTCTATCAAAGAGTGTCGGGGCTATAACCGCGAAAATCGAAGTTCACAAATTGCGGGCATTTTTCTCTGTCCCTCTAATTACGCCTTCATTGCGCCGCAAATGGTATGATGTTAAACGTAGACAAAACCAACATAATGCATTTTCAACTTAGGCACCACAATAATAATCAGTTTGACATCATGCTAAACAATATTAGGGTACCTCAGGTTGACAGGGCAAAATACTTAGGCTTCACAATAGATTCCGGACTAACATGGTCCCCTCACATTGACCTCTTATGTGACAAGCTATCGTCGGCATGCTATGCGCTCTCGAGACTTGCACCGAGTTTGTCATTTAAAAATGTTAAAAAGGCATACTATGGATATTTCCATGCTTTACTAATCTAAGGTGTCGATTTGTGGGCCACCGCGGCCGATCGAGACATGGCTTTTAAGATGCAAAAACAAGCTGTTCGAATAATAATGAGAAAGACATACGACTATCCCGCTAAGGGTATTTTTAAGGAGTCGAAGATTATCACCCTGCCTAGCGCATACATACTTAACGCCTGCAATTATGTGAGAGCAAGCCTGAACACATACACCACTCATCGCAGTACCCGTCGTAAAAATCTTTTAGTCGTGCCGCGTTGCAGATTCGCAAAAACTTGAGGGTCGCTCGGTGTCACGGGTGCAAGATTATTTAACACTACCTACGGAGTTAAAACTAGTACGAAGCGATATCGCTTTTGTAAAACGCCTAAAAACGCTACTAACAAACCTCGCTTGCTATACCATTGACGAATTTGTCGAAGCGTGTAGTGACTAAATTGAAAACCTAAACCTTGTACGATATTATTAATCATAACTATGTGTGTACCTATTATGTACCTACCCAATTTTGTGAATGAATTGTATCAAATTGTATATACTTATGAAACTTGACATGTAAAACACTATGTTTTATGAATAAATACTTGAATCTTGAATCTTGAATTGGAGTAAAAGAGAAAGATCCCCGCAATTTGCGAATTTATGTTTTCGCGGTAGCCCCTCAGGCCCTTGTTTGAGGCGAATCCCTCGCTACACTAAGAGAATAAGGTGACTGTCAAAAGGGATTTGCTAAGGATATGTAGCGTATTGTTCTGTCTGAAACTCATATAGCGTAGGTAATTTACAGGTTAATGTATTACGCTTGTCCACTTGAGTACGGTTACGCCATTTTGAAACGTACCTAAGAGGGTTTAAGTGATTCAATTGAGTGGAACTGAAATGTAGTTACTTTGATGAGATAATTACACGTGGCAGTCCCCCACGCCATAATGAGTTGTTGGTAACTAGTGGGAATATTATTTTTCACCTCAGCAGCTCGAATAAACCTACTTTCGTCACTCCCTGAAGTGAGGAAAGTGCGACTTTCCTCACTCCAGGGAGTGAAGTATATTACGTAATATTTAATACACGCTGTGTTGTATAAAAAGAAAAATGGGGTAAAGTTGTGCCTCAAGCGCAATTTAAACTCACCCGGTGATTTCTAAAAAACCTGTGGCCTTAAAACCACAGTTAAATGATGCAAATTTTAATAGCGTAGTTAAGATGAGAAAAAATTAGTAATAGTTATTTGTTATACAAGGGTGCAAAGTTGTATTTTACCCGCGAGTGTTTTAACACACGAGAAGTAAAATACATTTGCACCCGTGTGTAACACAAAACTTTTCCTCTCACTATAGCGAGGAAAGTGCAACATCCACAGGCGTTAGATCATCTTCATCAACTGGAATCACTCATTTTTTTACGATATTATAACAAAAAACTCTGGAAAATCTGTACTTTTACGTGAGAAGTTTTTAAGTAAAATTTTTGTTGACAATGTTGACATTTCTGACGTATGAAATGTCAGTGATGCGTTTTGAAATTGCATCGACTTAACTTGTGCGTTCAGAATTATATTTAACATAATTATTAAAAAACAAACGTTTATTATGGAATTTTAAGGTTTATGACTTAAAATCATTAAATAAAGCTAAATCTGGTGTTTTTTATTAGATTCTCAAACCATTTATTTAATGATAATTAATATTGAACGAACCATTATTATGAGCGTTTTACGTTTTGTTATCTGTCAAGCTACTTAAACACGCTCCATTCAAGGTCAAACTACTTTCCCCACTAGTGGGTAAAATGCGTTTTTCCCCGCTTGTTTTAAAGGATAAAAGGCGGCTTTCCGAGCTAGTGAGGGGAAAACCTATTTATTAACGATCGTAAATTTTTCTGATTCACTTAATTAAAGTTCAATTCACGACCCATCTCGTGTGTAACCCGTGCCTTACATTTATTACGTCATTTATGGAATTTCGATAGCAATTTGCGGTGAAATCATCGGCTTGGAATTATTGGTGTCCCATGAGGGGAAAAGGACCAATAAAAACGTAAAGGAATTTCCAGGGTTCCATTACAACTATGAAAATATCAACATGATGTGATATTAGATACTAGCAGCAAGCATAAGTCAAAAGATGATTAAAACGAAGATGAAAAGGCGCCTTCCGTCATCGTATATCGGAAAGGCGCTTCCGATAAATTCAGCCATGTCGGAGCCCCCCGTCAGCTGTCGGACTGATAATATTTGTTTGTGTGCGTATGTGTAGGCATAATGTTTGTTGTAGTATGCGTGACCGCTAAAGACGGCACCCGGGCGCGCCCCCACGGCCTGACTACGCAGATGTAGGATCCTACATCCGATATCGGATCGGAGAATGTGAAAACGCTCTAACGCACCTGCAGTTGACATCCGTTAATGGTGGCGAGTAATGTCACATCAAGTGTAAAAAAAAATGTTTCAATTTTTGATTCCTCAAGGGGTATTCAGATACTAAAATCTTGTATGGTTCCGATCACACGCAGTTATTGGTGCTCGATACACTGCGAGACACACTAAACAAACACCTACATAATATGGGTAAAACGGACAGCCCCATGTGCAGAGTGTGCATGGAAGAAGAAGAAACAACAAAACATATTGACGACCGGCCTGGCCTAGTGGGTAGTGACCCTGCCTGTGAAGCCGATGGTCCTGGGTTCGAATCCCGGTAAGGGCATTTATTTGTGTGATGAGCACAGATATTTGCTCCTGAGCCATGGGTGTTTTCTATGTATTTAAGTATTTATATATTATATATATCGTTGTCTGAGTGCCCATAACACAAGCCTCCTTGGGCTTACCGTGGGACTTAGTCAATCTGTGTAAGAATGTCCTATAATATTTATTTATTTATTTATTTATTATTATTTATATTCTCCTAGACTGTAAACAACTAGAAGTACACAGGAGCAAATACCTAGCGAATCCGGCGTGCATACTGAAGAAAGCAGTTAGCAACCTGAAGACCTTGCTAGGTTTCATGGACGAGCTGGGGTGGTTAGAATAGGCCTACCTCGTATTCACGCAAAATAGGCACATTGGATGTCGACTTGCGGAAAATGCCCAGAAAAACTAACTAACTAACTGCGAGAGGTGTCAAGATCGTATCATAACCAAATCAAATCGAACAATTCGTCAAATCTGAATCAGCTTGTGTACAAGGTATATGGCACGTGAGTGCTTTAATGTGACCCTTGTAGGACATTGGCTTTATGCCGCCATTAAACTTTATCCATAGGATTGAGAAATATCGATAAATGCAATGGAATGACATTACGATGTAATGAAAGCCTTGAACGGCGCCTAATATGGTGTGCCGCGCGTTATCGGAAATGCACAGCCTTTACCACATACAGAGCCAAATTCAGATTCAGATTCAGATTATTTATTGGCAAAAATAGGCTAATTTGCATTGAATCGAGTCTCCTTAAACAATAAATATTTTATCGAGATGTATGAAGTTCTATTTTCAATTTTTTTTTTTTTTTTTTTTTTTTTTTTCAAAAAAGTATAACACATTTTAAACTTATACAAGTTTCGCCAAACTTGCGTTTAACGGCGAAATGGTGCACTCATTTTCAATGTTAGTACCTTAATCTAAATTTAATGATTAACTTATATTACTAAGGTTAATACATATTGACTAAACCGTATCGATAAAATTCATATGCTTGAGTCGGAAGTGTCATAGACTATCCAACGTTGAAAAGAGTAAGCTTGTAGTGTTGCATGTGAAGTTCTAATACACAAAATATACTCGACGAGTAGAAAAAGTTTATTATGGCTCATTATTATTGTATGTGGGTAGTTTTGCCCATTGTATTCTCCTCGGACCAAGAACGCTGTAAAAGGGCCCATCTTTCGCAATCATGAAATGTTCATATAAACGTGACACACTACACACTTCAATTAATTTTTAAGCATAAAGGGGCCCACTGATTACCAGTCCGTTGGACGATATCAGCCTGTCAGAACAAATGACAGTTCCGAACAACTGACAGGCCGATATCGTCCGGACGAGAATTGGTGGGCCCCTTAAAGGGTTCCAAACGTCGGAATGTACTATAAATTCAATATACGCGATATAATCCGATGCCATAGTTTTATTTCACTGAATATTTCATCAGACTAGAATTTTCAAATGACATTTTTTCAAAGAAAATACATTAATCTTTTTCAACCCATCGCCAACAGAGCTTTATGGCTCCAGTGACCTATCTTTGAGGCATTGTGTAAGGGCCTTTGGCTCAGGACAAAGCCCTTTGTGGTTTCCGGCCTTCAATGATATCCGATTCGGCTGATTATTGACCTAAAGGGCTATTACTAGCTAGACAGCCTATAATATCGACCCTTCAGGTATTTGAAGTGTGCACACCAGCGAAGAAGCTGTGCGTACACTCTACTGTAAACACACACTTGTGGAATGGGGACGCTATAAGGGGAGGCCCTCGAAACCCTAGAAGTCAGGTGGACGGTCACGTCGGTCATATTGTGTAGGCAATGAGTTATCGTCATCTCATCATTTGTTCAGGCCTTGTGTAACTATGTCTACATATCTCTCCAGTATTATCAGTAAAAGCATCAGCTCATTGTAAATGTCGCATTCAGGCCATGATTACGGATGGTGAAATGACTCAAATTGTCATGAGTCCGTACTCATGACTCGTCGGAAGTTGCTGCGGAACGCCAGCGCCATCTGTGGCGCTGTACGGAGTCTAGGAGAGGGGAGCACGAGAATGGCGAGAGGTCATTCTACTTCCAGCAATGGAACAGTGCGCTAGTCTCTTAGGAACTGTATTAAATGGTATAGAAATACAGTGATCTTGACGACAACCACGTTTCACGCAAAATAGGCAAATGGTGGTCAATTTGCGGAAATTGCCCAGACGCACTAACTAACCACTGGCTCATAATTTAGTGGTAAAAGCTCCCGCAGTCGGCTCCTGCCTCCAATACAATTAATCTCTGTCAATATCGTTACCTCGTCGAATTTACGAGAGTCAACTCTTAAACCAAATATTGAGTTTGCTCGTTAAACAAAGAAAATATTTGGATTTCCTAAATTTTGGTCATATTTTGTTTACATATTATTATTTTTTATTTATACTTTAAAATATTTAATTTAATAGCCGTTTCAAATATTTCTACACATTTTTCAAAATAATGGCTGAATGCCGATGGGTCTGTGCCTCCGATGCCGAAACTGCCAAAAAAATTCAATATGGCGGACGAATGTTTGAAATGTCACCGTATTTAAGAATGATTTCGTTTTAAATTTAGTTTTTTCTTCGTAAGTGTAATGAAAAACATTGTGTGTAACTCCGGGGGTAAGAATATTGTTACTCGAGTATATATTAGACTCATCATCTTCCTCGCGTTGTCCCGGCATTTTTGCCACGGTTAATGGGAGCCTGGGGTCCGCTTGGCAACTAATCCCAAGAATTGGCGTAGGCACTAGTTTTTACGAAAGCGACTACCATCTGACCTTCCAACCCAGAGGGGAAACTAGGCCTTGTTGGGATTAGTCCGGTTTCCTCACGATGTTTTCCTTCACCGAAAAGCGACTGGTAAATATCAAATGATATTTCGTACATAAGTTCCGAAAAACTCATTGGTACGAGCCGGGGTTTGAACCCGCGACCTCCGGATTGCAAGTCGCACGCTCTTACCGCTAGGCCACCAGCGCTTCATTAGACTCTCGTACAATGTTTCACTTACACCCCACGTTGCACAATGTACTAATTAAACACAGTCAACATTGCTATTTTAAGTAGGTTATAACTGTGCGGTGTGTTGTAATGTTTGTTTAGCGATAGAATAACAAGCCTGAGTAAACTGAATGTTCGAGCAAAGATAGATATAACTCCGTAATAGATGGATACAGTCTAAGGAAAAAACGTGCCTCGAAAATCAAGAAAATTTGATTCTCGATCAGATGGCGCCACTAGTTTTGGCCTACACTCGTATAGAGGGCGTTGATTGTTTCGTTTGTTATTTAACAATTTTAACGCATATCAGTGAAAGAACATGGGTCAAAATCATATAAATAATTAATGCAAATAAAAAAAATCATTTATCCATATTTAAATACATTTTATCGTATTTTTATAAATCTTCATTTTTAGTTTTAAAGTGTGTCGACAGATGGCAGTGAATTTACTGGGGTTACAAAATTTACTATGACAGTACCGCTCTAGTATGTTACTCTATGGTTCGAGGAATATTCCTAGTTTGATTGTTTTAAGTTAATTAATTGACATAAATAGACATTTAATTTTGTCTGAGACAGAATTGTCTTAAACATGTAAATAGAATCAGATCAGATCGGGGAAATCCTGAAGAAAGGTCAGGTCAAGAGCACCCTAAACCGGCGAGCGTGTATGCGGAATGTTATGAAAGTGAAAAGCGAAAGAGGTCAGGATCGTAGCAAGTGGAAATCCGTACTCTGCCTACCCCTCCGGGAAATAGGCGTGATTATATGTACATACATACATACATACATACATATAATCACGCCTATTTCCCGGATGGGTAGACAGAGACCACGGATTTCCACTTGCTACGATCCTGACATACCTCTTTCGCTTCCTTCACTTTCATAACATTCCTCATACACGCTCGCCGGTTAAGGGTGCTCTTGACCTGGCCTTTCTTCAGGATTTCCCAGATCTGATCAGAGAAAGTCCGCCGAGGTCTGCCCCTTCCAACTCCCATTTCTACCTCTCCCTTATACACTCTCTTTGTTAGCCTTCTTTCACTCATTCTTTCCACGTGTCCAAACCATCTCAACATACCTTTCTCAATTTTTGTCACTACATCTTCGCTCAGTCCACACTTTTCCCTTATCACACTGTTCCTAATTCTGTTCTGTGATTACCTATACTATATGTATATATGTATAATGAATTCAAAATACTTGCACGCGACGTATCGAAACGTTGACCACGTAATAATTGCCACCCGGTACGCAATACGCAAAGCGTTATTCTTTGACAACAACAGACAATGAACAGAAATTTGGTATTGCAACGTATAAATTTACAAAATGGTACTTTAATGGTACAATCTTTGTAAGTAATGGCTTTTCATATTATGATGTCGTTTTTAACGGTTTTCGATATTCGATGAGAATTGAAGACTTCAAAAAATGGCGATTTTTGGTTGAAACATGCCATGAAGACGGATTATATTACGTATATTGAAACGTCGGGATGTATTATAAATTCAATATACGCGATATAATCCGTTTTCATAGTTTTATTTTAAAATAGTTATTTGTTATACAAGGGTGCAAAGTTGTATTTTACCCGCGGGTGTAGAATTGAAACACGAGCAAGCGAAAGGATTATATAGGTGAACCACGAGCGAAGCAAGTGGTTCTAAAATAGAATCCTGAGCGTACGAGTGTTTCAACACACGAGAAGTAAAATACATTTGCACCCGTGTGTAACACAAAACTTTTCCCCTTACTATAGCGAGGAAAGCGCAACATCCACAGGCGTTAGATCATCTTCATCACTGGAATCACTAATTTTTTTACGATATTATAACAGAAAACACTAGAAATTCAGATTTTTACGTGAGTCGGTGAGAAGAACAGTAAAAATGTTGTTGACAATGTTGACATTTCTGTTCTGACGTATGAAATGTCAACGATGCGTTTTGAAATTGCATCGACTCAACTTGTGCGTTCAGAATTATATTTAACATCATTATAAAGAATCTAATGTTTCTTATGGAATTTTAAGGTTTATGAGTTAAAATTATTAAATAAAGCTAAATTTGGTATTTTTATTAGATTCTCAAACCATTTATTTAATGATAATTAATATCGAACGAACCATTATTATGAGCGTTTTACGTTTTGTTATCTGTCAAGCTACTTAAACACGCTCCATCCAAGGTCAAATTACTTTCCCCACTAGTGGATAAAATGCGTTTTTCCCCGCTTGTTTTAAAGGATAAAAGACGGCTTTCCGAGCTAGTGAGGGGAAAATACTATTATTTTCGTAGCGTGAAGCATCTAGCGTCAAGTAGCGGAACTATCAGTACTACTACTAGACACTAGATGACACATGTGTCGCGACTGACGAACAGTATTGCTCAATAATTTATAACTAATTAATATTATAAGCAGGAGTTGAAAATAGAGTTCCGGCTACTCTGGTTATAATATTATCTGAAAATAGTTGAGCATTAGACTTTCCGTTTACCGCGACATCTAGTGTCGAGCAGCAGTACTGAGAGTTCCACTACTTGACGCTAGATGTAGACTACGAAAATAATAGTATTTTTGGTAACAAAACCGATGTATGGAGTGAGCACTTTGTCTTCTTAATTCTCTTTGGTTTAGGTTAGGTTAGGTTCATAACTCAGAAACAAATATAATATCTGTTATAAACAAATAAATGCCTTCACCAGGATTCAAACCCGGGCCCTCCTGCTTCCTGCGTTATTTACTAGACTCTGCTAGTAACAACGAGCCTAAAATACAATTGTGGTATTTTCTATAAAAAGGGACCTTATTGCTGATGGCGCTTACGCCATTATTAACGACGCTCCGATATAAATATAATGCCGCGCGACGCTGTGCGGCGTAAGCGCCATCGACAATAAGGTCCCTTTTCATAGAAAATGCCCCAATTTATCTCTTTACTGAAATAAAATCTCAACATTTCATTCTAAAATCAGAATCACCCAACATTTATACGAAAACTGAATTATTCGCGCCATTCCGACCCTTTTAGATGAAAAAAGTCCAAAGTGTACTTAATTTTAATGTACGTTATGATCATTATTTTCTAAATTTGTCCAGGGTAAAATTGTACCATGGTTTTCGAAAATAAACCTTACCGTATTGTAATAAGGTCGTATTTTCTTTTATAGCTGTCGGGACAAAAGCATATTTTGCCAGTGAAGGACAAATTTGAATTTTATAACATTGACTCCCTGAAGCGTGACATAGCGCTCCATAAAATAAGACCCCCTGATTTAATTTGAGAACGAAAATGGGGCATTTTTCCTGAAAAGGGACCTTATTGTCGATGTCGCTTACGCCGCACAGCGTCGCGCGGCATTGTATTTATATCGGAGCATCGTTAATAATGGCGTAAGCGCCATCGACAATAAGGTCCCTTTTTATAGTAAATACCACAAATATGCTTCAGGCTTCAGTTATATAACATTAAAAACTTTCGCGTTTTGAACACATATTAAATCACATTTACAATCGGGTCTATCGCGAATTTATTTTGCCATTATTTTATTTTGTTACCTTTATTTACCGACGTTTCGACACAGGTTTCACTGGTCGTGGTCGCGGCTGAATGACGTCCCAGCAAAATGTCAAAACAGAGATCCATACTAATATTATAAATGCGAAAGTCTATCTGTCTGTCTGTGTGTTACATCTTCACGCTTAAACCGCTGAACCGATTTAGTTGAAATTTGGTATACAGATAGTTTAAGTCCCGGGGAAGGACAAAGGATACTTTTTATCCCAGAACTCACCCCTCAAGGGGGTGAAAAGGGGGGTGGAAATTTGTATGGGGAATCAATAACCGCTGAACCGATTTAGATGAAACTTGGTATGGGGATAGTTTGAGCTGTGGGAAATGATATAGAATAACTTTTATCTCCGAAATCATCCCTTAAGGGTGTAAAAAAAGGGGTGGAAATGTATAGTGTGGACCAATTTGGGGGTGAAAAAGGATGGATTCAAAAGCAGATTTGTTTAAGAATTAAGGTACCCAAATTACTAATTCCACGCAGACGAAGTCGCGGGCAAAAGCTAGTATATTATAAATTCAATATACGCGATATAATACGTTTTCATAGTTTTATTTCATGAATGATAAATAATTTAATTACAAACAAAAGAATGTTAGGGATGAATGTTGATGGACGGAGAGCGTATGGTAGACCCAAAAAGCGATGGATGGATTGTGTAAAAGAGGATATGAGAAAGAAAGGAGTGAGTGCTGAGGTGACGAAAGATAGAGGAGAATGGAAGAGAAAAACATGTTGTGCCGACCCCACATGACGTGGGATAAGGGTAGGAAGAAGAAGAAAAGAACAAAAAAGTGGAAATTAGATTTGACGCTGACAGTTTCATAATGAAACTACTTTCATATATATAGCAATTTATGTGTAAAACTGCTATTCGCTCTAATATATTTGTATTACAAATTGTAGGCTCGTGTTACTATTAAATAATGTTCAGAACAGCACCATTATAATCTGACAGACACAAATCACAGATATTCCGTCTCGCCCTCGAGTTACGAATAATCCACGGATATCCCTCGACGAAGTACTGCAGGGAGAACAGCTCACACACTGATTTATAATTGTAATTAAATAAATAAAATAAAATAAAATAAACGTGTGGAAGTCGTGAACAAGTCTATGGTTAGCAATAATGAAACCTTCCGTGAGACATAGACATATTAAATATATTAATAACGGGTCACTCACGTGTTTTAAATCAAAAACGCTCGACATGTTTCACTCCATACCGAGGAGCGTCATGAGGAGCTTGCGTCGACGGTGACGGACCGGCGCAGACTGCGCAGGCACTCGGAGGCAGTCAGTACCTCCGAGCTGGAAAACTGTTTTGGGTACTACGTCGGTGGACAGTGTGGACGAACCATTAGCGAATGACGTAGTGAGTGTTGTGTACAACCCATCATTTGACAATAATGCCGTAAACGAGGGTAGTTTCTCGCCCCCCTGCCGCCACCGGCGCCCGCGCCGAGTCATCGGGCGCGGAGGGCTGCGGCCCGCAGTCTGCGCCGGTCCGTCACCGTCGACGCAAGCTCCTAATGACGCTCCTCGGTATGGAGTGAAACATGTCGAGCGTTTTCGACTTAAAACACGTGAGTGACCCGTTATTAATATATTTAATAATGAAACCGTTCTTCAATCTTGACTACTTTTCATTTTCCTTCACACAATACAATACACAGAAGATATCTAAGAGATTATTTTTACTTGATGTGATCTGTCATGCTCTGGCATTGACACACAAGACAGCTCGACAGGTCTGCGCTATGGATGGTATAGAAAGGATCGCAATCTCTTATGGCAGAATTGTTGCAAAAGTGACCGCTTTCAGCTTTAAATAATAGTTCCTAATCTCTCCGGTGGCGCTAGTTAGGCTTGGGGACATGAGTATAACATGAACCATATAAGGCAACAAATAACCCGACCAAATTACGTAGTTTGTTTTTGGTAGTATTTCGGTGTATGGTGGCGCCGCCTAATTACTGTTTTTTGATGGACACTTTTCATACATAGAGATTTGGCTCCTTTATATAGTCTCCATGCTTGACTACTTTTCATTTTCTTTCACACAATACAATACACAGAAGATATCTAAGAGATTATTTTTACTTGATGTGATCTGTCATGCTCTGGCATTGACACACAAGACAGCTCGACAGGTCTGCGCGATTGCGCGCATCAGCCAGTGCTCGCCACAAACGTTTCACATTTTAAATGTGAAGGTATGTATGTTTGGCTCGCATATAATTAAATATACCGTCAACCGGGGTGAATACGGCTGGCTGGGGTAATAGGGGCAATCCTTAAAATTTGAAAAAAAAAAAAAATATTCATGTTCACTATATTTAAATCTAATAATGTTTTTTAAGTTTAAAAATGTTATGAAATATGTAATTCATTATATTAACGAACTTATGTACATATATTTTTTTTATAAATGTAAAATGTGACCTGTAAAATGTGACCTGTAAAATTTGCTTTTACCAATAAAGTTCTGTATTCTGTATTTGATTTACCTGATCATTTATTTAAAAAATATCTACACAAATTGAATTATTTGATTGAAAACAACAGTAGATTTTGTATGATATGTAGTGTGTGTAGTTATTAAGAAATAGTCACGTACCTAAATCACATTTTAAGTTTTGCCCCTATTCATCCCGGTTGACGGTACTCGCGTCGAATAATGTTCCCTATGATATAATTTTTATATGGATTAGCTGTCACGTAAAATGATTAGTAGACATTTTTTAGAACTTACACAAAAATAGAGTCCTTAGAATCAGGGTTGGATACCGGTACTTCCTTCATGCAGTTAATTATTTTTATTATTATTATTAATTTATTTAATAAAATACAGAGTATTCTCACTATAATCATAGCCCCGCAAAACTCAATAAAGAGTTTGATTGTGGGGTCATTAATCTCTAGTTACATATGTACTTAACTTAATTATATAGTAGTGTAATTACTACAAAATATTGGCGTAGTGTATTTTTAAATTTAGACTTCTTATTTTCACATCTTATGGCTTCGGGCAAACTATTAAGTAAGTATGGAATTATTTTCCTAAATGATTACGGTTAATCGTAAACCGTGACTTTTTTGTTCTTTAAATCATTAATTTAATAGATTAAGGCTAAAAAAACCATAAATTATAAATACTGGTTATGACCCCTGCTAAGAATTCTCAAAGGGGTGCAAAGGGGGTTACAATTTTGTACGAAATGGCTAAAGGGAAGGGGTGATAGAAATAAACCGACATTACTGGACTAGGTAAGACATGATGGGTTTTTAAATGGGGCACTGAAGATAACTACCCGATCCCGTGCTGCCACTTCAATATGGTTTAAAAGACTTAATTTTTAGGAATCCGTACCCAAAGGGTAAAATCGGGACCCTATTACTAAGACTCCTCTGTTCGTCTGTCTGTCATCAGGCTGTATCTCATGAACCGTGATAGCTAGACAGTTGAAATTTTTACACATGATTTCTGTTGCCGCCATAACAACAAATACTAAAAAGTACGGAACCCTCGGTGGGCGAGTCCGACTCGCACTGGGCCGGTTTTTTAAAGAAAAGCCTTGGGACTATTGGCCTTTAAAGATTTTGGAAAGTCTTAGTTTCTACGCTATCACATAAATAATAAACGCTCGTTTTATTTCTTATTATTAGGCTGTTCTTAGTTTAGAGTTATTAGTTCTGGAAGTAATTTAGGCGCAAACTTAGTTACGGTGTCTTTCCGACGGGTGTGATTTGTAGGGGCGTTCCTGAATATGAGGAGGGTGGATTTATTCCGACATTAGCAAAGAGGTTCTCAATTTATCGGGAGTTTTGTGTATTTTTAGAGTTCATAGCCAAAATTGGAAAACAGAGCGTTTTCACATTGTCAGATCCGATATCGGATGTAGGATCCGACATCCGCGTAGTCAGGCCGCGGGGGCGCGTCCGGGCGCCGTCTTTACCGGTCACGCGCACTACAACAAGCATTATGCCTACACATACGCACACAAACAAATATTATCGGTCCGACAGCTGACGGGGCGCTCCGACATGGCTGAATTTATCGGAAGCGCCTTTCCGATATCGGATGTCGGAAGGCGCCTATGACAAAAACAGGTGTTGAAATTTTCACAGATGATGTATTTCTGCTGCCACTATAACAACAAATACTAAAAACAGAATAAAATAAATATTTAAGTGGGGCTCCCATACAACAAACGTGATTTTTTTGCCGTTTTTATAGATAATGGTACGGAACCCTTTGTGCGCGAGTCCGACTCGCACTTGGCCGGTTATTATTTAAACATAATGAGTTATTAAAGTAATTTAAGTATACCTACGTCATTTTGAGTCGGCTAATGAGTTGAACGAATGACTCCATCTATTTCAGAATTCGTCAAATTCCGTACTTCCATATTATTCGAATGTCTATCTATAATAAGTACCCAAATATACACCTTAACTCATTGCAGTAAGATTCATTTCACCTTAACCAAGGCACATTCTCATTTCCCATTTCTACAAGGCAACCTTAAAGACACCTTAACTCATTGCAGTAAGGTCCACTTTTACTTGTACTCTAATATACACCTTAGCTTATAGTACTAAGGAACATTTTCCCTTATCCATGGTACAGTCAGACAGTTTATCTCGTAGCATCCCCTATTTCTCACGTTTTTAAATCGCCGACCGCGAGGGTTGGTCGTTTTGTTTTTGTTTTGACTTCCAGGGTTAGTGAAATAAATGTAGGCTCCTTTTCATTTTGGAAAATGTGCAATGGAAAAGTTCTGTTAAGTGAAAAAATTTGGTTACCTGATTACTATAAAATCACGGTACACACAAATACGCACACGCAACGTCCTCGCCTCTATTGTCAAGGCGCTAGGTGCGTGTTCAGATATTTTTGAGCACCTCGGCCGCTCCGATATATCTGATGGCGACTGTACTCAGGCAACGATATAAATATTTACTTACTTACATCATAGACTCTATGACATAGAGTAACTTATACTAGAGCGCTACTGTCATAGTAAATTTCGTAACCCCAGTAAATTCACTGCCATCTGTCGACACACTTTAAAACTAAAAATAAATATTTATAAAAATACGATAAATGTATTTAAATATGGATACATGATTTTTTTATTTGCATTAATTATTTTTATATGATTTTGACCCATGTTCTTTCACTGGTATGCGTTAAAGTTATAAATAACAAACGAAACAGTCAACGCCCTCTATACGAGTGTAGGCCAAAACTAGTGGCGCCATCTGATCGAGAATCAAATTTTCGTGATTTTCGAGGCACGTTTTTTTCTTAGACTGTATCCATCTATTACGGAGTTATATCTATCTTTGCTTACATAGAAAACACACATGACTCAGGAACAAATATCTGCTGCAAAAATTTTGTTTCACATTTATAATAATTAAATATTAATAGACCATAATTGTCGTACATACAATCGTGTTTAGTATCTCCATTGTAACAAAAGCGATGTTAATTTAACAGAGCAACACAACGTGGTGAAATTACGCGGCACAATGAATTTATACAACAAATGTTTCTCCGGCTTACATCAGCGTATTGCTCATAATTTATTGTATTGTTTAAGTGAGGGGCCAAATTAATATGGAATTAAGAGGCCGGTGTCGATTTTAGTCGCAAAAATGTAAAATTGATAGATTTAGTCCGTGAAATTTTACACCTTTTGTTACCTAATTGGAATAACAAGTACTGGTTTATATTAGCACGTCTTCTTATCTTACCTTTTATCAGATCAGTTTTTTGAAAACAGACTCACTAAATTAGTAATGCTTGCTTTTCTGATGGACGTTTAGGTAAACGCGCGTAAAGCACTGATTTTGTCGCTCTTATTTGTAAATTTCGTAAAGTTTGGACTGCTAAACATGGTAATTTTGTATTACACATATCCTGTACTTGACGTTTATCAGACTACATTTTTATTATTATAACTTAGTAGTGTAAATAAAAGTTAGACGAAATCAATTTTCTCCAGAAATTACTTCAAAACAAGTGACAATTTCTCTGAAAATCGACTTAATTTCAACGTAATTTTGATACTTAAACAATCTACAACATTTGCTGAAACTATAATTATACATCAATTTGTATAATTTACCACCATGATTTTTTGATGAATTTTTAAAAACTCCCCTTCCCTTCATGCATTACCGGTGACGCACGCTCGCGACCTCATTATTAAAAGACAAGATGAGAAGACGTGTTAATAGAAATCAATACTTGTTATTTAGATATTACGTAACAAAATGTGTATAATTTCAACGACTAAATCTATCAATTTTACATTTTTGCTCCAAAATCGACTACGGCCGAATGTTATTCGTTTGTAACAGACAAAAGGACACTTAATATGTCATAACTAATTATTTGGTATTGATATTTGAATAAAATTTTACAGCATTACAGCTAAGGGCGCCAATGCGCTGTAAAACTAAGTAATTAAAGCTATATGTAATAAAGTTATACGATAAATATGACAATAATTAATAAGCTACCTATGTTGATTCACAAAAAAGTAAAAAAATCTTTTTAATACAGTTGCTCAAAAAGTGGTACTTTTTGTGGCTGCGTAGCGTGTGAGAAGCTCAATTTCTCGAACTAGTGCTTTTTACTTTTTAGTTCCAAACTATACTTTCGAAACGCAGTTAAAATGTAATTTAGCTTGAGCAGGTACCAGGGCCTCATGAGTTATGAGGAGGTGTCGTTGACCAACCCGCGCCGGGCCCGCGGCGGCCGCGGCCGGGGCGCGCACGAGTATGAAGGTATCGCGGGCTGCGGCAGCTCGCGTATCGCGGGCTGTATAGGTACTTTTGGTTTTGGTTTGGTTTGGTGGTATGATTCTACTAATGACATATTAATTTATTATTTTTTCGCAATTGTATTAAAAAACGTCGTTTACAACACGTGTGAAATGTCCTTTCACACTAGTTGTAAAATGTACTATTAAAAAGTTTATGATTTTTGTCGGCATACAAGTCGCAGTCAATCGCAAAAGATAAAAAATGAGGTGTCCGAGAGCGGACGATTGGAGAGTACTGGTGTGCTATGGTGTGAAAGGTTTCATTCGCTAGAAGGCGATGGCTACGACCACGCAAGTACCTATAGTTGTCGGGAACGAAAAAGGTAGTCATCTTCGCCACCAAGTCCAAGCAGTCAGACTCTCCTCTTAATCAATTTGTTTTTAACATGCAGATACGTCTGCGAGCGATACTCCACTACGCCACCCCAAATGCGTGTATACATAAGCATAGAGTAACTTATACTAGAGCGGTACTGTCATAGTAAATTTTGTAAACCCAGTAAATTCACTGCCATCTGTCGACACACTTTAAAACTAAAAATGAAGATTTATAAAAATACGATATTATTTTTATGATTTTGACCCATGTTCTTTTACTGATATGCGTTAAAATTGTTAAATAACAAACGAAACCGTCAACGCCATCTATACGACTGTAGGCCAAAACTAGTAGCGCCCTCTGAACGAGAATCAAATTTTCTTGATTTTCGAGGCACGTTTTTTCCTTAAACTGTATCTATCTATTACGGAGTTATATCTATCTTTGACATAAGGGAAGGAATGGAAAGATTTGCAAGGTTCTGGTAGGCTTCCGTAGCTCAATTGGTTAAGAGCAACGCACGGATTGCGGAGGTTGCGGGTTCAAATCCTGCCGGAAGTGTAACTTTTTCCATTTTTTCCTTTAATATAAAAAAAAATCTTAATATTTGATATGCAGTAGATATTAGGTTATTATAATAAAATGTGTGTGCGTTTGCGTTTCTAACGAAGCGTGGAGGTGTTTGCTATTAAAATTTAAAAAATAAAATTAAAATATATATATTACAATTTAAAATTTATTTATTTTATTTTAATTTTTTAAAATAAAAATAAAAATAAAAAATCTTTATTGCCACACCTTAGGAAAAAATCTACAATTTATGAAAGGATAGCTTAAAAATACAATATAAACTAAACTTAAACTTAAATATCAACTTAACATAACATAATAACTATTAACTTAAATCTATGGTGAGGCAAAGGGTCCCAATCTCAGCATGTGCGGTGCCAGAGGGCTCCGCGCTGATTTTCAGACTGGTCCCGGGACGGTTGGGGTCGGTCGCTACTATCATAATGTACCCTTCTTAAGTACAGCTCTATATTTGTAACTTTATGTGTATTTGTGTTATTAGTGTGCGTATATGGATATGTGGGGCTGATATGTGGATGTAGTGTAGGTAAGAATGTATTTTGTACTGTGTGTGTGTATCATGTTTTGTCATTACATACAGAGAAAAATTAAAAAAGATAATTAAAAAAGAAAAAATAATTAAAAAAGATGTATATATAGCAATAAATAAATAAATAAATATATAGTTATTAGAGTTTACAACATATTTTGCATATTTAATAAATGTGTTCGAACTATTTATTTATTTTATTTAGATTTTAGTTTAACAAGGGGCCAAAATTGTTGTATAATCCCTTGTGCAATAGGTACATGAGCAATCTGTGGTTGTAAAAATGGAATCTTGAGCGTTGCGAGGGTTTCAAGGCACGAGGGGTTAAGCAAACTTTGCTCCCGAGTGATAATACAAAATTGTTCACCACATCAGCTACATAGATTATTGTTTTTTAGGGTTCCGTACCCAAAGGGTAAAAATGGGACCCTATTACTAAGACTTCGCTGTCTGTCTGTCTGTTCGTATCACCAGGCTGTATCTCATGAACCGTGATAGCTAGACAGTTGAAATTTTCACAGATGATGTATTTCTGTTGCCGCTATAAGAACAAATACTAAAAACAGAATAAAATAAATATTTAGGTAAGGGGGGGGCCATACAACTAACGTGATTGTTTTGCCTTTTTATGCGATATGGTACGGAACCCTTAGTGCGCGAGTCCGACTCAAACTTGGCCGGTTTTTTTGTATTATTACACAATTAAACAGGTAAAGGTATTGATTCCCGACGCCCCGGGTAACGCCGCGACGCTTCGGGGCATCCTGCACAAATCAGTCAAGCGAGGAAACTTTCTGACGCCACATTGGCGGGGAAAACAGAATGGCTAACGTAAACGTTTACGTTTTACTCCCGAAGGAACTGGCACAATCGGATATTATGTAAGGTAAAACCATAGAGTAACTTATACTAGAGCGGTACTGTCATAGTAAATTTTGTAACCCCAGTAAATTCACTGCCATCTGTCGACACAGTTTGAAACTAAAAATGAAAATTTATAAAAATACGATAGAATGTATTTAAATATAGATAAATGATTTTTTTTATTTGCATTAATTATTTTTATGATTTTGACCCATGTTCTTTCACTGATATGCGTTAAATTGTTAAATAACAAACGAAACCGTCAACGCCATATATACGACTGTAGGCCAAAGCTAGTAGCGCCCTTTGAACGAGAATCAAATTTTCTTGATTTTCGAGGCACGTTTTTTCCTTAGACTGTATCCATCTATGTAAAACTTAATAATTTTTTGCCAAAAGTTTCATTTTTGGTACAAGCTTTTATCGCTGACTGTACTTTTATTTCCACAGGCAACTAATTCTCATCGAGAGAAATTTAAAAACCCCAAACAATTAGGTTCACACAGAGTTCCTATGGCCACCTCCTGTCTCCATCATTAGATCAGCTCGATGGTACATTGTCATAATATTGCATTGTCATCCGACTTACATATTATTATGTATGCAAATTTTCAGCTTAATTGGAAGTTGGGTAGTGGGTCAAATTTAACTTGCAAGATTTGATTCGTACAAACATAGTTACATAAGTACATACGTAAATACTTACATAGGTACATTGCATGTTAATAAAAAGCTTGCAAAAAACCGGCCAAGTGCGAGTCGGACTCGCTCAAGGGTTCCGTACCATTACGCAAAAAACGGCAATAAAATCACGTTTGTTGTATGGGAGCCCCCCTTTAATATTTATTTTATTCTGTTTTTAGTATTTGTTGTTATAGCGGCAACAGAAATACATCATCTGTCAAAATTTCAACTGTCTAGCTATCATGGTTCATGAGATACAGCCTTGTGACAGATGGACAGACAGACAGACAGATAGACAGCGGAGTCTTAGTAATAGGGTCCCGTTTTTACCCTTTGGGTACGGAACCCTAAAAAGTGGACCCGTCTTTGCTGGCCCTGAAGGCCTAACAGAATAGCTATCACGGTTCATGAGATACAGCCTGGTGAAGTGGTGACAGACGGACAGACAGCGAAGTCTTAGTAATATAACACCAATTTGGTCTCAATAGGGGGCTGAGTTGGTAGAGCTTTGCTGGGAAAGCTGCATGTTCAAATCACGGCCGAGTTTTTTCTATTAAAATACTTTATTTTTCTAAAAAAATCTATAAATAAAAGATTTCAACAGCAAATGAATCAATGAAAAGAAAACTTTACAACTAAACTCGTACGGCTCCATCTTGTTTTTTTGTGTAATTTTCAAGTAAAAGGTACCACATTGTCGCTTACCTATAATGGTGAAATTTACTTGCATCTCAATATGAATAACCTGTCAGGGCGTCCTAGTGGTAAGCGACAATGTGGTACCTTTTACTTGAGAACGACACATTTGATCCAAATCCGCTTAGTCGAATGAGTTTTACTGTTAATCCCTAGGATTGGTTTTCTACTTAGATACCCTAAGAGTGTGCCGCGCTCAAAGTACGCGTCTACTGTAATTAAACTGTAATGCGGGTTTTAAAAACCGGCCAAGTGAGAGTCGGACTCGCGCACCGAGGGTTCCGTACTTTTTAGTATTTGTTGTTATAGCGGCAATAGAAATAGAAATACATCATCTGTGAAAATTTCAACTGACAGACAGACAGACGGACAGACGGAGAGACGGACAGATGGACAGCGGAGTCTTAGTAATAGGGTCCCGTTTTTACCCTTTGGGTACGGAACCCTAAAAACTAGGATCTGAATAATAGTATAATACACATTTTAATTTCAAGTAAGAATTTGTAAACTAATATATTTATATAAGAACGTTCAGCGTTATAGTTATAATGTTATAATACTAGTTTTACAGTACATATGGTGCTACTTAATCTTTTCTGCACTAGTGCGTAAATTAGCACATTTCGTAACAATGTCAAAAATTTAAACTGTCATATGTACTGTAAAACTTTGTACAATACACGTGCGAATAGGTAATTCGCAACTCGTGTCGATTTAAAACACTCCCTTCGGTCGAGTTTTAATTTATCGCCACTCGTTTCGAATTTCCTCTTTTTCGCACTTGTATCGTAAATAACTATTATAACATTAGTTTTAGTGTTAGTATGTCTCACAACAGTTTAAATTCGATTAGTTTTCACTCGTTCTTAATCATACTACAAAATTGTAACATAATAAAGGCGTTTCTATAAAAAATCCATACTAATATTATAAATGCGAAAGTCTGTCTGTCTGTCTGTCTGTGTGTTGCCTCTTCACGCTTAAACCGCTGAACCGATTTAGATTAAATTTGGCATAGAGATAGGTTGAGTCCCTGAGAAGGACATAGGATAGTTTTTATCCCGAAAATCATCCCTTAAGAAAATAAAAGCGGGGTGGAATTGAGATAATTAACGAAGTGCCTGCTAATTTGTGTGCATAACATGCTCAAATTTAGATTGCTATGAAAAATTTTCCAGGCGCTATTCTTACTCTAGCTGCGGTTACTAAGTCCACGCAGACGAAGTCGCGGGCAAAAGCTAGTACTGTATAATTCTACGGTGTAGATTGTATATTTATATGTATTTATAACCAAACCTCACAGCGGCATGTTTTTCGCTCGTACCTGCAATAAAAAAAATTTGATTTACCCAAAAGTCAAATAACTCGTCGTCTCTCCTGACTTTATAGTTTATACCCCCCATAATTGATCCCATTAAGAATCCCATGAGGTTTCCTTTGGCAGAAAAACGGCAAAAATATCACGTTTGTTGTATGGGAGCCCCACTTAAATATTTATTTTATTCTGCTTTTAGTATTTGTTGTTGTTGTTATAGCGGCAACAGATATAAATCATCTGTGAACATTTCAATTGTCTAGCTATCACAGTTCATGAGATACAGACGGACAGATAGACAGATAGACAGACAGACAGACAGACAGCAAAGTCTTAGTAATAGGGTCCCGTTTTTACCCTTTGGTACGGAATCCTAAGAATGATCCTTTCGTTAATCTTAAAATGTGGTTAAAATCGTTGACAATTTTCGGGGGTAGCTCTTAGCCTCTTAGTTTAAAAGTTACAAGCGAAACGGGGCCGTGGAACAATATTTTAAAACTCCTCGTACACTTGCGGCCAAACTTATTTAACTTCCGCATTTCGTACACTCGCGGCCGAAACTTGTCAACTCCCATGTTTTACAATCGAAAGTTTGTTTTTTAAACCGTGAGGGGATTTCAGTACTGCGGTAAAAGTATTTTGTTTTGAATTATGAACTTATTGTAAACAGTATGAAAAATTACTTTAGAAACAAATTAAAAATGGAAAATTCACTGTTTGTGACAATGTGCAGTTCTCGACTACCCTTCCCTTTCCAAAATCATAACTCACGTCGATCGTGCGGGAACGCTCGGCAGAATGCGATCTGCCTCCGAGCTTGACACATATTGCGCGTGTGCATTCCGAACTATTCAAAAAGAACTCAAAAGGGTGAAGTTCTACACCCTCCGTGTCTCGTGTGCCTTCCGAAACCAAAGGCCCTCCGAAACGCGAGTGAAAGGAGTGAACAGTCCACTGTAATTTGGACAATCGAAAGGACGAGCTGTGAGTACCATCCCTTCACCTTTCTCTCACCCCTTACACATTGTCACAATTGGTGGTGCGAAACCCCAAATTGTGACAATGTGCAGGGGATGAGAGAAAGGTGAAGGGTGAGTACCTTTGGTTTCGGAAGGCACACGCGACACGGAGGGTATAGAACTTCACCCTTTTGAGTTCTTTTTGAAGAGCCCGGGACGCACACGCGCGATATGTGTCAAGCTCGGAGGCAGATCACATTCTACCCAGCGTTCCCGCACGATCGGCGTAAGTTATGATTTTGGAAAGGGAAGGGTAGTCGGGAACAGCACATTGTTACAACTTGAACCCGATGCCTTGTCCGGTGTATAGCTCAGATGGAAGAGCACCGGGCTAACGATCCGATGGCCGTGGGTTCAACTCACACCCAAAACAGTGAATTTTTCCACTTTTAAGGATACAACATTAAAAACTACTTTGTCCACGTAGAAATCGTAACCCGTAAGTTACTTAAGGCAGTCAACAATTTGTGAGTAAATTGAGATGTGTAGTGCGGTTATGAATAAAGATCTGTTTTTAGTCACAGAATAAGTATTAATACTACCGTACAGAAAAGAAACTTCCTACAAAACCGAAGTATTACAGCGATTCAGGGACGAATCATGCTGTCCCTTGTCTAATGGCACTATCCCTTTCGGCTATTTAGGGTTGCCAAAATTCAAGTCACGACCACAGATAAGATAATGTCTTATCTGTGGTCGTGCACGCAAAGGAACGTCAAGTTGTTTCAACCCTAATAATTGCTCGTAGCTCTGAGCCGAACGGAGCCGAGAATGCCCGAAAGGATCAGTTTCGCCCCCCTGCTTTTGTGAAGAAACCAATCAAGATAAGCTTTGAACTACTTTGCTACTAGAAAATAAAATGCAGTTTTGAAAGTGACTTCTTTGTATGTGATCGCGGCGCACAGTTCGAACGGCACTTAAAATAAGTTTAACGACATGTTTTATCGCTACTTCACGATTGGTAGTAAGATTTAAGGGCCAATTCGAGTATTAGTTATTAGATCTGATTCCTCCGAAACTCCGGTGCGTGTTCAGTGCAGTGGACATAGTGAGTTCGTGTTGCTCATTGCTACAAGTGTTGGGTGACCCAAACCTGCCACCGCGCGCCCGCCTACAACCGCAAGACCTCCCTCAACCGCAATACGTGTCGCTCGCCCGTTGTGACCGCTACCCACTCAGGCACTATTAGTACTTGAAAATGGAGACCTAGGCTCTCCGAAACATGTTGCGCGAGTGACTATAAATACGCGAGTGAAACCGCTGAGCTAAGATATGATTCCGATATGATATTGTTATTAGGGTTCCGTACCCAAAGGGTAAAAACGGGACCCTATTACTAAGACTCCGCTGTCCGTCTGCCCGTCTGTCCGTCTGTCACCAGGCTGTATCTCATGTAGATGATGTATTTCTGTTGCCGCTATAACAACAAATACTATAAAGTACGGAACCCTCGGTGCGCGAGTCCGACTCGCACTTGGCCGGTTTATTTTATTTTATTACAGTTCCTATGGCTACCGCCTGTGTCCAATCAGATCAGCTCGATGGCACCATGATTATTGCATTACCACCCGACCTACAGTCAGCAACAGAAGTTGCTAAGCGAGCGAGGTGTTCTAAATGATCTTGACGCGTCACCAGGCTGTATCTCATGAACCCTAATAGCTATAGACAGTTGAAATTTTCAAAAATTTCTGTACAAATACTAAAAAGTACAAAACCCTTGGTGGGCGAGTCCGACTCGCACTTGTTTTTCGTCTTTAAGAAACAAACTGAGCCAAAACGTGACTGACGACAAAGGTCTGCAGACCAGGAATCCGATTCAGATTAAACAACATATTACGATTTCGATCTAGTTTTGACACGACCATGACGTTCGACTAGGCAATGCGACGAAATTAAAAACACGTCTTAACATACCAAAAAGGACCTACATAATTTAGTCGGGTTTCTTGTTACCCACCAGGAACCGATCGGCAACGACGTAGCACTTAGGACTTCTTAGAAGTGGGCAGAAATGAAAAGTGGCTATGACTATGTCAAACAATAATAGCGATTTCTCTGCAACTGACGACTGGCTCTGAAAGTTCCGTAAGAAGTTCCATAAGATCCCGTTCGGTCATTTCCCCCCACCCCTCATGTCTTATCCAGCAGATCCTATATTCATGTCTGAAACTCAGACTCAGAAACATCTCCTAAAACTTAGAACTTGCCAGAGAGGAATTGAACGAAGTATGCTAATCAGGCTCATAGATCGCAAACGGGCAGAAGACATAAGATCTGTCACAAACGTAGAAGACATACTTAAAGTAAGGCAGCTAAAATGGAGATGGATATGACATATGACAAGGGAAAGTAGGACAAAATGGACAAAAAATATTACAGAATGGTTTTATCATTCGATCTTCACCACTCAACATAGCAACACTCAACAGCGCAACACTCAACAGAGCAACACTCAACAAGGAAGAACACTACTCAAAACATTACTACGCTACGCAACAACTGAAGATACTACACAGAGAAGCACATCACAATCACATAGAAGCCAAGCTGTCCGCAAATAGCCGGGTCCATGACCATGGAACCGCGACCAGCCACCGCTTCAGTGACGAGAGGCAGAAAAGGCCACAATTTTTTCCACAAGATGGAAAAAGGAATTGTTATTATTATGGTGGTATTATATTTGTTATAATGGTGCTCTGGTGTTTTTACTCTTACAGAAGTAAGGTGGCCATTTTAAAAGATGGAGAGATGACATCAATAAAATTGGAGGAACAGTATGGCTTACGACAGACGAATTTACAATACATCCCGACGTTTCGTCACCCGTTCACCACGAACTCTGTAAAGGGTTCGAAAGGCCGGGATGTATTATAAATTCAATATACGCGATATAATCCGTTTTCATAGTATTTTATGAGTAACTATCGCGGTAACCGAAGACAATATCAAGAAAAACTATATGGGAAAAAACTGATAAACAATGATGTGCAGTTTAGTTTCCAGCAATAAAGGCTAAAATAAAATAAAAATAAAATATTCATGTCTAAACCGTAACAAGTTGTGAAACTTGAATCGGGCTGCAGGACATGAATCAATGATATCCCCCTTCCCCAGGGGATTACGGATTCCTTTATACTCTATCTATTCTATTATCGACATGTCACTATCGTTTAGGAGAATACTTATTTTGAACCTTTGGGGATTGCTGTCGGATTGATGTGAATCAACTGTGTTAGCGCTGTGGCAACACCGCTATCTTCGCTACAACCAATGATGCATGGAGACTATATAAAGGAGCCAAATCTCTATGTACGAAAAGTGTCCATCAAAAAACAGTAATTAGGCGGCGCCACCATACACTGAAATACTACCAAAAACAACCTACGTAATTTGGTCGTGTTGCCTTATATGGTTCATGTTATACTCATGTCCCAGAGCCTAACTAGCGGCACCGGAGAGATTAGGAACTATTATTTACAGCTGAAAACTGGTCACTTTTGCAATAGTTCTGCCATAAGAGATTGTCGTTCTTTCTATACCGTCCATACACTGATGTGGAAATGTGGCAGCTCCAAGATGCCAACATAGATGGTGAACACGGCGTCCAACCAGAAAGCGCGATGCTAGCGCCAGAGTTTCGCAGATACGACACATCGCCAGGCACCGCGGAGCGATCATACATCTCTTGCCATCTAACCATCAAACTGAACGCGCGTGCCCTAGATTTTATTAAGAACCTAGGTACCTAAACTTGTAAAGCTTGTAAGAAGACCAGTAAAATAGTAATTTAAGTCCATCCTATTCTTTAAGCTCCATTTCCTTCATGTTCCATTCTTCCAATTTTGTGAAACTACGTCCAAGCGATCCTTATATTCTAAAATGTCGTCTCATGTGTATATCGAGCCTAACACCCCCTTATAAGAATAAGAAAACATTTATTGCCACACAACAGAAGATAAATTACAGGAAACGAATAACATAAAAAATTGGCATGCGCGACAAAAGGAGCGGGCTCAGCATATGCTGCGCCAGCCACTTCACCAGGAATTGACCGCACAGCGCTGATTTTCAGTCCGCCCCCTTACTGAACCACATTGATATGTGCGCGGGATATTATTTTTACTACAGATATATATATATATGTACCTTAATACCTTCAAATGTATGTAACAAGCCTCACACCCTAAAGCACCCTTACGCAAACAATTGTTACCGCTCTAATCCACAACAAACATTTAATCAACTCAACTAATCCTTAAACAATACAAACAAAACTCAGTATTGTTCACCGCACGGTGACAACTATTAACTAAACTATTGTTTTCCGCACAACTAAATTGAAGGTGACTCTGCCAAGTTTAGCTTTGATACGGGATACGGCACGAGGTAATGGGGTAATGCTGTTACCTAGTTACAATGGCTTCATTCGTCTAGGCAGTTGGGATGTTGGAGGTAATTTATTATCATATTCCTGTAACTCAGATAACCTCAATTTCAAGATGATAAATATACTTAGGTACTTACTAGTTTGCGTTTGGCGCAATGACCCGAAATGAGTCTTGGCCTTCCAACACAAGAGCATTTTACCCGGTCGGTTAAGGTTAAGGTTAATACCTTTTGGACGGCAATGACGGATATATCGACACCGCAGGTCCAAAGCCAAAGACGGATCGGTCAAAGACCACAGAGCAACATAGACCTACGTGCATGTGCATAAAGTTCAATTTCAGTTTTGACACTTCGGTGACTTGGCGTCCGAGTGGCACCGTGGAGTCACAGCTTTTGTGTTTAACACGAAAAGGTTAACGGTGCGGATTCACGCCAATTTTCAATGACGCCGAGCAACAAACGCTCCAATGAGTATTAGTTGATCCTAGCCTACGTTAGTACTTAATAATAAACATAGATTTTGTCCTTTGACACAGTTTCCACATTAAAGGACAATCAGGCTTATTAGCTATCATGTTTAAGATGCTATTACTGCTCCCACGTACCCTACTTAAGAGCGAGGCCGTTTTCTTACGCCAGATAGCGTCGAAGCTATCAGTCCGCGCCTCAGCAAACAGTCGACGCGCTGCAGTATCATGGAAGCCGTAGTAGCACCCTAAATGCGTTGTGATACTGAGGGTCTACCGCGAAAACCGAAAATCGCAAATTGCGGGGATCTTTCTCTTTTACTCCAAGTAATAAGAGTGACGGAGAAAAATTCCCGCAATTTGCGAACTTCGATTTTCGCGGTTATAGCCCTGTACACGCAGAGCATTGTAAGCCCGCTGCGTGTAACTTGTACTTCGGCTGACCAGGACAGCGTCCAGTCGGTCGACCCAAGTATGCCCTCTTTATAGCACCATCTTCACCCATTCTTTTGAGGGACTCCATTCTTTTGAGGGACCCCATTCTTTTCACCCATTCTAAATATAATGTAATGTTTATCCATTGTATTTATAATTATTGTATTTTTATTCCACTGTAAATGGTTTATTGACTTGTGAAAGAGCCCTACTTGCAGAATAAAAACGAATTTTGATATCATACATAAACGCTCGCCACGCATCAGTAATTATTCGTTGTTATACCTATAACATCGACCTTTACCAATTATTATTCACAACGACGGGACTTAATCGCGTAAAATAAGTCGTCGTCGTCGTCATCGTTAAGTAAATAACGTCGGAGGTAAATTTAAAACTTATTTTACGCGATTAAGTCCCGTCGTGAATAAAATAATAATGAGTAAAAATCGTGAAAGTTTAAATCAGACCTTTACCAAATCAAAAAAATACTACTGTTGCAAATTAGAAAATGTTGTTAAATAACGCAGTTTTCTTTAAAGAAATAAAATTAAGTTACAACATGTTTTCCTGAAAACGGCGATGTTATTAAGTCAGATAACCCTAAAAGCAGATAAAACATTAACCACTGATAGGTTCATATGTGGTATTTTCTATAAAAAGGGACCTTATTGTCGATGGCGCTTACGCCATTATAAACGATGCTCCGATATAAATACAATGCCGCGCGACGCTGTGCGGCGTAAGCGCCATCGACAATAAGGTCCCTTTTATAGAAAATACTACATATACTCGTAGTAAATCTTACTGCGGCGCACCGTCAAGTAGCCATAAAACAATATGGCGTCATTAAACTTTCTTTAAGTGGCTTTAAAACTGCAAAATGTGAGGTCACACTTAAAGATCTCTTTTCCATTTGAAGTCTGGCAATTATCATTAGCAATACGTGATATAAAACTGTGAAAACGGATTATATCGCGTATATTGAATTTATAATACATCCCGACGTTACGAACCCTTTACAGCGTTCGTGGTCAACGGGTGACTTATTTTCTTTGTTTATTCGTAGTGTGGGAAACCCCATGTGGTGAGTAAACGGTTATTGATTTAAAGTTAAATATTAAACCGCATTATTACGTAGTGCAGCGCATATTGTATAAATGAGAATTGGAGAGTATAATTTTTTAAATCAAGAATCAAATCAACCTAAAGAAGAAGTTTTCATATAAAACGGTCAAACATCGGTCATCGGTATTGCTCTGATAAGAGCAGTTCAAACTGTCCTTCTCAGGGCAATCTAAACTGCTCTTATCAGAGCAATTTCATGTTTCTCTGCTTAACCGCGGAGTATGTCAATCGCACTGTTTCTCAGCCTCAGCACACGGTGTCAATCGATGTATATCTTCATTTATGTAGTGTGTTCCCACAGGCTCTGAGAAAAACGTATTTAAACGAATTGCTAAGCCGAAGTAATCCCATAAGTGCTCCGTGGACATTTTGTCCGGAGCACTATTACTTTACACGTATTAAAGTTACAAATTCTCAAACATTTTAATTATTACATAGTTTGTCTTAGGTTACGGCGATAGTTACTCAAGAAATAAAACTATGAAAACGGACTATATCGCGTATATATAATATATCTTTACTTTAAAAAATGTTGTATTGTATAACTAGCCTTATGAACCGATTTTGCATGTACAACCAGCTTTAAAGTTTATAGTCTATGATTGTTCATTATTTTTAGTATGTGGGTATTTTTGCACTTTATAATTTTTCCTCAGTCACCCGTTGACCACGAACGCTGTAAAGGGTTCGAAACGTCGGGATGTATTATAAATTCAATATACGCGATATAATAAAAAAATGGCTATTTGATAGAACTTTTTATACTGTCATGCAATGATTCGACATACCCGACCTATGTACTAACAAAGATATATATAACTCCGTAATAGATGGATACAGTCTAAGGAAAAAACGTGCCTCAAAAATCAAGAAAATTTGATTCTCGATCAGAGGGCGCTACTAGCTTTGGCCTGCTGCCGTATAGATGGCGTTGACGGTTTCGTTTGTTATTTAACAATTTTAACGCATATCAGTGAAAGAACATGGGTCAAAATCATAAAAATAATGAATGCAAATAAAAAAAATCATTTATCCATATTTAAATACATTTTATCGTATTTTTATAAATCTTCATTTTTAGTTTTAAAGTGTGTCGACAGATGGCAGTGAATTTACTGGGGTTACAAAATTTACTATGACAGTACCGCTCTAGTATAAGTTACTAACTACGTAACTACTAACATGACATGATAATTTTAATCTTGACATAATTATTTATAATGTATTTTTATTTTATTAACCATGATTTGTTGTAACTTTAATTCTATACATAATTTGTTTTCATTCTCAATTATGTGATGATAATAATTTATTTTCTGATGTTTGACATGTAATATTTTAAGAATATTATGAATAAATGAGTATAAGTAATCCGTTTTCATAGTTTTATTACATAGTTTTTAACATCATTCTAAAATGTCTGTAACTCCTAGTTACTACGAATCGCGCAACGATTCCCAGGTAGCATTTATACGTCATTATGACGTCAGCGACGTCATAATGAAATCATAATGACGTCATTATTACGTCATTATGACGTCGCTGACGTCACTTTGTTACCTGGGCATTTTCCGCTCTGAGCATTGTTTTTGTACTGTTACCCTCATAAAGGCGTTTTTCCGCAAACTTTGAGGGTAGTCAGCGAAGTTTAAATTGAGCAAGTTCGACGTAGTGTTTGTAACTACTACAGCTTACGTGCGACTTTCTTTCTCTGTCACTCTAACTCCGCCTTCATTAGAGTAAACGAGAAAGATGGTCAATTTGCGAATTCCGGTTTTCGCGGTAGACCCTCTTTTTCAAAAACTTTAGTGAAATTTCGTAAAATTTTATCCCTTTCTAACAAATACAAATGTCAAAATGACAGATAAGGACAAACAATTATAAAGGGTTGACTTGACAGACTTTTATGAATAATGCCAAATATCTCATTATTTTTCATTCTTAGGCAAAATAGGGCAAAAAACCGGCCAAGTGCGAGTCGGACTCGCGTTCCAAGGGTTCCGTACATTACACAATTTAAACAATGTATTTTTTATGTGAAATGTCTTTAAAAAACCCGTAGGGGTCGGATCAAAAACTAAGTAATTAAGTCCGACTCACGCTTGACTGCACATTTTTAATAGGTTTTCCGGTGATCTATAGGTAAAGATCTATTGTGTTTATTTTTTTATAATTTTTGACCTAGTAGTTTCGGAGATAAAGGAGGAAATGGTCATTTTTTGCCTATTTTCTTGAATAACTTCTAAACTATTTACCTTAAAATTATATACTTGAGATTCTCACAATGAGCTCTTTCATTTGATATGTAACACGATATAGTTTGACAAACTTTATTTTTTATTTTTCTCATTTACCCCCCAAAAGTGGCCCCCGTGTTTAAATTAATTTGTTTACGTTACATGTCCATCTTTGGGTCACAAACTTACATATGTGTACCAAATTTCAACTTAATTGGTTAAGTAGTTTCGGAGAAAATAGGCTGTGACAGACGGACAGACAGACAGACAGACGGACAGACAGAGTAGACAGACGCACGAGTGATCCTATAAGGGTTCCGTTTTTTCCTATTGCGGTACGGAACCCTAAAAATGATCAAGTGTGTTAAATTTTCTTAACTACATAGTATAAAACAAAGTCGCTTCCTGCTGTCCCTATATAGGTATATGCTTAGATCTTTAAAACTACGCAACGGATTTTGATGCGGTTTTAATAGATAGAGTGATTTAAGGGGAAAGTTTATATGTATAATACATCAGCATTGTACCCGTGCGAAGCCGGGGCGGGTCGCTAGTTAAACTATATGTGCGCCAAACAGCAAAATTACACTTTAGCCTTTTTGCGTGATTGCAAACAAATTCAAACTTTTAAACATACAAATTTTAACGATAATAATCTTAATTTAACGTTACTCTCAGGGCATCTCGCTTGATCAATCAGAATCAGTAGTTTTTAGGGTTCCGTACCCAAAGGGTAAAAACGGGACCCTATTACTAAGACTCCGCTGTCCGTCTGTCCGTCTGTCTGTCACCAGGCTGTATTTCATAAACCGTGATAGCTAGACAGTTGAAATTTTCACAGATGCTGTTGCCGCTACAACAACAAATACTAAAAAGTACGGAACCCTCGGGTGGGGAGTCCGACTCGCACTTGGCCGGTTTTATTCAATATCAAATTAGGATGAGATTATCAAAAGTTCCAAAATATGTTATCGATTTTATTTGCAGCTTACGAGTGTGATTAGTGCGTACAAGAATGTCTAATAAATAATTATAAACTGCTCTAAGCATTTCCTAGCAAAAAAATCCAGTTCCGGTAACATTGGTCATTTTGAAGCGATAAAAACAGCGTTTTACACACGCTTGGGCTAAAGTTAGCCCCAGTTTGTTGATTGTTTAGGCTTGTTAGCCCGGCCCTTGACACGCGTAACTTTGTGACTGTTAAATGGTTCTTTTAATTTTAATTAGCCTCCGGCCGCGATTTTTTTCGTGTAGATATCGTTAGAAACGTTTAACCCCTTCTTTGGAGGTTGAATTTTAAAATATCATTACTTAGCTATACAACATTTGAATAAGATTTTTGGGGTTCCGTACCCAAAGGGTAAAAACGGGACCCTATTACTAAGACTCCGCTGTCTGTCTGTCCGTCTGTCACCAGGCTGTATCTCATGAACCGTGATAGCTAGACAGTTGAAATTTTCACAGATGTATTTCTGTTGCCGCTATAACAACAAATACTAAAAACAGAATAAAACTGTTAAGACTAGTTTCACGAAAAAAACGTAAAAGTCCATTTTAAGTGACAAGTTTACTAATAACATTTACTTTTTATGTACAAATACATTTAAAGAATCGAAAAAACAAAAAAATTGACAAACATAACATTTTCTCCTGCTTTTGGCCTCAGAAAAGCGTGGTTAATATCTTTCGGGTTCCTCGTGACCACCTTGTATAAACAATGTATAAAGTGTATAAGAAAAAAAAACCGGCCAAGTGCGAGTCGGACTCGCCCACCGAGTTTCGTACAAATTTAACTTTTTAGTATTTGTTGTTATAGCGGCAACAGAAATACATCTGTGAAAATTTCAACTGTCTAGTTATCACGGTTCATGAGATACAGGGTGGTGACAGACAGACAGACGGACAGTGGAGTCTTAATAACAGGGTCCCGTTTTTACCCTATGGGTACGGAACCCTAAAAACAGACATTATTGACAATGACAATCTATAAATTGTAAATACAGACAGACGTACAATCAAAATGAAAAAAATAAAATTAATCTTTAAAAGAAAAGTAAAACTGACTTCAAACGGGAAAAATAAAATATTATCTTGTTTTATATGCGCTAGCAAACTGATACGTTTGAAGTCGGGTGCCACGCCAAATCTTAAAAGCGTCAAGTTGCCGCCAAACCGAATGCCAACCCTGGTATAGTTTGATAAGAACAAAAGAACCAGTATTGTAACTATTTAGCTTGGCACCGACTTCAAACGTATCAGTTTGCTAGCGCATATAAAAAGAGACAATATTTTATTTTTTCCCGTTTGAAGTCGGTTTTACTTTTTTTTTAAAGATTAAGGGGCCGTAGTCGATTTTGGAGCAAAAATTTTAAATTGATAGATTTAGTCGTTGAAATTATACACGTTTTGTTACGTAATATCTAAATAACAAGTATTGGTTTCTATTAGCACGTCTTCTCATCTTGCCTTTTAATAATCAGGTCGCGAGCGTGCGTCACAGGTATTTTATAAAAAGAAGGGGTAGTTTTTAAAAATTCATCAAAAATTTATGGTGGTAAATTATACAAATTGATGTATAAGAATAGTTTCAGCAAATGTAGTAGATTGTTTAACTATGAAAATTTTGTTGAAATTAAGTCGATTTTCAGAGAAATTGTCGCTTGTTTTGAAGTAATTTCTGGAGAAAATTGATTTCGTCTAACTTTCATTTACACTACTTCAAAGTCATAATAATAAAAATGTAGTCTGATAAACGTCAAGTACAGGATATGTGTAATACAAAATTACCATGTTTAGCCGTCCAAACTTTACGAAATTTACAGATAAGAGCGACAAAATCAGTGCTTTACGCGCGTTTACCTAAACGTCCATCAGAAAAGCCAACATTACTAATTTAGTGAGTCTGTTTTCAAAAAATTGATCTGAATAAAGGTAAGATAAGAAGACGTGCTAATAGAAACCAGTACTTGTTATTTCAATTAGGTAACAAAAGGTGTACAATTTCACCGACTAAATCTATCAATTTTACATTTTCGCGACTAAAATCGACACCGGCCTCTTAATTTTATTTTTCCATTTTTAGTATGATCAACTGGCCAACGTAGGACTCAAACCCACAATCCTTGAATTGCCGGTCCAGTGCGTTAAGGAAAAATATATTTACATTATTGACAATCGCGTAAATACCGCCATTCATCACAGCAGGATAAGATAAGATAGCCCGATCCCTCGCATTTTGCGATCGCATTTATTTCCAACGAAAAACGCAATCGAGTTTTTCAATACTTTTTAATGGTATATTTATCGGTTTCATGAGAACTGAGGCGCAGCTTTCTTTACGCCCGTATTTGTTTTTATTATCGACTTGGAAATTTCGAAGGACATTCTCAATTTGTCAAACCCGGACCACCCCGGACCCGGACCCAGAGTTGGGCGTTATCTAGATAATTTCTTATCTAGATAACGATAAAATCATTTCAAATAAATTTATTCGAAGATAAATTCAATCACAAATAGTGCGTTGACAACTTTTTTATTTAGATAAATTATCTAGATGAAGATAACTGGCCTCGTTTGTTATTGAAGTAAGCTTAGAATAATACATTTATAGAATGTCACGTCGGGTCAAACCGTCACACTGACACTGTACTACTGACATTCATCTCTTATTTAAAATCCCAACTAATTTATCTAGATAAAAATGAAACTGATCCAGATAAATTCAAAGTCTAAACTACGTCCAAAAGAGATGTATGGGCACTGTGAATGTCATCTCGCTTTGTGTAGGGCACAGCACAGCGGATGTCATTTCAGATCTAAAGCAGAGCCCAACTGGGGAAGGACCACCTTACAGAAAACCGCAGCCAAATAACACTAGACCCTACTCATAGTGTTGTGTTCCTGCCGGTGAGTAAGGTTGCCAGAGCTCAACGAGGGCGCGGGGTGTTAGGGTCGGCAAGGCGAATGTAACACCTCTGGAGTTGCAGGCGTACATAGGCTACGGAGATTGCTTAGCATCCGGCGGGCCGTATACCCGGCCCAGTCTAGCGTGAGTCATGCGACAGTTGGGTCGATTTGGAAAACTATTATTTTAACCGACTTCAAAATTTGTTTAAATCCAAACCCTTTAACGATTCCAACTCTCAATAGTTATTTGTGCAACAAGAGAGGAAAGTTGGTTTTTCTTGCGAGTGTTTATTTTGAGTCCCGAGAAAGCGAAAGATTCTATAATTGGATCACGAGCGAAGCGAGTGATTCTAAGTTAAAATCTTGAGCGTAGCGCCACACAAAAACACGAGATGTAAAATAACTTTGCTCTCGTGTTGCACATATAATTTTTCACCTCAGTAGTGAGAACATATTAAAGGTTAAAATGTATTTCGAATTACACAAAATAATACAGAAACAAATAAAAAAAAACGCATTTGTAATGAAGTGGCAGTTCATGGCCTTCACTAAATTAAAGAGCTACTTTGTTTCACTCCATGGAGTGAGGAAAATCGAACTTTCGTCATTCGCTGGAGTGAGGATAGTCGCACTTTCCTCACTCAAGGGAGTGACGAAAGTAGGTTTGTACGAGCTACTGAGGTGAAAAATATTTTTACATAATTTGATGTTTATTAACCATATGACATTTTTTTAGATTTTTTGATTATTGTAAAAATAACAAGCGAAAAACCGCCCAATTAATAAGCATTAATAAGCACCGCCAAAAAAGAGGGATTAATTTTATGACTAACGTAGCAATTCAAAATATATATACAATGTCGTTTATCTGAGTATATAAATAATAATACAGAAATCCCGTTAAGCCCTTTTTTTAATTGGAGCATAGTTACCCACCGAGGAGCAATGTACGACCATTTTAGTAGGTAGTAGGTAGTTCTGTCTAAATCACTGAAACTTTGCCGACTCAAACTGTCTCTAGAACTTATATTCTTGTTTAAGAGGCCGTAGTCGATTTTGGAGCAAAAATTTAAAATTGATAGATTTAGTCGTTGAAATTATACACGTTTTGTTACGTAATATCTAAATAACAAGTATTGATTTCTATTAGCATGTCTTCTCATCTTGCCTTTTAATAATGAGGTCGCGAGCGTGCGTCACCGGTAATATATGAAAAGAAGGGGCAGTTTTTAAAAATTAATCAAAAATGTATGGTGGTAAATTATACAAATTGATGTATAAGAATAGTTTCAGGAAATGTTGTAGATTGTTTAAGTATCAAAATTACGTTGAAATTAAGTCGATTTTCAGAGAAATTGTCATTTGTTTTAAAGTAATTTCTGGAGAAAATTGATTTCGTCTAACTTTAATTTACACTACTTCAAAGTCATAATAATAAAAATGTAGTCTGATAAACGACAAGTACAGGATATGTGTAATACAAAATTACCATGTTTAGCAGTCCAAACTTTACGAAATTTTCAAATAAGAGCGACAAAATCAGTGCTTTACGCGCGTTTACCTAAACGTCCATCAGAAAAGCAAACATTACTAATTTAGCGAGTCTGTTTTCAAAAAATTGATTAGATAAAAGATAAGATAAGAAGACGTGCTAATAGAAACCAGTACTTGTTATTTCAATTAGCTAACAAAAGGTGTACAATTTCACCGACTAAATCTATCAATTTTACATTTTTGCCACTAAAATCGACACCGGCCTCTTAACACAACTGTCTTACTTCTCAGTGTAGTCAGATAAATCGGTAAGATTATACACACGTAATTTCATTTAAGCGGGACAAAGTTAAAATTTACGGCGAAGCTGCTAAAACTTGGAGCGGCTTTCGGGTTTGAAAAATATGTTATCGATTTGATATTGACATAATTTTACTTTTAGCAAAGATAGATATAACTCCGTAATAGATGGACACAGTCTAAGGAATAAACGTGCCTTGAAAATCAAGAAAAATTGATTCTCGAGCAGATGGCGCCACTACCTTTGGCCTACTCTCGGATAAATGGCGTTGACGGTCTCGTTTGTTATCGCATATCAGTGAAAGAACATGGGTCAAAATCATATAAAAATAATTAATGCAAATAAAAATATAACATTTATCCATATATAAATACATTTTATAGTATTTTATCCATTTTTAGTTTTAATCGTGTGTCGATAGGTGGCAGTGAATTTACTGTAGTTCAAAATTTACTATGACAGTAGCGCTCTATTGTATTATATTCTCTTTGCTTTTAGTGTCCTCACGATTATTTATTGGTTTAGTAATAATAATACTTAATTTCTTACCCTGTCATTAAATTTTAAGTGTTTTCCCATTTGTCCCGCTCCGCGTGACCATGTGACTTACATCAGACGGGGACAAATGGGAATTTTTTATATGAAAACACCTAATCTGTGCCCGACGGGGACAAATGAGAGCCCAAATGAGTGAGAGATGGGGGGAAATGAAATGGGGGGGAATGAAATGTTGAATATGATAATTTTGCCCTCTATAATCCGATAATGTCTATCCATTTTACACTTTTGTAACAGCTATTCGAGTATTTAATAACCTTCCAGCTGAAAAGTAAACATATTTAGTAATAATGTTTATATCATGGCAATTAAATTGTATAATAAGATTCCAAATGACATAAAATCACTAGATATAAATAAATATCAGAAAAAAATGTTTGATTGGTTACTTGACATGTGTTTTTATTCGATCAATGAGTTCCTTAATTATTAATAAACTAATTATTTTATTGTTGTAATATAATTTTAATGTATTGTAATTGATTCCTGACTTAACTACTATTGTGCCAATACCTAGGTAATTATAAGGTTTGTAAAAACTGGATATGTAAATATTAAAATATATTATATGCATGTTAGTAATAATCAAGTAGGTATAGCAACTTAGTTGTAAGTAATACATATTTCTACGCCGATAGAGGCAGAATATGCCGCACTTATTGTAATTTGACCATCTTTGTACCATATTCTATGAAATAAACATTTGTATTTGTATTTTGTATTTGATATCAAGGCACTTGAAGGTAACCGATTCAGGGTAAGGTTGAAAAGCTGGCTACTAGAAAAAAAACATTTTATAGTTTGAAAGAATATTTTGAATATTAATTGGAATATAATTATCTTTGCATGTTATTTTAAGTTTAGGTCATAAGTTACTTAAGGGTAACTGTTGAAACAAATTGTATCATGATTACTATCTACAAATGTACACAGTATTGCAATAAATCATTCTTATTCTTATTCATAATATTTATTTTCGCACAAACTATCGTGAGACATATTTCAAAATATTTATCAATACGGTTTTTACTCACTATTATTCAAACAAACAACATGTTTTGGCGAAACATGTCGCCAAAAGCGACTAAAAATAATAGTGAGTAAAAACCGTACTGATAAATATTTTGAATATTTATTTTATATCAAACAAAAAACTTCGAGATAAGAATGCCACTCTAGGCGAGGACAAAGTGGCGAACTTTGCCAGTTTAAGTTGGCGATATTATATCTATAGTTTGAAGGACGAGGGAGACTTTAAGAGGATTTTTTAAATTTTAGAGTGACCTGGTTGGAAGTTTAAGTTAAAGATAAAGTTAAAAAGATATACCTACTGCTTTGTGTTAAACATAATGCTAACTTATTAAATAAGACTATTTTAGAAACATACTAAAATGATTTAAAAAGTTTAAAATTAAATAAGACTAAAGTTACATAAGTTTAATAGAACTTGGTTTGCTTAACTTAAGTTATACTGTATACGTGAGATATTAGATTAGTCGCTTCTAATCCGCTGTCGCTTATGACCACCCGCTTACCGCTCATAACATGTCCCAACCAGTCGACGGAAAGGGGAGAACTTGTATACGTGAGATGTTTCGACGATGTAACATGTTTATTGCGTCCGACTTTACTGCCTCTACTTATTTGACTTTTATTACTGTACTTGGATTACTTGAAAATCTTTTTAATAGTGCAATGTTTATTTCGTGAAAGTAACGCGAGTCGCTTTTCCAGTGATGGAAATTTAAGGCGGTTCCCTGAGCCAGAAAGCGAAAAATCTCCATATATGATCATGTTTTTCTAAGAGCCGTTGATATTCGTAGACGTGGAAAAAATATATGTAGTTCTTGACTATATTATCTTTAACATCATAGCTTCCGATACGCGAATTGTGACACTTCGCTCGATACAATTAATTCCCAAAGTAACCTTTAACTCGGACTTTTAATCCTACTTTACTCGGTTATTTATTATGTGATACTATAAACAAAATAAGAAGAAAAAACAATCTTAACATAAATAGTAATTTCATAGCTTTAGAATTTCGATATTGTAAGGTAACGTTTTTAAAATAAATAAAAACCGACAAAATTTGATCTAAATTGACACTTGGCGCGTATGTTCTTTCCCGTTCTTTCTTGCGAAATGTGACAAAGACAGCGGCAAACCGATGGAACGGCCTTAAGAGTCAATATATCTAGGGGTAAAAAATTTCAAACTGGGATAAAGCAACACTTAAAATAGTATATTTGATTATTAAACGGAACACGCAATAAAATGGTGACTGAATGATAGGTTACTCTTCCCTTTGAATGACCGACAAGCTGACTTTTCAAGAAATTTCCGAAGATAGAATAGAATAGAATAATATTTATTCAGGCAACACATCATTCAAAGATACATTACAAATTCATTCAATTTCATTACAAAGATACATTAACAACAAGAAAGAAAAAAAACAAAGGTGAAAAATACAAAACTAACAGATAAGGATGTGAGGCTGAAATGGTCTCCACTCAGCAATGCAGTTGGCACGACTAAGCGTTGTCAACGGCGCTGGTTTTCTGTGGAGCCAGGAGGAGAGGTGTGCGGAACGGCATACGATACGAAGATCTTGACGATATTTCCCTCTTAATATCACAGTATTCACAGTGCCTAGGTTTCCTAGTTCATATAAAACCTCATTAAAACGTTAATACCATCCATTTTTCTCAAGCCCATAAAAAGCTATGGCGCGGAACGCGGACTCGTCTTAATTTCTATAAATGGGGCATTTTCTATGAAAAGAGACTTTATCGTCGATGGCGCTTACGCCGCACAGCGCCGCGCGGCATTGTATTTATATCGGAGCATCGTTAATAATGGCGTAAGCGCCATCGACAATAAGGTCCCTTTTTATAGAAAATACCACAAATGTTCTTACACAATCTGACCAAGAGAAGCTCTTATGACTTAATATTAAGGTTCAAGAATTTTCAGTTAATTTTCCCTTTAAATGTATGTAATGACCATGTGGACCTATTAGACAGTTGGTATATTGTGTATTAAGGGCTGCAAACAAGAATTTATGGACAAGGTGAATTGAAGCCCGAAGCCGAAGGCGAGGACTTAATTAACACGAGCTTAGGGGTGTTTCGCGCGTAGAGTAAGGTTATCAGACTTTACATGTCATTTCTAACTTTTGTATTGCTTTAACCTCGTAAGGCCCACCATACAAAGTTTCCCTATTTTTAATTTGAACCTTGTTGTATAGAAGATTAGGGTGACTTTCGTTTGTTTTAGAAAACAATGAAACAAAAGAAATGCTACTTAATGTTAAATTATATCATAGAGTAACTTATACTAGAGCGGTACTGTCATAGTAAATTTTGTAACCACAGTAAATTCACTGCCATCTGTCGACACACTTTAAAACTAAAAATGAAGATTTATAAAAATACGATAATGTATTTAAATATAGATAAATGATTTTTTTTATTTGCATTAATTATTTTTATGATTTTGACCCATGTTCTTTCACTTAAATGCGTTAAAATTGTTAAATAACAAACGAAACAGTCAACGCCATACGACTGTAGGCCAAAACTAGTAGCGCCCTCTGAACGAGAATAAAATTTTCTTGATTTTCGAGGCACGTTTTTTCCTTAGACTGTATCCATCTATTACGGAGTTATATCTATCTTTGATTATATCTACCTATTGCCTAATTTCAATTTAATTTCAATTTTTTTTTCTGTAATTCTGTAATTTATGTTTGAAGTTTGTGTTGTAACTCGTTTAGTTTTAGTTTAGTTGTAGCTTAGTTTTTAAGTCAGGTACCCACTGAAAATCAGCGTCATGGCTTGCCGTGACATTATGCTGAGTGGGGATTTTGTCCAATGTTTATGATGTTAAAACAAATGTATTTCACCTCACTATAGCGAGGAAAGTGCAACATCCACAGGCGTTAGATCATCTTCATCACTGAAATCACTAATTTTTTTACGATATTATAACAAAAAACTCTGGAAATTCTGTATTTTTACGTGAGAAGTTTTTAAGTCAAAATTTTGTTGACAATGTTGACATTTCTGACGTATGAAATGTCAATGATGCGTTTTGAAATTGCATCGACTTAACTTGTGCGTTCAGAATTATATTTAACATCATTATTAAAAAACAAACGTTTATTATGGAACTTTAAGGTTTATGACATAAAATCATTAAATAAAGCTTAATTTGGTATTTTTTATTAGATTCTCAAACCATTTGTTTAATGATAATTAATATCAAACGAATCATTATTATGAGCGTTTTACGTTTTGTTATCTGTCAAGCTACTTAAACACGCTCCATCCAAGGTCAAATTACTTTCCCCACTAGTGGATAAAATGCGTTTTTCCCCGCTTGTTTTAAAGGATAAAAGACGGCTTTCCGAGCTAGTGAGGGGAAAAATGTATTTTCTTTCTTTCTTTCTAATTCAAATAGTGTAAGGTTCAAATTAAATTGAAACAGAGTGTACATTGTAATGCACATTGGGCCTTACGAGGTTAAAGCAATGGGTTCTGTATATACATTTGATCAAAAGAAACCGGATCGACTGATCCCATTAAAATAAACTTGTCATCTAACCATCTAGGTATAAATGTTTTAACAGCAAAATTCTTAACAAAGCATTAAGTAACGTTACGTCTTTACAATTAGGTTGAAGATCGTTTGACAGTGAACGATGGTAAAAACAGTAACATTGACAATTGAGACTTTATCTCTTTGATATAAGATTCAAATTCGGTTGACTAACAACCATTTTAGCGGAAACTTTTCTTTTACTTTGTTTATTGTCGAGTTATGAAGTCAAATGGGCAATTTCACTTGGTGTGATGGATTGCTTTGTGATGCTTGTGAAAGTTGTGAATAACAACTGAATGAGATTAAAAGAGCATAAACTGAAATAAATGTCATATACGAAGGAAAAAATGACCAAAGCATCCAGTGTCCAGAGCTGGAATCGAATCAGCGTCCAACGTTTACCGGACAGGTGACTGAACCGCTCGGCTATCCGGTCACGGTGGCATGGGTCGAAATTTCCAAGTATATGACAATTTCCTGAAGGCTTGTGGCGCCCCCTGTGTTTTTTTCCTTCGTATATGACGTCTAATTCAGTTAAATAGTAGTGTGTCTACTTGAAAAAACACAAATTAAAATATTTTCATACAAATTAATTTAATTTGTTCTTAGAGTAAAAGAGCATAGTTCGAAAAAAACTCGTGCAGCTACAAGATATTAATGTCAACTTTAGCCAGTCTCCGATACCCCGGGAACAATGCCGTTCTTAAAACGTTGGAGGTAGATTTAAAGCTTAAGACGAAAGTGGACTACCCGCGCGAAATCGGCTTTCCATACAAACGTAGACCTCATTTTCCTCTCTGGATATTAACATTACTGAAATAATTTTGACACAATTCGTTGTATATCAACCACAGCTATGCCCTTACGTTTAATTTTTTTAGAATTTTTTATCATTATAAGAGTTAGGAGCATTTTTTTTATGAAATCTGTTTTTCGCTCCTAATTTTTGCTATAATCAAAATTTCGAAAATAGTCAAACGTAAGGCCATAGCTACGGTTAATATATATCCAATTACGTAAAAATATTTTCCATAATATCAATATCCAGAGAGGAAAATGGGGACTAAGTTTGTATTAAGAAACGGCCGTCCCCTCCTTTCCTCTTAATTATACTGGATTAAGTCACGTCAAAGTAAATAATAGTCGACAACTAATTAAAAGTTATAATTATGAATGAATGAATGATGCTCTTATTTATTTATTTTATTTATTTTATTTATTTTATTTATTTTATTTATTTTATTTATTTTATTTATTTTATTTATTTTATTTATTTTATTTATTTTATTTATTTTATTTATTTTATTTATTTTATTTATTTTATTTATTTTATTTATTTTATTTATTTTATTTATTTTATTTATTTTATTTATTTTATTTATTTTATTTATTTTATTTATTTTATTTATTTTATTTATTTTATTTATTTTATTTATTTTATTTATTTTATTTATTTTATTTATTTTATTTATTTTATTTATTTTATTTATTTTATTTATTTATTTTATTTATTTTATTTATTTTATTTATTTTATTTATTTTATTTGTTTTGTTTTATTTATTTTATTTATTCTATTTATTTTATTTTATTTATTTGGGGCATCAACAGCAATACAAAAAGTAATACATAGAATAGTGAAGAGAAAACATAGCCAATAACAGATGTCCACAAAAGTACAATTAACATGCAATAACTACGTGGAAACAAGAGAATACAAAAATAAACCGGCCAAGTGCGAGTCGGACTCGCGCACCGAGGCTTCCGTACTTTTTAGTATTTGTTATAGCTGCAACAGAAATACATCATCTGTGGAAATTTCAACTGTCTAGCTATCACGGTTCATGAGATACAGCCTGGTGACAGACAGACAGACGGACAGACGGACAAACGGACAGCGGAGTCTTAGTAATAGGGTCCCGTTTTTTACCCTTTGGGTACGGAACCCTAAAAAAGAAGGGAGTAAAAAAGCATTTTATACAAACTAGATATGGCTTGCATAACGTGTGTGTGTGTGTGTGTGAGTTTTGAGTGTGTGTGTTTTGTGTGTATTTTACTAACCTCAGAACCTAAGCTTTCTAATTCAAATGTCAATATTTCTTCGTGCAAAAAATTAAATGTGATTTTACATTTTTGACGTAGAAGTCGAACCAATGCGTAAAAACGGAAAGATTGTCTGAAATATAGGTATTTATCAATTTATTATTCAAGTTTCACCACTTAATGCAAAATTCCTGTCAACCATATGTACGTGAGTGAATAATTTAAGCGAAAAGTCTTGAAAAACAGTCGGGACATTTATCATTCCGGCGACTAAGTGAAGCTCAAGAGTAAATAAGCAAAAACCGGACAAGTGCGAGTCGGACTCGCCCACCGAGGGTTCCGTACTTTTTGTACAGTGATAGCTAGACAGTTGAAATTTTCACAGATGATGTATTTCTGTTGCCGCTATAACAATAAATACTAAAAACAGAATAAAATAAATATTTAAGTGGGCCTCCCACACAACAAACGTGATTTTTTTGCCGTTTCTTCGTAATGGTACGGAGCCCGTCGTGCGCGAGTCCGACTCGCACTTGGCCGTTTTTTTTCTAGGATACCATCATCAAATCCTGATCTGATAAAAATGAGACAATTTCTAGTTCGTTTATACAACTTAATAAAATAAACATTTTCAAATCGGTCCAGCAGTGTTCGCGAAATCAAATTAAAAAATATCCTGACCTCCTCCTTTTTAAATCGGTTAAAATACATAGGTATAGACATACCTTCTTACAAAAACTAATACAACGACATAAACAAAGTGACACCCTATTATATGTAAAAAATAAAGTTACAAATCAAAAGCTTTAAAAAAAAGCTCAAACATGAAACACTAAATCACTAACTAAATGTATCCATGACACGCCTTTTCGGCCATTTTAATTACATTTCAAAGAACATTCGCTCGTTCACTCGTTCTTTCATTCATTCACTCAAACTAATTGCTCTGGCGTTTTAATTTTATTCCATTCTGTCAGTTTGTTTGGCTTTGAGTGAATGGGTGTCTGAAATAAATGACAAATGGATTCATGATGCTTTGAAACTTTTATTTGTTGGTATTTTTGTTTTGAAGTCATAAAAAGTATTCGTGCGACCAAATAAAAATCAGGATTCCTAAGTCATGAGTATATTCTATGTATTTAAGTATGTATTTATCTAAGTATGTATATCGTCACCTGGGTCAAGTGGGCTGGACATATTAGTAAAATAAACGACAATAGATGGACAAGGAAAATCATAGAATGGACCCCACCAAAAGAAAAAGGAACACGAAACCAAAAGACACGATGGGCAGACATATTTAGAAAACGTTGTGGAACAGTATGGAGAAGATTAGCTCAAGATAGAGACACATGGAGAACACTGGGGGAGGCCTACGCCAAAACGGCGACTTCCATAATTAATGAAGAATAATTGTTTTAAGTATTTAAAATTAATGTTAAAGTATGTACTAGTAATTATTAAACTTTTACTAGTATTAATATGATAGTTGTATTAGTGAAAATGGTTTTAATTTTAAAAGACTGTGATAAAAATAGATAATGAAATTGAAATAGAATGTTAAATTAAATCTTTATATTTTATAAATAATACCTACTACTAGTCACTTACCTATGTTATACAATTCTATATTCTAAATACAATACAATATGTGCAACTAGAATCTTTATGCATGCAAAGGAAATACATAAAAATAAAAAATGTACTTAATTATGGTGGAATAAAGGCTATTTTTTTTATATCGTCACCTAGCACCTATAGTACAAGCTTTGCTTAGTTTGGGGCTAGGTATATATGACATACTGTGTAAGATGTCCCCTAATGTTTATTTATTACTTAAATACTGTACTGTATACTGTGCGGTTCAAGAGGAATTTCCTCCCGCGTACGCTTCGGCTGTGGAATGAGCTGCCGAGGTTTTCCCGAGGGGCTACAGTATGGGGTTCTTCAAAAAAGGAGTGTACAGGTTTTTAAAGGGTCGGCAACGCGCGGCAACCTCCGGTGTTGCAGGCGTCCATAGGCTACGGTAACTGCTTACCATCAGGCGGGCCGTATGCTTGATTGCCACCGACGTGGTATAAAAAAAAATATTTAAAGAAAAGAAATACCGGGCAAGTCCGAGTCGGACTCGCCCGCCGAGGATTCTGTTCTTTTTAGTATTTGTTGTTATAGCGGCAACAGAAATACATCATCTGTGAAATCGAGTTTGTCTCGGTAAGGACATTTAAATATTTCAACCAAAAGGGTACTTATTGTCCTAACCTTATCAACAAGCGACAATGTGGTACCTTTTGGTTGAAAACGTTACAAATGTTGGTCAGTTTGAGGCGTTAAGCCTCCAGTTTAATTTATTGCTTCTGTTACGGGAAACACCTTGTATAATAAGTAGAAGAAGAAGAAGAAGGGACTTCCGGTTCGAACGCCATCTTGATAGTAGCCTCGTGATTAATTCCTTTGTTTTTTGCTCATTAATATTGTTTAAAGTGTAATATCGATAGCTTTATTATACAATAATCTAATGTGGTAGTGTGCAGTGAATGGAGAATTAATCTCAAAGCGTGTTTAACCACCATTTTGGAGTCAACGGCCGGTAGTCCACGTGCTTCTCGTAAAATCCAGCTATCGGTTTTACGAGACAACTACAACAACCACCGAACAGCGTCGTGCTCTAAGAGCATTTATTTTGTTCCTACCCTTTTACGTGACATTGGCTACGGGCAACACCGCCCTCAAGTCCATCAAGAAAAGAAAAAGAAGAAGAAGAAAGACATTTATTCCATAAAGCACACATACGCAGGACAATAATGAAAGAAAAAAGATGTTTAAAAAAGGGAATATAAAAATAATAGCAAAAACAAAAACATAAAAGTATGTATAAGTGTGGGTATATATATGTATAGTATGTATATTCCAAAACTCTCGCACTCTCGCACAAAACCGCAAACGCGGCGCGTGAATGTGGTTCACGTTTAATTTGGTCGCGGTTCCGTGCGAGTCGAGTGCTGTGCAGCTCACAGATCACATCACTACTAGATGGAGACTGGATACATCTCTAACAAAGTATCTTAATGAAATAAAACTATGAAAACGGATTATATCGCGTATATTGAATTTATAATACATCCCGACGTTTCGAACTCTTTACAGCGTTCGTGGTCAACGGGTGACCCGTACGGGGCGGGCGGATGTATTATAAATTCAATATACGCGATATAATCCGTTTTCATAGTTTTATTTCATGAGTAACTATCGCGGTAACCGAAGACAATATTAAAGTATCTTAAATTGATTCCATATTTGTAATTGTATTTTGTAATTTTTGATTATTTTTATTGCTTGTAAAAATTTGACATGTAAAAGTGCCCCTGTGGCCTATTTGCTGAATAAATGTTTGATGTTTGATGGAGCATATAGCTTCCTAAGGCCCACCATAGAAAGCTTACCATCAAATACCTATGCCTATGAATGAATGAATGAATGAATAAATGAATGAATGAATGAATGAATAAATGAATGAATGAATGAATAAATGAATAAATGAATAAATTAATGAATGAATGAATAATTTCCAGAAAATATTTCCGTATGATATTAAAACTAATTACATAATAAAATATGATTAAATAAAATTAAGACTTATATAGAAACATTAATTAAATACAAATTTAAATTATGCCTATGGACACCTGCAAAACCTGAGGGGTGGCAAGTGCGTTGCCGGCATTCAAGATTACGCTCTTTTCTTGAAGCATATTAAACATATTAAAAACGGGTCACTCACGTATTTTAAGTCGAAAACGCTCGACATGTTTCACTCCGTACCGAGGAGCGTCATCAGGAGTTTGCGTCGACGGTGACGGACCGGCGCAGACTGCGGGCCCCAGAGCGGGGAGTGACCCGTTTTTAATATGTTTAATATGTCTGTGTCTCACGGAAGTTTTTTTTTAAAAGATTTTATAGTCGTATGGGTCCAGAAATACTTCTTTTTTTTGTTCAAAGTTGGATTGCACGATATTAATCGGTGCACTGGTTAAGAGGTAAGGTAATGCGCCGTCTGTGTATTCAGTGGTCTATTCTGTATAGAATAGACACGACATGTGTGGTATTTCCTAAAAAAAGGGACTTTATTGTCGATGGCGCTTACGCCATTATAAACGATGCTGCGATATAAATACAATGCCGCGCGACGCTGTGCGGCGTAAGCGCCATCGACAATAAGGTCCCTTTTTATAGAAAATACCACATGTATTATACGGCAGATGTTCATTAAATTTAATTGCACACTTGGCTGTCTTTAACAGTTGCCGTGTTTTAATGAGACCTCTTCTTCGGCGAGCAGGCCAGAAACGCAAGCTTTTGCATACAACGCAAAGTTGCTTATCTAGTAAGTCCCCGTGTACTTGTTCAAGTACAAATTAAATTCGAGTTTTGAAATTTTAAATAAAAGAGTTCCAAATTCAAAAGCGCAAAAATTGGCCCGGATCTTACGATTCTTATGAATGATATACTGTCCACCCCCCCCCCCCCCCCCCACTTACTCGACCTCCGAATGCACGGAATTGGCGCGCGGACAGTATAAACTCTTGCAGTTGATCATGATGGGAAAGGTCGCTGAAGAAAAAAAATGGCGGTCAAAGGAAATCGTGGTTGCGTTACCGAGAATGGACCGGGTTTAAAAGGTTGGCCGAGGCGAAAGCGCCTCGCCAAGGATAAACAAAAATATGCGGAGCTGACTGCTAACCTGAACTATAAAAAACCGGCCAAGTGCGAGTCGGACTCGCGCACCGAGGGTTCCGTTGGAAATTTCAATTGTCTAGCTATCACGGTTCATGAGATACAGCCTGGTGACAGACAGACAGACAGACGGACAGACAGACAGACGGACAGCGGAGTCTTAGTAATAGGGTACCGTTCTTACCCTTTGGGTACGGAACCCTAAAAAGACCTATTGTAATACATGTATGCAATAAACGATATGATGATGATGATGATGATGATAATGAACCTTCATTAGTTAGAGAGGCAGCTAATGAAGAAGAATAAGACCTCAAAACTTTTGACTGACTTAAGCTCTGTTTTCCTAGGATACGTGCCGTCATAAAGCGGCCGTCTCCATACAAAATAATACGGCTACGCAACTAACAATTCGAGGCAGAATAAAATGGTAGAACAAACGTTTATGCGACCTTGCTATACGACAATAAGTTTATCCGACTATTTAGTCGCATAAAATGGTAGAATAAACTTTTATTCGACCTTGCTATACGATAATAAGTTTACCGACTATTTAGTCGCATAAAATGGTAGAATAAACATTTATTCGACCTTGCTAACGACAATAAGTTTATCCGACTATTTAGTCGCATAAAATGGTAGAATAAACTTTTATTCGACCTTGCTATACGACAATAAGTTTACCGACTATTTAGTTGCATAAAATGGTAGAATAAACATTTATTCGACCTTGCTAACGACAATAAGTTTATCCGACTATTTAGTTGCATAAAATGGTAGAATAAACATTTATTCGACCTTGCTATACGACAATAAGTTTACCGACTATTTAGTTGCATAAAATGGTAGAATAAACATTTATTCGACCTTGCTAACGACAATAAGTTTATCCGACTATTTAGTTGCATAAAATGGTAGAATAAACATTTATTCGACCTTGCTAACGACAATAAGTTTATCCGACTATTTAGTTGCATAAAATGGTAGAATAAACATTTATTCGACCTTGCTAACGACAATAAGTTTATCCGACTTAGTTGTATAATGCACCATTACTCGACGTACAGTCAAAATGACGACTCTTATACTACCTTTATAATACTTCGAGTCGTATAGCTACTTGATTATACGACTAAATTGTTTGTTGGGTGGCTAAATATGAATGGAGTAGTATTTTGTATGGTGACGGGCGCTATATATGACGGCACCGCTTAGGAAACCAGAGCATAAGACTTTCGTCGTCATCGGGTACCTAACAAGATTCGGTATACATGTTTTTTCAATCCTTTTTATGGCATACATATTTTGCTAGCTGTATATACAGGCCCCTATTTCACCACGGTGACAGGTGCGACAATTGTCGACATCACTGTTGCTGACGTCACAGGCCTCCATGGGCTACGGTTACCGCTTAGCATCGGGCGGGCCGTATTCCTGTTTGCCACCATTGTATTATTAAAAAAAACTTTATTATATCGGCAAAAAAAAGTTAAGTTTATGACGATGATGATGACAATTGTCACAAGATTTAAATGAATTTTCGGTCATTCTTGAAAGGAAATCAGTTCTGTTTCGGAATTTCGTGACAATTGTCGTGTTTCTAGTGATAATTGTCATTAGCTTCGCAAAATAAATAATTATTTATTGGCGATATAATGGAGTTTTTTTTTAGCAGTATAAACGTGGGATAAATCGTTTTCATACAAAGTAGCAATTGCATGTAACCTGCAGCAAACTAAATTTTAATAAATACCTTACAAAAAAAGCCATAAAGACGAAATCACCGCACCGCCTGTACCTTATGTTTTCATTTTGTAACCAAATTACTTGGGTCATTTACATATATATTTAGTTTTGTCTTATTATCGTGGTATATGAAAAATGCAAAGTCTGGTAAAATTAATTTTGTAAAATTATAATAATTTCTGAATTAATTTACTTATGCAGATTGAGGTTTTATGATAAATTAATGAACCAACTGATTAAAAATTTCAATCTGTGATAAAACAACGCAACCTAAACAACTTTGGAAACAAATCAATAGTATTTTATACAATCGTGATGTAATTGAGAGATTTTCAGTCGAGTAACGTGTTAAGGTACTTGCTGAGTGGCCTTAATTGGGTACGAGATTGAAAAGCTTGATTATATCACTATTGTATACGATACTTTTTCTACGAGTCAACTAAAATAATACTTTAAACTAGTAGAATCATATAGGTAAACAAATCAAAAGTATACATCTAAGATACGCGAAATCTTCCCTTGTATGCCTTCCTCTTCATTACATATCATACCTGAAACAAAATAGATAAAAATATTAATATTATATCATGCGTCTCACCATAAAGGTCTCACTGATCATTTCATGTTATGACGTGCTAAAGAGAATTTTCTAAAGTTGCAGTTCCCATAAAGTCTCAATGTTGTGATAAAAATCTTAACGCATTCCAAAATCTGAATTCCATTTGCAAATTAACACAAACGTTAGCCCTTTTTATGCTTTTGACATTTATTTCAACTTAAATTTTATATGTTTCGTCCAAAGTGTGATGAAAAACATAAAGTAGAGACATAAAACCTTCTTCCTTATGGCGTCGGGTGTCTATTTTATTCTTGTTAAGTATTTTGTCATCGCTCGTATTGCACACGCCCTATTAATACCTATAGTGTATTTGTGAAGTTTATGATAATAAAGTATTATTTTATTTCGTTTAACTTTAAAAAATTTTTTTAACTGATCATAGAATATCAGGCCCCAATTTCACCACGGTGACAGGTGTGACAATTGTCGAAATAACTATTACTGGCGTCATATGCCTCCATAGGCTACGGTAACCGCTTACCATCGAACGGGCTGATAATAAAAAAAAAACTCCATTATATTGCCAATAAATAAGTACTCATTTTGCGATGCTAATGACAATTGTCACAAGAAACACGACAATTGTCGCAAAATACCGACACAGAACTTATTTCCTGTCAAGAATTACCGAAAATTCTTATAAATCTTGTGACAATTGTCATCATCATCGTCATAAACGTACCTGTTTTTTGCTGATATAATAAAGTTTTTTTAAATATTACAATGATGGTGGCAAACAGGAATACAGCCCGCCCGATGGTAAGCGGTAACCGTAGCCAATGGATGCCTGTGACGTCAGCAACATTGATGTTTAACATTTTTCGCACCTGTCACCGTGGTGAAATTGGGGCCTGGTCATTTTCAATATTTTTAATGTTGTCAGGTAGCTTATTATACATAGAGATATGGTTTTGCTGGTAGGTTTAGTTTTCGGTAGTAGGTAAACATGGCAAATTAACCAATTTAAAAAATTACATGCGGTGCTTTTATAGAGTATAATCTAAGCTTTAAAATCGCTTGACCCGTACATGATGTACGAGGGCTGTAAATGTATAATTTTGCATAACACGCCAGGCCAGCCAGGTTATAGCTTTCTTTAAACTAGGGCTCGGAACCGGTATTGAAATACCTGTTAATATCGTTCCACAACCGTTATATTATATCGTTCATTTAAAAACCGGTTAATTGATGGAACGCGAACTAAAAAACTATGTTCTCTCCTAACCGGTAAGAAGAGGCAACGGAATTTTATGGGCAGGGAACGATATAATACCGGTTACTCTTTGGGAGACGCTCGGTTAAACTCGTTATCATATGTGAAAGAGATAGCAATACTTACTCGTTCTATCTCGCTTCGATATTTTCAATTAAACCGGTTATTTCCGTTCCACAAAAACCGAAGGCGAACGAATTTGGCATAAATCAGTATCTCAATAGAACAGTTCTTTAACCGGTAACCGCAAACGGACACGAAATCCTTTTCGTTCCCGGATGAATGAATAAAACCGGTTTGAAAAATAAAACAGTTTCCGAGCCCTGCTTTAAAGTCATGTGCATAAAAGTAGGCATATGAGCATGTTTTATGGTGCTATAATCCTATAATACATGGGTGCTATAAATGTGTCAGACATTTTTGCGCGGTTCGATGTGCATGTCATTGTTGCAAATGACTGTACTATAATTTTATATGTCGAATTTATTATTTTTGATTTTTAGGGTTCCGTACCTCAAAAGGAAAAAACGGAACCCTTGTAGGATCACTCGTGCGTCTGTCTGTCTGTCTGTCTGTCTGTCTGTCTGTCCGTCTGTCACAGCCTATTTTTTCCGAAACTACTGGACCAATTAAGTTGAAATTTGGTATACATATGCAAGTTTGTGACCCAAAGACGGACATGTAATATAAACAAATGAATTTTAAACATGGGGGCCACTTTTGGGGGGTAAATGAGAAAATTAAAAATAAAGTTTATCAAACCATATCGTGTTATATGTATATCAAATGAAAGAGCTCATTGTGAGAATCTCAAATATATTTTTTTATAATTTTAGGATAAACAATTTAGAAGTTATTCAAGAAAATAGGCAAAAAATGACCATTCCCCCCCTTTATCTCCGAAACTACTAGGTCTAAAATTTTGAAAAAAATACACAAAATAGATCTTTACCTATAGATTACAGGAAGACCTATTAGAAATTGCAGTCGATCGTGAGTCGGACTTAATTACTTAGTTTTTGATCCGACCCCTATGGGTTTTTTAAAGATATTTCACTCACGTTTCACATAAAAAATACATTTTCTAAATTGTGTAATGTACGGAACCCTTGGAACGCGAGTCCGACTCGCACTTGGCCGGTTTTTTTCATCAGATTTTGATATGATATGGTAAATTTGAAGAGCTCATTCTGGGCGAAATAAATACGAAATACCAATATGGGACAGAAATGTATGTAATTTTCATACATTGCAAATTCGCTTATATTTAATATTATCCCCGGTTACCGCGATAGTTACTCATGAAATAGAACTATGAAAACGGATTATATCGCGTATATTGAATTTATAATACATCCCGACGTTTCGAACCCTTTACAGCGTTCGTGGTCAACGGGTGACGGTTCGCTTATATTGTACGGAATAGGGTATCAGGGTAGGGTTCAGGGTAGGGTAGGGTAGGGGAATAGGGTATTGGTGGTTTGATCCACCAAACTTTATCGTCTACTGACAAAAATTAAAATCGGCCTTGCGATTACCACTGATTTAATGAAATAAATCGTATTTTACCATTTCATACGAACTCATAAAGCCTTTTAAAGCTTTAACCCAGCGACTATAAAGCATTTCCAATTTAAAACGTACAGGAAATGAAACTTGATTATTCAGTTTCGTAATCATTGCTGAAGCAATTTCCTGCGGCATAGAGAAATACAAGGAAAGAGTGGTAACTATTAAACATATTTTTTCATTTCATTTATTTATTTGCGTCAAACACATAAAAATGCATGCAAATACAATTTTAAAAAAACAAGATCACAACAATACATATTAATAACGGGTCACTCACGTATTTTAAGTCGAAAACGCTCGACATGTTTCACTCCGTACCGAGGAGCGTCATCAGGAGCTTGCTTGGTACGGATTGAAACATGTCGAGCGTTTTCGACTTAAAATACGTGAGTGACCCGTTATTAATATGTTTAATATGTCTGTGTCTCACGGAAGTTTTGTTAATAAAAAGAGTGGTAACTCCATACATTAGTTTTCTTATTAAAACGCGAGTTATGTCGTAGTCGACATCCAGCGTCAAGTAGTGGATTTATCAGTACCGCTACTTGACACCAGATGTCACAAGTGTCGCTATTGACGAAAAACCGGCCAAGTGCGAGTCGAACTCGCGCACGAAGGGTTCCGTACCATTATGGAAAAAAACAGCAAAAAAATCACGTTTGTTGTATGGGAGCCCCATTTAAATACTTATATTATTCTGTTTTTAGTATTTGTCGTTATAGCGGCAACAGAAATACATCATCTGTGAAAATTTCAACTGTCTAGCTATCACGGTTCATGAGACACAGCCTGGTGACAGACAGACAGACAGACGGACAAACGGACGGACAGACGGACAGCGGAGTCTTAGTAATAGGGTCCCGTTTTTACCCTTTGGGTACGGAACTCTAAAAATGTATATAATGTTAGAATATATTTGTAGCGGTTTCAGCAAAAGGATACTTCTTGCCAATAAGGCTCTATTGCCATAAAGATTCTATAAGAAAATATAAATACTACATTTGAAAACATGGATAAAAGACCATTAAGTGCCACAAAATCGGCAAAATGGAGTAGGATACTAGAAATCAAGTTTTTGACAATGGTGCCTCTTTTGCTATTGTTGAAGTTACTAAATTAATTTATGAGACTAACTACCTATAATAGGTTACTAAACCACTGATACGCTAATATGTTAATTTTATTATGTTACCTTAATTGCAATGTGTAAATTAGAATTAATAGAATACGAAAACTGTACTATTGTGTGCCCTTACAGGGTGTCATGAACTGGCTATATAAAATGTAACACCTTATTATGTACATGACAATGCAATATTGAATAAATGACTAAATGACTAAATATACGTCCGCCTGCTTGCGTGAAAGGGCTTGGTCTATAGTCCCCACGCTAACCCAGTGCGGATTGGGGACTTCACATACACCTATGAATTTCTTCGCAGATGTATGCAGGTTTCCTCACGATGTTTTCCTTCTCCGCAAAGCTATTAGTATCAAATAATATTTCGTACATAAGTTCCGAAAAACTCATTAAACATAAAAAACTCCATCCGAAACACATACAGTCGCCATCAGCATCAGATATATCTGAGCGGACAACGTGTTCACAATATCTGAACACGCACTCTAACGCCCTAACAATAGAGGCCTGTTCAGATATTGCGAGCGCCTCGGCCGCTCCGATATATCTGATGGAGACTGTACAATGAGTTCAACTTGCCATACAAAAGCTATTGTGATCTATTTCACAGTATAAACATATTCAGTATCATCACCTGTAATAAAATACTACACATACACATTATACGCGATTAAGTCCCGGTTTAGTTAATAAAAAGTTTTCAAACTTTCCTTTTCGTTACCGCCATAGAAAGTTTATGGGGAAATGGTAACACAATAGGAAAAAACCAATGACCTTTCATTAATAAATAGACGCGTGACGTTCATAGTTGACAAAACTAAAATGTAGGCAATATTTAGTAGATTTTGACAATTTAGACACATTGGCGTCAGCCGTACGACTTACTCAATATAGGTTCCGGAACCTATATTTGATGGCTCACGATCGAGCGCCGGGTGCCATATCTACCTCCCTTTACTTACATCCATGGAAAAAACCTTGGGACATTTTTATCCCATTAGGATTGAAAGAGCTCGTGATCCTGACTAGAAATAACACGAAAGTGGCAAAAAAGGTCACATAAAAAAGACAAAAAAAAAGAAACGCTAATGTACGAAATTAAATTCAGGCTTTGACTGTTTTATTTATTTATTTATTTATTTAAACTTTATTGCACAATCAAAGAAAAATGTACAAATGGCGGACTTAATGCCAAACGGCATTCTCTACCAGTCAACCATTAGGTCAATAAGAGACATAAATGTTGGTGCAGGATAGATTCATAATAGTCATACTTGTTATGGCCATTTTTTGCCCGGATGCTGCACTTCATGATAAAAGCAAGCCGCTTTGCACAGTGCTAGTAGGGACCAAACTGAGTGATTTGACCCGCAGCAGCGCAAGTTTCACCCCTTAGGAACAGAGATGGCGCCACTTCTTTAAAAAATATTTCAAAAAATTCTACAAGCTAAACCAATGAACCGATTTAAATATTTAATATCTCAAATGAAAGCTCATTATATACAATACTTTTAAAAAATACTAAAAAAATATATACTGATTACTTTCGACAAAAAACGGCATCTTAAGTTTTTTTTTTTACTCGATTGATAGTTTTTACTTGGTTTCTCAAAAAAAATGTACGGAACATGAATAGCTTAATACATGTATATATTACTGAATAAATAACAAGTATTATAAAAAAAAACTGACACCGATACCTCTCATACTTCACGAAATATAAAAGTTTGAATGTGAGTGTAAATTTCTTCAAAATATATTTAAAAAAATTCTACAAGCTTAACTATTTGACCGATTTCAATGTTTAATATCTCAAATAAAAGCTCTTTATATACATTACTTATAAAAAAATACTCATAAAACATATACTGAACCCTTTTGGCAAAAAACGGCATCTTAAGTTTTTTTTCTTACTCGATTGATAGTTTTTACTTGATTTCTTAAAAAAAATATTATGGAACATGAATAGTTTAATAAATATATATATAGTACTGAGTATATAAAAGTATTACAAAAAAACCTGACACCCATACCTTTCATTCTTCACGAAATATTTAAGTTCAATTATGCACGTTCTTACAAATAAATCCTTTAAAAGAAATCTTCTACCGCAGTAAGTGCACTGATTTTAATATGAAATGTGTCATATGAAAAGAAATCACCCAATTTATTTTAATAAATAAAAAAATTATAAATAAAAACTGAATAAAGTTTTTTCCTGGTGGTGAATTACAAAAAAATATAACAAATCTAAAATTAGGAATTATTTTTATTTAAAGTGACTACATTTGTAAACAAAAAACTTAAATGTCCTCTTCGGGTTCATATTTCATATTTATTTATTGCAACCATGGTTTTATAGGTATTACAAATTCTTGGTAGTTCCACATGGACCCCGTGGGGGCATAGCAATATTACATGCATACTTAGGATCTAATCTTAAATCTATGTGTATAATATAAAAGTAGGTCAATTTAGTAGTTTTTATACATATAAGCCGAATTGAATCAGGTAATTGTCAGTGTATTAAATACAAAAATAAACGGGCAACTAATTATTATTAGGTGATGTCAAATTATATGGTTCACGGTAGATGTAAAACTGAAAAAAAAAAGTCGTTTTGTTAAGTACTCGTACCATTCCAATACTACAAAATCACTGATCATACATGAACTGGTTGCTGTAGATTACTGTTGAATTATTTTTGTGCCTAGTTGATAACCATTAAACCTATAATTTTGTGCCAGACCTATAATTAGTGGTCAGCATGCAAAATAACCCTGGATTGAAAATTACATTAACTTACTTTTGATTTGTACAGCCACATTTGCATGATTTACACTGGGCTGTGCATGGCCAGCTGACGCGACGACACCCACAATGCATAGTTTCGCAGCCAGATTTGCAGCCACAATGGTCCAAGAGGCTTAATTGCGACCAAATCGCTGTAAATGCCGACCATTCCGGAGTCCAACTCTCTTTTTCCTCAGTCCATCCCCAAAAAGATGTACATGGTATGGAAACTTCTAGTTTCAGAGCGTTTCCCCATATATGGCCCTCTTGGTAAGCTGCTCGAAGTGCATGTTTATAGAGAGCAGCTGATGTAGGTGGCAGGGTTGGCAGGTTCTAATTTCTCGGCCAAATCAGATTTGTTCCCTGAACGACGCCCTCCATTGACTGACAACGAAGGTGGACAAATTTGGTTTTCGTACTGGAAGAATTCGTTCAGATCAAGCTGCCTTTCTCTGGCCACTATAAAAAGACGGGAAAATAGGAGTATGTCAACTTTTAAGTTTTTGATTTTGTCAGTTGTCAGGTGTGTAACTACATATTTTAATTTTAGTATAAAGTAACCCTAGATTTGTGTTATTGTTTGGCCAAACGGAACACATAAACGTAAATGAAGTTCACAAATATTTGTTTGCTTCAAAAAACAAGCTTGTGTCAAGCCTGCCACCTACATCAGCTGCTCTCTATAAACATGCACTTCGAGCCGCTTACCAAGCGGGCCATATATGGGGAAACGCTATGAAACCAGAAGTTTCCATACCGTGTCCATCTTCTTGGGGATGGACTGAGGAAAAAGAGAGTTGGACTCCGGAATGGTCGGCATTTACAGCGATTTGGTCGCAATTAAGCCTCTTGGACCATTGTGGCTGCAAATCTGGCTGCGAAACTATGCGTTGTGAGTGTCGTCGCGTCAGCTTACCATGCACAGCCCAGTGTAAATCATGCAAAGGTGGCTGTACAAATCAAAAGTAAGTTAATGTAATTTTCAATCCAGAGTTATTTTGCATGCTGACCACTGATTATAGGTCTGGCACAAAATTATAGGTTTAATGGTAATCAACTAGGCACAAAAATAATTCAACAGTAAATCTACAGGCACAAAATTTTTCCAACAGTAATCTACAGCAACCAGTTCATGTATGATCGGTGATTTTGTAGTATTGAAATGGTACGAGTACTTCTCAAAACGACTTTTTTTTCAGTTCTACATCTACCGGTGAACCCGAAGAGGACATTTAAGTTTTTTGTTTACAAATGTAGTCACTTTAAATAAAAATAATTCCTTATTTTAGATTTGTTATATTTTTTTGTAATTCAGCACCAGGAAAAAACTTTATTCAGTTTTTATTTATTATTATTTTATTTATTAAAATAAATTGGGTGATTTCTTTTCATATGGCACATTTCATATTAAAATCAGTGCACTTACTGCGGTTGAAGATTTTTTTAAAGAATTTATTTGTAAGAACGTGCATAATTGAACTTAAATATTTCGTGAAGAATGAAAGGTATGGATGTCGGGTTTTTTTGTAATACTTTTATATACTCAGTACTATATATATATTTATTAAACTATTCATGTTCCATAATTTTTTTTTTTTATGAAATCAAGTAAAAACTATCAATCGAGTAAGAAAAAAAACTTAAGATGCAGTTTTTTGCCAAAAGTATTCAGTATATGTTTTTTGAATATTTTTTTATAAGTAGTATATATAATGACCTTTTATTTGAGATATTAAACATTAAAATCGGTCGAATAGTTTAGCTTGTAGAATTATTTGCAATATATCTTGAAGAAATTTACACTCACATTCAAACTTTCATATTTCGAGAAGTATTAAAGATATCGGTGTCGGGTTTTTTTATAATACTTGTTATTTATTCAGTAATATATACATGCATTAAACTATTCATATTCCATACAATTTTTTTGAGAAACCAAGTAAAAACTATCAATCGAGTAAAAAAAAAAACTTAAGATGCCGTTTTTTGTCGAAAGTAATCAGTATATATTTTTTTAGTATTTTTTTAAAAGTAATGTATATAATGCGCTTTCATTTGAGATATTAAACATTTAAATCGGTTCATTGGTTTAGCTTGTAGAATTTTTTGAAATATTTTTTAAAGAAGTGGCGCCATCTCTGTTCCTAAGGGGTGAAACTGCCGCTGCTGCGGGTTAAATCGCTCAGTTTGGTCCCTACTATCACTGTGCAAAGCGGCTTGCTTTTATCATGAAGTGCAGCATTTTGTTCATAACAAGTATGACTATAAATTATAACGAGAAATTGAACCAAAAAACGACAATTTTTATATATATAAACATAATAAAGTAAACTAACAAAAAGCGCTGGTGGCCTAGCGGTAAGAGCATGCGACTTGCAATCCGGAGGTCGCGGGTTCAAACCCCGGCTCGTACCACTGAACTTTTCGGAACTTATGTACGAAATATAATTTGATATTTACCAGTCGCTTTTCGGTGAAGGAAAACATCGTGAGGAAACCGGACTAATCCCAACAAGGCCTAGTTTCCCCTCTGGGTTGGAAGGTCAGATGGCAGTCGCTTTCGTAAAAACTAGTGCCTACGCCAATTCTTGGGATTAGTTGCCAAGCGTACCCCAGGCTCCCATGAGCCGTGGCAAAAATGCCGGGACAACGCGAGGAAGATGAGATGAATAAAGTAAACTAACAAAATTATGATTAAATACTAATACTTATATGATATACAAAAGATAAACGAATACATATTAGTACATACAAGATGGAGAACATTATTCAAATTCTGTTCTATCTCAACCCTACAAAGGTCTGTTCCAAGCATCTTACAGAATATACGTTACCTTATGTCATAATACTGCTAAAACTATTTCCACTGTGAGTGATGCCCCTGATTTTCTATGTATACAGTTGATTGATGAGCGGAGGGTGGCTTTGTTCTTACAACTTTGGGAACTCACAAATTCTACAGACCCTCAGCAGGTTTTGTTTCTAAAGGCTGCTGGTCCTCGATGTTTTTTTGAACTTACTCGTAATTGAGAAGTAAATTGCAAAGTTGAAAAAGGACGTAAACGTTCAAAATATATAAAGGAATGTTACTAAAAACTAATATTTTATCAAGATCCAAGACGTCGGTTACGTCATTACCAAACTAAAATGGAGTAGGACTGCTGCTTGGCAGATTTCTCAATCTGTCATCTTGCCCTCGCAAGTGGATCAAAATGTTAGATAACGGTGTAAACGACAGTTCAATAAAACAATCAGATGATCCAGCAAGGTGTATATTCACTTAAGGATGACTCACGTTAGACCGGGCCGTGACCGGGACGGAGCTTCCGGCGCTTACTTTTCTATGACATGACAGGTGATCACGTGATGCTTTCCATAGAAAACGAAGCGCCGGAAGCTCCGGCCCGGTCACGGCCCGGTCTAACGTGAGTCATCCTTAAGGATGTTATTTATAGTTTGGTGCCAAAAAAACTGTAAAATTTTATATTAAATTCAAAGCATGTTTTAAAATTAGACCAATAGATTCACTCGATATCGAATAAAAATAATTCTAGGTAAAGCCCTCCAAAAACTTCTGGGACTTACAACTAAGAACTTTCTCGTCGCGTGAAAAATAAGCCACAGAATTTAGTTAAAAACGAATCTTAATGAAGGAAGTTAGTCAAAAAAAGACAAAAGACAAAGTTGGAACTCTTAAGTTCCTATTGGTTCGCGAGATAGGTCAATTATGCTAGAAGTCAGAACCCCTAGTTTAAATTTTATTCGATAGCGTGACGAAGCGTTCGCGTTTGCGTTATGTCTATTTCTGTATGAGATTTTGAACAGCGCGCCAAGCGGGACGTTTTGGAAACTCAAAATCCCATACAAAATGACACGCAATGAAATTTTCACTACCAAATCTGTACCATTTGGTACAATTATGAAAGACCAGTCACTATGCAACATTATTATGGATCTGATGATGGAAATTGAAGGTAGGTAGGAAGGAAGGTAGGTAGGTACCTAAAGGTTGCTCTTTAGGGATAAGACCGCCTGTTGTTACCTCCGTCTTCATGTATTATGTGTGTCTCTCTATTGTTCATGTATTATGTGCAGTTTTTGAGGTTGTGCAATAAAGAGGATTTGTATTGTATTGTAGCTGTAGGTCTACCGCAATATAATTTGACTGTTTTACTGTTACCTTTAAAGGATGACTCACGTTAGACCGGGCCGGAGCTTCCGGCGCTTACTTTTCTATGACATGACAGGTGATCACGTGATGCTTTCCATAGAAAACGAAGCGCCGGAAGCTCCGGCCCGGACACGGCCCGGTCTAACGTGAGTCATCCTTAATTACGACGTTTCGCCTGAGTTGCACCAGCTGTGGTCACAGAAAGACTCAGCTGAAACATCGGAATTTAAGGTAAAAACAATGAAATTATATCGCGGTAGACCCGTTCGTATAATTGAATTTGTGTACAAAATGCGCGAGGGTAAAGTGTTACGAATGTAACACTTAAATCAGCAATTCTGCTAGACTTATATTGACCGTGATTAACTTTTGTATTGTTTAAACCGGTCAATAGAAGTCTAGTGAAACTGACTGTGAATCATTTAAAACTCAGCAATTCTGCTTTCGCTAGCAATTCTGCTTACGAAAGCAGAATTGCTTTCGTCACGCACTCTTATTTAGTAACTTTCGTTAGTCTTTGTCAACTTTGGTCATATTTGTTGCTTATCTTTTTCTTATTCCGGCTCATTTCGGTTGTCGTCAGCATTATCTTTGGGTATGTTTAATTAAGAATTAGGAACAGTGTGATAAGGAAAAAGTTTGGACTGGACGAAGGTGTAGTGAGAAAAATTGAGAAAGGTATGTTGAGATGGTTTGGACTCGTGGACAGAATGAGTGAAAGAAGGCTAACAAAGAGTGTATAAGGGAGAAGTAGAAGCGGGAGTTGGAAGGGGTAGACCTCGGTGGTTTCCTCTGATCAGATCGGGGAAATCCTAAAGAAAGGCCATGAGTACCCTAAACCGGCGAGTATGAGGAATGTTATGAAAGTGAAGGAAGCGATAGAGGTATGTCAGGATCGTTGAAAGTGGATATCCGTGGTCTGCCTACCCCTCCGGTAAATTGGCGTGATTATAATTATATATGTATGTTCGATCAATCATTGGGAGATTGAAGATCAGATCTGGTGTCCGAGCCGAACAACATTGGAGATACGAAAGCCGATGGTTCAGGCACGTAGTCCAGATGGGGGAAGATCGCGCAGTCTGGAGGGCGTACTCTGGAGTACCAAGTAGCCGAAGACCGTCTGGACGCCCTAGGTACCGCTGGAGACGAAGTGCAGAAAGACCTTAACGAACTCGGCGCCGTCGACTGGATAGAAACGGCTTTGGACAGATTAGCATGGCGGTCTTTGGTGTCGGAGGCCAAGCAAGTAAGTATGTTCGATTAAGATCAATACCTAACAAGTTATTAAATCTGAATGGGGTTCGTGTTAGTCAAGCTGTTGGAATAGCTCCGAAGCCCGAACTGAACTTAAACGATTGTGATTTATCGATTCTTGGACATCCAAGTTTGTCTGTTCTTGAAACCTCTTGTCTTAAGAGCTTGGAACATTAATCTACAATCCGGCGAATTAATTAAACGACGGAGCGGAAAAATTCTAGGCAAAGAGAATTGAATGGGGCTTATTGAAAACTTCTTCCTCGCGTCCCGGCATTTTGCCACGGCTCATGGGAGCCTGGGGTCCGCTCGGCAATTAATCCCAAGAATTGACGTAGGCACTAGTTTTTACGAAAACTGCCATCTCATCTGACCTTCCACCCAGAGGATAAACTAGGCCTTATTGGGATTAGTCCGGTTTCCTCACGATTCTGAAACCGTTAACTTTTCAAGATTTTCCTCAGGTTATCCTATAGATAGGTTAGGTTAGGTTGGATTTGTTTTATGGCAATTCAGGATTTTCCTCAGGTTATCCTATAGATAGGTTAGGTTAGGTTAGGTTAGGTTAGGTTAGAAAAACCAAACGAACTAAAATGTGGACAAACAATACATTACGACTTAAAACTATATGGGAAACAATAGAGAACCGTATTTGAGAACTGTACCCGTACCATGAGTTACTGACAGTGTTAACACTGACATTACGCCAACATCTGCGTAATTTTCTTTCTATACATCTCGCTCGGACTAATATGTCAGTACGAGCGAGATGCATAGAAAGTAAGTTACGTTTATTCTAGTGTTTATGTAGTGTGTAGTACCAAACTGGTGGTAGCCACACTGAAGTGACATCTAAATTCACACGCTATTACGTATACTCAAAGATAGATATAACTCCGTAATAGATGGATACAGTCTAAGGAAAAAACGTGCCTCGAAAAGCACGAAAATTTGATTCTCGATCAGATGGCGCCACTAGTTTTGGCCTACACTCGTATAGAGGGCGATGACTGTTTCGTTTGTTATTTATAATTTTAACGCATACCAGTGAAAGAACATGGGTCAAAATCATATAAAAATAATTAATGCAAATAAAAAAATAATTTATCCATATTTAAATACATTTTAACGTATTTTTTTAAATCTTCATTTTTAGTTTTAAAGTATGTCGATAGATGGCAGTGAATTTACAGTGGTTACAAAATTTACTATGACAGTACCGAGTTATATCTATCTTTGGTACCATTTTCAACCAAAAGGGTACTTGTTGTCACTTGTCAGTAAGGCGCTATTTCCATATAGCTTCAATTAGAAATCAACCTTATCGACAAGCGACAATGTGGTACCTTTTGGTTGAAAACGTCACATACAACGTGCTCAAGTGGAACTCCAAAGATTTTAACATATTCCTGATCATATTTTAAGATTAAAATGTCCTATAAACTTGTCTGTAGCTCGCCTAGTCTCAGTTATTAGGGTTCCGTACCCAAAGGGTAAAACGGGACCCTATTATCAAGACTCCCTCTGTCTGTCCGTTTGTCTGTCACCAGGCTATATCTCATGAACCGTGATAGACAGACAGTTGAAATTTTTACAGATGATGTATTTTTGTTGCCGCTATAACAACAAAAACAGAATAAGATAAATATTTAACTGGGGCTCCCATACAACAAACGCGATTTTTTAGGGTTCCGTACCCAATGGGTAAAAACGGGACCCTATTACTAAGACTCCGCTGTCTGTCTGTCTGTCAGTCTGTCCGTCTGTCACCAGGCTATATCTCATGAACCGTGATAGCTAGACAGTTGAAATTTTCACAGATGATGTATTTCTGTTGCCGCTATAACAACAAATACTAAAAACAGAATAAAAAAAATATTTTAGTGTTGCTCCCATACAACAAACGTGATTTTTTTGCGTAATGGTACGGAACCCTTAGTGCGCGAGTCCGACTCGCACTTGGCCGGTTTTTTGTTAGATGCGTGGTTAAAATCATTCCTCGTGAGCACGTATAATACGCCTGCAACGCTATGTGCCAGTTTCATTTCGAAATAGGTTAAAAACCTGTACAAACAAATCGAAAGACACCCTGAAAGTACTGTCTAATTACGTAATTACTGTATCAAAAGAGTCCATCTGCATTTTAATTATTAATTGATTGGAGAGGGGGGAGGGGAGGGGAATCAATTAATTTCCGATCAAAAACATAGCGGGGTGTCTGGAAAATTGGATATTTCTGATTTTCAATCCTTATTTATTTCGTGACATAATTTCAAAGCAAAGACTGCGTCGGTTCGATATTGTAGTGAGAAACCGATTTTATTTGAAGAGAAGCCATACAAGATAATAGTCTAACCCGTTCGTATAAAAATACCGCAAATCGATGTACAGGTTAGCCGTTTGGCACACACATACTAGAGGCCAAAACAAAATTTTTGACCCGCAGTTCCTAAAAAAATTTCGCTGCGGGGGTGGTAAAACATTTTTTTTTTTGTATACAAAAAAAAAATACAAAACCTATGGTATGTGGTATCATACGAAAGGGCTTTTTGAGGCGATTCTAAAAATATCACATCATTACATTTCGGGCATTTTTTTTAAATTAAAACTAAAAGAATTTTCGAAACACACCAAGTTTGGGCTCCTCCAGACACGATATGGCAGATTTTTTCTGTACAATATACCAAAAATGATACGTGATATCCTCATGTCTAACTTCAAAAAAGCAATTTTGAAAATAATATCATTAACAATTTTTTTTTAATTTTTCAATTTTACAAAGTGACGCAGTTCTACTTCAATACCTATTTCACGAGACTTATGGAACTGTACTGCAGATACGGTACATATTAATCATAAAATGATACGTAATATCCATATATCGAACGGGAAATACCTCTTTAACCCTTTAACTGCGCCTTTCATCAGTTGGTATAGTTTGTTCAGTTTTTGACACAAAATATCAAGATTGTATCCTTCAGATACGTTATACCCTATCGATTTTTCTTTGTACAATATACCACAAATGATACTTTCTTAAGGGATGATTTTCGGTATAAAAACTATCCTATGTCCTTCTCAGGGACTCAACCTATCCCTATGCCAAATTTCATCTAAATCGATTCAGCGGTTTAAGCGTGAAGAGGGAACATACAGACAGACAGCCTTTCGCATTTATAATATTAGTATGGATAAAATCTTAAATTTTGTGTTAGCCCTTTCTTAAACAAAATCTTTCTTTTTACAAAAGTCCAGTAAAAAATATCTCAAAGAAAAATATCTAATTTCGTCTTCGTGGAATCCAGTAATTAGCAAATGTAAGGGGTATGGATGGTATAGAAAGGATCGCAATCTCTTATGTCAGAATTGTTGTAAAAGTGACCGCGTTAAGCTTTAAATAATAGTTCCTAATCTCTCCGGTGGCGCTAGTTAGGCTCTGGGACATGAGTATAACATGAACCATATAAGGCAACAAATAACCCGACCAAATTACGTAGGTTGTTTTTGTTAGTATTTCGGTGTATGGTGGCGCCGCCTAATTACTGTTTTTTGATGGACACTTTTCATACATAGAGATTTGGCTCCTTTATACAGTCTCCATGGTAAGGGGGAAAAAACATCCCGCCACATACCATTAGATGTCGTGAGTATTGTGTGTAGGCAAAGTGACAACCCTAGCGCATAAGTTAATAATCAAGATCAAGTGCGGGTAGTTCGCAAAACCCGCGCGGCAAGATGTTGATACAATTACTCGCCAGTCTGCCTGTGACCACGAACGTAACGTCACGTTCGAAACGTCAGGCCATAAATAAACGTAATTTTGTACGCGATTAAGTCCCATGTTAGTTTTAAAATTATAAAATCTTTCTTTTTACAAAAGTCCAGTAAAAAATATCTCAAACAAAACTGGGAAAAACGGGTGCTCTTATTACACCTGGGCCCGAGGTTCTTACAAATTGGATAAACCACGAGCGCTCTAAAATGTACTCAATAAGGAAACTCAATAAGGAATTTCTAGTAAAAAATATCATGAAAATATATTGAAAAGCAATAACAATGGCTATCACTTTATATATTAATTTTTTCACAGTAAAGTGTGGGCTAACATAATTAAAATTTATGAAAGTAAAGAAATGGACGCCCCAGGTATCGCTGGTGCGACATGGTGGAGGCGGATCTGCGCAAACTTATATAAATGTAATTGTGACCATTATTTTCGTCCATCTAATTCTAATGTAATTGTGATTATTTCTATTGTAATTGTAAGTATTGAATAATATTTTACTGATTTCCTTATGTAAGTATTAGAATCTCAAAACTGTCGACATTCATTTTTATGTGAATTTAAATAATTTTAATTTATTATAATTTTTGTAATCAATTTTTATTATGTAATTGACAGTGTATGAGTAATACCGAATAAAAATCTATCTATCTATAGAATAGAATAGAATAGAATAGAATAGAATAGATGATGCTTTATTCAAAAACGCTTAATTAAAACTTAAGGCCGTTCCATCGGTTTGCCGCTGTCTCTGTCACATTTCGCAAGAAAGTACGGGAAAGAGCATGCGCTAAGTGTCCATTTTGATCGAATTTTGTCGATTTTTATTTATTTTAAAAACGTTACCCTACAATATCGAAATTCGAAAGCTATGAAATTACTATTTAAGTTAAGATTGTTTTTTCTTCTTGTTTTGTTTATAGTATCACATAATAAATAACCGAGTAAAGTTGGATTAAAAGTCCGAGTTAGAGGTTACTTTGGGAATTAATTGTATCGAGCGAAGTGTCATAATTCGTGTATTGGAAGCTATGATATTAAAGATAATATAGTCAAGAACTACATATATTTTTTTCCACGTCTACGAATATCAACGCCTCTTAGAAAAACATGATCATATAAGGAGATTTTTCGTCTTCTGGCTCAGGGAACCGCCTTAACTAATGACGCTAACATAGATTGCTGGTTATAAAGCGTTCCTGAAATGGTCTCCACTCAGCTTCATGTCAAGGAACCTGAGGTCCCCGACGCTGGTCTTCCGTGAAAACCTTTCCGAGAGAGCGCAACAAATACAACTTAAATATAATATAACAGCTATACAAATCAAATATTTAAAAAAATATAATACTACAGCTATACAAATTAAATATAATTTTAGACAAATTACTAAAACTTCGAGTCACCAATTGGCGAGAGGTCGCACAGGATCGAGAAAAGTGGCGCTGTCTTGTGTCGGAGGACAAGTCTCATTTTGGGTCGCTGAGCCAACGCAGTAAGTAAAGAGAAATGTAAAAACGGATCACCGCTTGACAACTGAGCAGCCAAAGTTTGTCATCCATACTAATACTATAGGTAAATGCAAAAGTAACTCTGTTAGTTCTTTACACTTTAACCGCTGAAAAAATGTGATGTTTTCAACTAAAAGGTACCACATTGTCGCTTGCTGATAAGGTTGATTTCTAATTGAAGCTATATGGAAATAGCGCCTTACTGACAAGCGACAATAAGTGCCCTTTTGGTTGAAAATGGTACAAATGATGTATGAAATGAGGATAGGTCTGGGTAAGGAGATACCTAGTTTTTATTAGGGTTCCGTACCCAAAGGGTAAAAAAGGGACCCTATTACTAAGACACCGCTGTCCGTCCGTCTGTCTGTCTGGTATCTCATGATTCTCATAAACCGTGATAGCTAGACAGTTGAAATTTTCACAGATGATGTAATTCTGCTGCCGCTATAACAACAAATACTAAAAAGTACGGAACCCTCGGTGCGCGAGTCCGACTCGCACTTGGCCGGTTTTTTAATTTATTCATATAAAACAATTACACAGTTACATATACACTATAAATGCGCCAAACTGGAGTAACCAGTTTGTTGGCGCGCCGCGCTCAACTCTTAATTAATTAAATGTTTACATTTGTGACTTATTCTATTGAATAGAATAGAATAGAAATCATTTATTCAGACAACACATCAATACAACACATATATAGCAAATACAAGACAAAGATAAACAAAACAGTAGAAATAGAGATGTGAAGCCGAAATGGTTTGCCGATGGGGTTTCTGTGGAGCCAGCGGAGTGTGCGGGACAGCATAGTTCGGGACGGGACACGTTGTGGACGACGTGACATAATAACATAGAGTACTACTAATATAAATACCTATATATACATCGAATTTATATATATATACAAATATACATAACTTAACTGGTGAATAACTAAAGTTGTCTGTCCATCTGTCCGTCTCTCCGTCTGTCCGTCTGTCTGTCAGTTGAAATTTTCACAGATGATGTAATTCTGCTGCCGCTATAACAACAAATACTAAAAAGTACGGAACCCTCGGTGCGCGAGTCCGACTCGCACTTGGCCAGACGGACAGCGGAGTCTTAGTAATAGGGTCCCGTTTTTACCCTTTGGGTACGGAACCCTAAAAATCACTAACAAGGAACAAAGATAGATATAACTCCGTAATAGATGGATACAGTCTAAAGAAAAAACGTGCCTCGAAAATCAAGAAAATTTGATTCTAGATCAGAGGACGCTGCTAGCTTTGGCCTACTGTCGTATAGATGGCGTTGACGGTTTCGTTTGTTATTTAACAATTTTAACGCATATCAGTGAAAGAACATTATTTGTTGTTATAGCGGCAACAGAAATACATCATCTGTGAAAATTTCAACTGTCTAGCTATCACGGTTCATGAGATACAGCCTGGTGACAGACGGACAGACGGACAGCGGAGTCTTAGTAATAGGGTCCCGTTTTTACCCTTTGGGTACGGAACCCTAAAAAAGAAAGCATGCATTTATTTATGTTACAATAATTTCACATTTTATTTAATGATGATTTACATAATCAATAATTGTCCTATTTGTCATACAATACCTAAATACGCCATTTTGAGATACGGAGCCCTAAAAACTCCACAAAGCGTTTTGTCTTGGGTTCTTGCAAATGAAAATTGCGTAATTTTGACAAATGGCCTCCATTTGTTACCGAAAGTCCAACGAGGTCAAGCGACTTTGTTAGTCTATCTCAATTTTAGCTAGAAATTAATAAATATGTGACGTTACATGCCTAAAGGGTCCTTTATAGCATAAGGACCCTTTAGACATGGAACGTCACATGGAACACGTCATGGACACGTTGAATAGCGACAGCCGCCAGGTACCTTTTGCCGTGGAACGTCACATAGTTTACTATTTCATATTTCAAAATATTTTGATGAGAACGGTTTTACTCACTATTATTTTTAGTCGCTTTTGGCGACATGTTTCGGATTCTTTGGGAATCCTTCCTCAGGCACGAGTGTCCGCGGCGGTTGTACGTCGTGCACTGAAACCGTTCTCATCTAAATATTTTGAAATATGTCTCACGATAGTTTAAGTTCGATTATTTCATATTTAGTGAATCTCTAATTCATTTCTCAAATCGCGCCGTAAGTCCCACGTTAAGCTCAGTAAAACTTGTGTTGTGGGTACTACAGACAACGATATATATAATATATAAATAGTAAATCCATACTTCCATACTAATATTATAAATGCGAAAGTGTGTCTGTCTGTCTGTCTGTCTGTTACCTCTTCACGCTTAATCCGCTGAACTGATTTAGTTAAAATTTAGCATAGAGATAGTTCGAGTTCTGGGGAAGGACATAGGATAGTTTTTATCCCAAAGATCATCCCTTAAGAAAGTAAAAAGCGGGGTGGAATTGAGATAATTAATGAAGTGTCTGCTAATTTGTGTGCATAATATGCTCAAATTGAATAATTGCTATAAGATTTTCTCCAGGCGCTATTCTTACTCTAGCTGGGGTTACTAAGTCCACGCAGACGAAGTCGCGGGCAAAAGCTAGTAATATATAAATAGTAAATCCATACTTCCATACTATTATTATAAATGCGAAAGTGTGTCTGTCTGTCTGTTACCTGTTCACGCTTAAACCGCTGAACCGATTTAGTTGAAATTTAGCATAGAGATAATTTGAGTTCTGGGGAAGGACATATGATAGTTTTTATCCTGAAAATCATCCCTTAAGAGGGTGAAAAGAGGGGTGGAATCATGGTGGAATTAAGATAATTAATGAAGTGCCTGATAATTTGTGTGCTATGCTTAAATTGAATGATTGCTATTAGAGTTTCTCCAGGCGCTTACTCTAGCTGCTGTTACTGATTCCACGCAGACGAAGTCGCGGGCAAAAGCTAGTATTTAAATACATAGATAACACCCATAACTGAGGAACAAATATCCGTGCGTTACCAGGATTTGAGCCCAGGACCATCGGCTTCACAGGCAGAATCACTACCCACTAGGCCAGACAGGTCATCAATGCTTGTTGTCAAAAAATAATTTAGTAATTAAGAAGTAAGGACTATCTTTTCCTCTTTTTTAGTTAATTTAATTTATTATAAGTTAATGGTGAAACGCGTTGTACATATTTAATTAATTGTGGAGGTGCGTAGGGAATCTGGTTCTGGCTGAAAAACAGCGCTGAAGTGTCACCCATATGGGCGGGCATTTTCAGCATCATGCTGACGCCAAAACCGTTTGCCACATTATTTAGAAAAATATATATATTAAAGGTTTATAAGGTATATTTAATATTATTAAAACGAAATTAATAACTAGCTTAAATCTAAAATAGGCCCTTGAGGCATTGTACCAATGATGCTGGCGGCATTTCCCCGCTCTGTATCGCAATGCTGATACGTTGTGCGAGAAAGCCGCCAGCTCTTCGGTCACCAGTTACGTCAAACAGACGCTTCGCGATTTCTGCAAACAACTTATGCGCGCTGGGACCCCATGGACCTAGAGTTTCAACTCCAAAATGAATATAATTATTAGAATAGTTTATTTAAATTAGGTTAGTTTATATTCTGTACCTACTTTTTGTGGCAATAAAGCATTTTTCATTTCATTTCATTTCATAGTAAATAGATGAAATGTGGGTCAAGTTTGTACAGCAATACAGACGATAATACGGTAAGTAGTAGAATGACTTGCGAAATCGCAAGCAGTATCTTTATTCATTCATTTATTAGATAATATGTGTTATAAAATGAATATAAAACTAAAACTAACTATAATTATAATAACAAAAGCTAAAAATTAAAAATACCTATCAAGATTTTGTGCCCTTGGTAGGGTACCCATCACGCAGGCAGCGTTCCCGCGCTGGGTTGCTATGCCCAATCTTTGCGCGAGAAAGCAGCCTGCGCGAGGGTCACCTGTGGCCTCCCTTAGGCCTTTGCTGAGCGCCTTGTTGAGCCCCCGTGCCCCTCTACCCCACGGGCATAGTGTCTCGACGCCAAATGCTACAAACTCGTAGTGTAAGCAGTATCTAGTTCTTATAATTACCATCAAGTTTGTTCTCACCCCATGGCATTTCGCCCGAATGGCGAATGGAAATTTGCGTAATTTTGACGGATGGTCCCATTTCTCAGTGGGATTAGCGAGGTTAATTTGTTTTATTATGTTTTTGTCCGTTTTTACGAAATACTGAAGTAAGTTTTAATACTGTTTATCTTTAAAGAGGAATTTTACAAGAGATTTGCTTGGATTGTTGGGATAAAGTAGGTACCCTATTGTAGTCTTGGAGGTCTGCAAAGTTGTTCCCGTAACCCCGCCCAAAAAGCGAGCGTCGGAACACCCCAGGGGTTTTAGTCCGTGCGAGTCGGACATACCCACTCGGCCTCTCCCGGGCCGGGTGGGATCCCTAACGGATTTCCCCTGGGTTTAAAAAAAATAACAAAAAGGTACCCCATTGTACTGTCGTCAGATATATCGGTACCGCCAAGGTCCTCAAACATATTTAAACATGGAATTCTCAACAAAGACTTTTTACCCTTGAATAATAAGAATAGGTAATTGGTACACTCACCTGCAAAAATATGTTACACAACGAATAGAATATCTGACACGATCATTGTATAGCCATAAGAGCGACTCACATATTTTTGCGGCTTTCGAAGAGTAACCATATTATTACAGGTGACTGTACCTATCCTTGCTGCGATCATCTGGTGCCATTTGGCGGAGGATAACCCATGATCGGGAACTTTGGAGGAACTTGGGGGAGGCCTATGCTGGAAAGCAAGACAATCTTGACTCCGATGTCTGACAGCAGAAATATAATAATAGTTTATTTTTATATATATTTAAGTTAAGATAGAAATAAGATTTTTCCATTATATTTTCTAAAACTAGTTAATAAGATTGTTAAATAAAGGCTTATTGAATTGAATCTTAATGTCTACAATATTAGTTTTAATAACCTAAAAATACACGTATATAATTTTCTCTGGGTTTTTATCTCTCTCTGTCAACATGACAGCTTAGTCATGGAGACTATATAAAGGAGCCAAATCTCTATGTATGAAAAGTGTCCATCAAAAAACAGTAATTAGGCGGCGCCACCATACACCGAAATACTTAGCAAAAACAACCTACGTAATTTGGTCTGGTTATTTGTTGCCTTATATGGTTCATGTTATACTCATGTCCCAGAGCCTAACTAGCGCCACAGGATAGATTAGGAACTATTATTTAAAGCTGAAAGCGCGGTCACTTTTGCAACAATTCTGCCATAAGAGATTGGCATCCTTTCTATACCATCCATAAGCTTAGTGTTGCCGTGGTTATTCTGTAAAGGTGGCTTCACACGAATGTACGTAGTAGCCACAATATTATAGGTTCGATAACAGAGGGCATTATACTTCAGGCAATTTGGTAATTGTTTCGATGACTTGCTTAAAACGTTGCTGGTAAGTTGTTCACTAAGCTCTTTATAATACAGCAGGAGGCGTATTTTGACTGTAATAACTTATATTTTGAATCAAGAATATATATTTATTAAAGGAATAACAATACATTTGTTAAAAACGAACTTATCTAAAAAATAAAACTAAAAACTAAAACTAATTTTTTTTTAATAGCCTGTAGTGTCCCACTGCTGGGCAAAGGCCTCTCCCTTTGATTTCCATGACTCCCGTTGTTGAGCTGTTTCCGGCCAGTTATTAGTGAAGGTGTCTAAGTCGTCCCGCCATCTCCGCCTGGGCCTGCCACGTCCGCGCTTCTATTGCGGCATCCACTTGGTGGCTATACTAGCCCACCTATCCAGATGCATGCGGCAGACGTGACCTGCCCAGTCCCACTTCAGCCTACATCTAGAAAATGTGGCCCCTTTGGCATGGTGCCGAGGATACTGGCAACATTTCCCCGCTGTATTGCGATGCGATTGCGAATACGTTGCGCGAGAAAGCTGCCAGCTCTTCGGTCGCCAGTGAAGTCGACTAATCTTTTTGACAGTTGTTTAAAAAGCTGTAGAGCATTAGAACCCCACGGGCCAAGAGTCTCAACCCCAAAGGGCATCAAATTATATTCGGGGCCAAGGGTTGTAAAGGTCCTTTTTTTTTTAGTTTTTCGTAAATAACTCGTAAACGGTGGCCCATAGCAAAAAAAAAATCTATTACATAAATAATCTACATAAAATTTCCTACAAGAAAGATTTTATACACTTTTTCGCTAGGATCAATATTTAAAAAGATATTAAACGAGAAAGTTATAAAATCAATTCTATGGTGTTTTTTAAAGATAAGGATCGTCATATAAGTATGTATAACCAAAAACATGTCAATAATTGATGTCAATCTAAGCAATTTAATTGCAGAAACATACTGATTTAAGGCGGTTCCCTGAGCCAGAAGGCGAAAAATCTCCTTATATGATCCTGTTTTTCTAAGAGGCGTTGATATTCGTAGACGTGGAAAAAATATATGTAGTTCTTGACTATATTATCTTTAACAACATAGCTTCCGATACACGAATTATGACACTTCGGTCGATACAATTAATTCCCAAAGTAACCTCTAACTCGGACTTTTAATCCAACTTTACTCGGTTATTTATTATGTGATACTATAAACAAAAAAAGAAGAAAAAACAATCTTAACATAAATAGTAATTTCATTGCTTTAGAATTTCGATATTGTAGGGTAACGTTTTTAAAATAAATACAAACCGACAAAATTCGATCAAAATTGACACTTGGCGCGTATGTTCTTTCCCGTTCTTTCTTGCGAAATGTGACAAAGACAGCGGCAAACCGATGGAACGGCCTTAAAGACAAATGAAATATATGGGGCATTTTCTATGAAAAGGGACCTTATTGTCTATGGCGCTTACGCCGCACAGCGTCGCGCGGCATTGTATTTATAATGGAGCATCGTTAATAACTGCGTAAGCGCTATTGACAATAAGGTCCCTTTTTATAGAAAATACGACATAAATTTTATATATTAAAGGAAAAAATGGAAAAAGTTACACTTCCGGCAGGATTTGAACCCGCAACCTCCGCAAAGGAAAGGATAAGGGAAGGAATGGAAAGATTTGCAAGGTTCTGGTAGGCTTCCGTAGCTCAATTGGTTAAGAGCAACGCACGGATTGCGGAGGTTGCGGGTTCAAATCCTGCCGGATGTGTAACTTTTTACGTTTTTTCCTTTAATATATAAAATTTGGAGTATCGCTCGCAGACGTATCTGCATGTTAAAAAATTGAAAATACGACATATATCAATGTCGCCAAATTTTCAATTATAAATTTTACATATTAAAAGTTAAATTTATGGCATATGGTATGGCTATTGGGCTGACGATATTTTCCTTGTCATCGAAATTAAGCGTTTGCGAATAGCTAAAGTAGTTTAACCCCTCAATGCTTGAAGGGTTGAAATATTTTTGAAACTTAGGCTCTTATTGGCGCTGTGAGTCAGCTGAAAGTTTAAGGACGTCGGTTCTATTTAGTGTTAATGGCATTTTGATTAATTTCGTGTATTGGCTTTCAGGGTTCGCAATTATCCAGATAATTATAGTCTTTGATAATTATCGCGATAATTATCCGATAAATATTTGACGACCGGTCTGGCCTAGTGGGTAGTGACCCTGCCTGTGAAGCCGATGGTCCTGGGTTCGAATCCCGGTAAGGGCATTTATTTGTGTGATGAACACTGATATTTGTTCCTGAGTCATGGATGTTTTCTATGTATTTAAGTGTTTGTATAACTATTATATATATCGTTGTCTGAGTATCCACAACACAAGCCTTCTTGAGCTTACCAACTTAGCCTTAACTTAGTGGGACTTAGCCAATTTGTGTAAGAATGTTCCCTATAATATTTAATGTTCCCTATAATATCGGGATAATTATCCCAGGTATGGATGATGCTATATTAATTTTCTTCGAATTCTTTAGTAAATTTTGAAATGTCTTAAAATCTTCGTAAACTTTAGGTTATTAACAAATCGATAATTATCAGACATAAAAATCACAATAATTATCGCGATAATTATCAAGATAACTATCATTGATAATTATCCTTTCGAACCCACTTTTGTGTTGGCTTTACAGGGGTTTTGGAAAGAAAATTATTTACGCTTGTAAAAAGAAATAAATTGGTTTTTTTTTTAAGTGTACATGTCACCATTTCGCCGTTAAACGCAAGTTTGGCGAAACTTGTATAAGTTTAAAATGTGTTATACTTTTTTGAAAATAAATTAAAAAAAAAAACTTTGATAATAATTTTATAAGAAATAAGTATTTGAGAGTCCCCGGCAAGCTTTCATTTTAAAACTACGTGTTGGATTGTAATGAAACTTTGCACAGACAATGATCTGAGTTATATCTAGGTATGAAATTATATAGCTCCAGTTTATAAAACAAATGAAATAGAGCAAAAACAAGTTTTGTATGAAAAATTTAAATTCGCTGTATTTCTTTAACTATGGCATCTAAAGCTACATAAACTAATTACAGACATAGATATACCGTATCCTATTGTAAATACAAAGTTTCAGAGCAATCTAGCTAGTCGTTTTAAAATAAGCGGAACTAAGTTTGTATGGAGAACCGAGCTTGCCGGAAACCCTTAAGTTAAACTAAAAAAAATGAGTAAAACCTAATAACATTTTTCTTCCCAGCAGAACATTTTTTTACCTAACGTAATCTCTTTTCGCTACATACTAGTTTTCGCATGTTATCGGCTACGCTCGTAGCGCGTAGCACACGCTGGCACTGAAATGTGTGTACGAAACGCTACGTATGCTACGCCGTAGGCTTCGGCCTACGGCGCGAATTTGGATGTATTATTTTCACTGGCGGCCTGATTCGAACTTCAAAATACGTCAAAAATTTGCTATATATACGAATGGATCGGATATGTCTGTCGAAACTTTTTTTTTTTTTTAATAAACGTCACTTTTCACACTAACATATCCATATCCTTAAACTTTAAATGGCCGCCATACAGGACAATTCGAAAATGATGAAATTTAGATATAATTCGCGTGTGAATTTCGCTCGTACTTGTCCGTTGTGTAGCGAGCGACGTTGAATTTTTCATACAAAGTGACCTGTCTTACTTGCTCTGAAATACTAAAAAATAATTAACTACAGACTTCACTAAAAACTAAACTGTTACTAAATTTTGTTTTCGCTATGGCAATATCTTAGATTATACAGGTTGGAAAAAAATAATGGACCCTGGAGGGAAAGTGCCTTAAAACCTTAAGTTAGCTCATCTTACTTAAAAGATACATTCTTTTATTTTTTTAAATAATCAATACTGCATTCAAATTTTTTTTTTTTTTAATCTTGTCTAAAAATATTCTTGAGTTTAATACTCGATTTTATGGATATTTTACACGACAGATGAGCGTATGACCTAGTTTCTTGTAGAAATGTTATCATTAACATTAACTGTATCGACTAGTAGAATAAAATAGAGGGTGTTAATATTTTGGAATTTTTAGTCGTTTCGATTCCCGGGCGAGACAAGCGAATTAATTTTTTTTTGAATGAAGTTATGTTTCTTTTTAAAAACAAAAGAATGTTTAAGTAAAATGAGCTAAGGATTTAAGGTACTTTCCCTCTAGGGCCCATAATTTTTTTCCACACTGTATAGATAGATTAATAAATACAAGTTCAGACCAAAGGTATGAGTAACTCGAGTTTTAAAGTTGTTTAAGCCGTAATAAATCTGTTCCATAAAGTGTTCGTCAACACTTACACACTGCCGAAACTGCGGGCTTTTAATCCCTTTTGAGAAGAGTACCGGTAACTTTATTACATTTCATATTAACAAAGATAGATATAACTCCGTAATAGATGGATACAGTCTAAGGAAAAAACGTGCCTCGAAAATCAAGAAAATTTGATTCTCGTTAAGAGGGCGCTGCTAGCTTTGGCCTACTGTCGTATAGATGGCATAGACGGTTTCGTTTGTTATTTAACAATTTTAACGCATATCAGTGAAAGAACATGGGTCAAAATCATAAAAATAATTAATGCAAATAAAAGAAATTCATTTATCCATATTTAAATACATTTTATCGTATTTTTATAAATCTTCATTTTTAGTTTTAAAGTGTGTCGACAGATGGCAGTGAATTTACTGGGGTTACAAAATTTACTATGACAGTACCGCTCTAGTATAAGTTACTCTATACACAAATCAAGTACATAACATCATAGTAACGGACTTTAATTCTTGAACCATTTACGGTTTACATTGGACACCATACCGTTAGTATTGACAACTAAATTAGCTTGAATCTTAGATGGATCAAAAATTACTGGCCTATTCGAACAATGATCTAGATATCAACTAGATATTAAACAGAAACGATATTTCCGCGATTCCGAATTAATAAATCTGTAATAAATATGTTCCATTAAAAGTTTTCGTCTACATTTACACACTGCCAAAACTGCGGGCTTATAATCTCTTTTGAGAAGGGTTCCGTGAAGGAATTTTATATTAAACTAGCTTTTGCCCGTGACTTCGTCTGCGTGGAATCAGTAACAGGAGCTAGAGTAAGTTTAGCGCCTGGACAAAGTGTAATAGCAGTCATTCAATTTGAGCATAAGCATTTGCTTGATATTAATTATCAGGCAATTCATTAAATTAAACATATTAATAACGGGTCACTCACGTATTTTAAGTCGAAAAACGCTTGACATGTTTCACTCCGTACCTAGGAGCGTCATCAGGAGCTTGCGTCGACGGTGACGGACCGGCGCAGACTGCGGGCCGCAGCCCTCCGCGCCCGATAACTCGGCGCGGGCTCCGGTGGCGGCAGGGGAGGCGAGAAACTACCCTCGTTTGCGGCATTATTGTCAAATGATGGGTTGCCTAATATGTCTGTGTCTCACGGAAGTTTTGTTATTAAAATTCATTAAATCTCTCAATTTCACCCCCCTTTACACTCTCTTGAGGGATGATTTCCGACATAAAAACTATCCTATGTTCATCCCCGGGACTCAAACTATCAGCTCTATGACACAGGGCGGACACGCTATACATCAAATATAACTTGCGTTTCTATGTCTGTACACGCGTCATGCGTCATAGTGTAAGTTGTTTAAAAATAGTACTGAGTGGCCGGCAAACGGCCGTCAATCTGCTGTCGCGGGGCGAGGTCATTCGAGTCGGGGCGGGGCGGTGCGTGGCCGTTCTGTATGATAATACTATTACTTATTCTGTGTCTATGACGTGTGCGTGCACGGCTATACTCACGGCATTTAATTCTCCGCCTTTCTGAATTTCCTCCCAGCCCTTCTCATGAAAGGAAATCCGGAAAACATATTCAGGAAAACCGGAACACGATCTGTTTGTCGGATGATCCGCGATCTAATATTTCATTAAGTTTCATTGGCTTCGACAGAAGTGAAAAATACGGGATTTTACTTCAGTTTTTTAGGGTTCCGTACGTAAAGGGTAAAAACGGGACCCTATTACTAAGACACGTCTGTCCGTCTGTCCGTCACTAGGCTGTATCTCATGAACCGTGACAGCTAGACAGTTGAAATTTTCACAGATGATGTATTTCTGTTGCCGCTATAACAACAAATACAAAAAACAGAATAATATAAATATTTAAATGGGGCTCCCATACAATAGACGTGATTTTTTTGCTGTTTTTTTTCTGTAATGGTACGGAACCCTTCGTGCGCGAGTCCGACTCGCACTTGGCCGGTTTTTTATCAATGCAAAGATAATATTTCAACTAAGCTACACCTGGGGCCCGTTTCTCAAAAGCTTGTAAAGGGGCCCACTGACTATCAGTCCGCCGGACGATATCGACCTGTCAGTTAGAACAAAAATTTGAAAGTTCCGAACAACTGACAGGCCGATATGGTCCGGCGGACTGATAGTCAGTGGGCCCCTTAACTTGTAATACAAGCGGATGTTACCTTTTGACAGCTTTTGTTAGTATACCCGTCATTAACCACATTTATCTACACTACCCAAAACTTTAAAATAATGTCCCATCAATGACCCATCTGTCAAGTCAAGGATACGGAGCCTTGAGCATCGCCGTCGAGTCGCTTGCCTATCGGTGTTCTATCGGATACATTTCGGGGAGTGCGCACAGGAACTGCACGACCTGATCCCACCTTCCCCTTTCCATCATCGGACATCCAGGCGCGGGGAGCGAATGCACCCGTTCGTGGTCCACATTCCATTCGTTCGGACAAAACGTTTTGCCTCCTCCTTTTTGGTACGGACGGCTAAGGAATGGAATGCGCTCCCGCCATCTGTATTCCCTGATCAATATGACCTCGGTCTCTTTAAAACAAGAGTGAATAGGCTGTTACTGAACCGGTGAGCTCCATCTTAGGCCCTGTCTTCACTTTCCATCAGGTGTGACTAGGGCCAATCGCCGATCAGTTTATAATAAAAAAAAAAATGTAATCTATCTCATGTAATTAAATGTAATTAAATTAAGTTTTTTAACTTGTAATATGTAACAATATTAGTAATAAATGAGTATGAGTATCTTTACCCTACTCTCTAACCGTCCAGATGTGTACTTTGTCATCTAAACCTACTAATACTAAATATTTATGTATGCTAGTACATATTTATTTTATTGTATAATGCTATTGATGTATTTTAGTTATTCGTAGATGTTAATATTGTAGTTTTCCTTTTTAAATATTATTGTACGTTCTGATGGCCTAGCGGTAAGAGCGTGCGACTTGCAATCCGGAGGTCGCGGGTTCAAACCCCGGCTCGTACCAATGAGTTTTTCGGAACTTATGTACGAAATATCATTTGATATTTACCAGTCGCTTTTCGGTGAAGGAAAACATCGTGAGGAAACCGGACTAATCCCGACAAGGCCTAGTTTCCCCTCTGGGTTGGACGGTCAGATGGCAGTCGCTTTCGTAAAAACTAGTGCCTACGCCAATTCTTGGGATTAGTTGCCAAGCGGACCCCAGGCTCCCATGGAGCCGTGGCAAAAATGCCGGGACAACGCGAGGAAGATGTTCTGTAAGTTTGTCTATCTAATTCGAATTTTCCACTAATTTACTCTAAGGTTAGCTGGAAGAGATCCCTTATAGGGATAAGCTCGCCTTTATACCTAAATTTATATGAATTTCATGTTAACATTTTTTTTTGTACAATACAGTGATTTACTGCTACTACTACTAAACCTATAAAAGATTTTCCTAGTGATTTCTACAAAAAGGTCAAGTGGAACACTAACTAAACTAAACTAGACTAACTAAAAAAACCGGCCAAATGCGAGTCGGACTCGCGCACGAAGGGTTTCGTACCATTACGCAAAAAAACGGCAAAACAATCACGTCTGTTGTATGGGAGTCCCATTTAAATATTTATTTTGTTGTAACATTGCTACTTGAATGGCTAGTGTATACTAGTCATGCATCTTCCATACATTGTACAGGCCTGTACAACCCATCTAGCACCTAAATAATTAATTACCACTATTGTAGCTCCATTATACCGCTCATATGTTTCTTTTTTATCCGCTAACCCTACTGTAGCACTGTTATAAATCGGCGACAGAAATACATCATCTGTGAAAATTTCAACTGTCTAGCTATCACGGTTCATGAGATACAGCCTAGTGACAGACGGGCAGACAGACAGACAGCGGAGTCTTAGTAATAGGATCCTGTTTTTACCCATTGGGTACGGAACCCTAAAAAACTATATAAAATAAATTCAAGTCATGATTTCTATACTGCACTGTTTTTAAAATTCAGTATTTTTAATACGACCAAATTCTAAGGTAGTTAGTATACCTATAGATCCAAATGAATTAACTTTCAGATGTTTTGCTATAATAATACGATTTATATCAGATTCAGATTCAGAATCAGATTTTTATTGGTAAAAGAATACAATTTTTTACACGTCATATTTCTGCATGATATTTTTTATCTTTTCTTCTAAAAAAATTCATCGCACAATTTATCATTTTAAACACCGCACTTACTGAAGCGACGTCTGAACTGTCATAACTGATTAATATGTACGCAATACCTTGCTGTTCGATTTTTTAATGAATTACATTGTTAATAAGGGTTAAATTGAAAATTTCTTTCAAATTGTTTTATGTCTAGACTTATATTGACCGGGATATGGACCGTGATTACCTTTTGTATTGTTTGTGAGCTCCCGATATTTCGACGCAGTTACATGCATCATGTTCACGGGTGACGGGGGATATGTCTAGTGAAACTAACCGTGAATCATTCAAAACTCTAATTGTTTTATGTCACTGAAATATACGACAATTACGACACAATTCCCATTTACTATGTCATCTCACGTCATCTTTATCCTAACAGCAGTCTTTAATTCAAATAATCGTAATATAGAACAAAATACATGACAATATGAATTAAATGAGACATTATTTTACTTCAAAATTATAAAGACAAAAATATGTTTCCCTATATCTACCTTATTAAAAATATCTGTACATACATACAACAACTATTTTACCTCAAAAATTCGAGTACTTCTCTTAATTTAACACTTACTGTTTTTTTTTTCAATTTCAATTTAATATTGTTTAAATTGTTTACTGTACAAATAAGTAAACAAAAATCATCTTGAATATTGCTAAACGAAAATTAATTGAAAATACCTTTATAAATCCGCAGATATCTCGTAAATGCGAGTGTATTGTGTATCCTTAATATAATTAAGTAATGTACTTATCAAAAAAGTACCTGTATATATCTCAGCGACTTCGCAGTTCTACTCGTATTTACCACCTCAAATTCAAAACACAGCACTTCACAACACACAACTACGTTTTCGCGATGTTTTCCGTTCGCCGCTCAACGTCCGTCCGCGAGCGCGTCTGGACACAAACTGAGAAGCCGTGCGCGGAGCAGGTGAGCCAGAGGTGGCCAGAGCCAGTGTAGACCGAGCTTTATCGCATTCACTGTCAGCGCTACGTAGTGGATTATACGCCTCGCCTTTTCCGCTTTGTAGCGAAAAGCGAACAGGGAACGCACGTACAGTTGTGTGCAATAAAATAGCAGTCGCATTCACTGTCAGCGCTACCTTCGTAGCCGATACGCCTCGCCTTTTCCGCTTTGTAGCGAAAAGCGAACAGGGAACGCACCTACAGTTGTGAGCAATAAAATAGCAGTCGCATTCACTGTCAGCGCTACGTTCGTAGCCGATACGCCTCGCCTTTTCCGCTTTGTAGCGAAAAGCGAACAGGGAACGCACCTACAGTTGTGAGCAATAAAATAGCAGTCGCATTCACTGTCAGCGCTACGTTCCTAGCCAATACGCCTCGCCTTTTCCGCTTTGTAGCGAAAAGCGAACAGGGAACGCACCTACAGTTGTATGCAATAAAATAGCAGTCGCATTCACTGTCAGCGCTACGTTCGTAGCCGATACGCCTCGCCTTTTCCGCTTTGTAGCGAAAAGCGAACAGGGAACGCACCTACAGTTGTGTGCAATAAAATAGCAGTCGCATTCACTGTCAGCGCTACGTTCGTAGCCGATACGCCTCGCCTTTTACGCTTTGTAGCGAAAAGCGAACAGGGAACGCACCTACAGTTGTGTGCAATAAAATAGCAGTCGCATTCACTGTCAGCGCTACGTTCGTAGCTAATTATACGCCTCGCCCTTTCCGCTTTGTAGCGAAAAGCGAACAGGGAACGCACCTACAGTTGTGTGCAATAAAATAGCAGTCGCATTCACTGTCAGCGCTACGTTCGTAGCCGATACGCCTCGCCTTTTCCGCTTTGTAGCGAAAAGCGAACAGGGAACGCACCTACAGTTGTGTGCAATAAAATAGCAGTCGCATTCACTGTCAGCGCTACGTTCGTAGCCGATACGCCTCGCCTTTTCCGCTTTGTAGCGAAAAGCGAACAGGGAACGCACGTACAGTTGTGTGCAATAAAATAGCAGTCAACAGGAAATTTGGGGAAAACTATAACTTTAGATCAATTACCGACTACTTGGTTTATCATTTAGAGCCTCAAATAAACAAAACCGAGTATTTGGTCAAAAATCAACAAAAAAGTCCGAATAATGGACTACTAAGTACAGTCTGAGACGAAGATCGTCCTATAGAAAAGTTTTTTTTTTTCATGACGAGTTTAGATGTAAAGCTTTGATTCGAAATACACTCGCGATCAAAAAAATCGACAAACTAATTATAGGCAAGATACTAAATTAAAATTATAATACACAATTGTATATTTTTCGTAGGTTGTTACGTCTTTATATAATAAGACATTAGGACATAAGTCAACCTTGAATCTAATATAGTTTGTTTGTAAAATAATTAAACTTTTTTTTATTATTTAAAGAAGGTTCAGCTATCGAACCTTTTTGGGAGCTCATTATTTATACAGGAGGCGTCGGTATTGGTTTGTGGTGTTTTATTTCTGTGGACTTGATTACTTTGTGAAGGAAAAAGGTTGAAGTAGGATACCTACTTAGGGATCATCCATTAATTACGTCACACGTTTGGGGGTAAGGAGGGGGTCCAGAAGTGACATATTGTAACACAGGGAAGGGGAGAGTCACAAACTTAGTGCAGCCAAATATATAGTTTTTTTTTTATTCGAGGTACAACAAAATAAGCTAGTTTTTGAAACGATATATTATTTTTATTTGTAAAATTTTATTCCTAATCGGTTTCGTGTCATAAAATTTCTAATATTGCTATTGTTAAAAATATTTTTTATTAAAATAATAATATTACTTAATTAATCTTTAACAAGCAGAAACATCTGCGATCGATGCTATTAAGCTTAGAATAAATTTAAAAGTGGAAAAAATACTGCCTTGGGTGAGACTTGAACTCATCCAGAGGCCGTGAGTTCAAGAAAAAAAAAATACTTTATTCGACTTGCTGATTTCGTTGAAAACAAAATTGCCAAATATTTGACATTACACCAGGGAGGAAGGGGTTTCCAAACGTGACCACGTGTGATGTAATTTGGGGCATTTTCTATGAAAAGGGACCTTATTGTCGATGGCGCTTACGCCGCACAGCGTCGCGCGGCATTGTATATATATATATATATATATTATTTTTTTATTTTTTTATTTAGGAAACAAACAGTCACATACAGATAAGTTTAAACTTGCAGATATACAATAAGACCTAGTTCCATTAATTATAACATACTGATATTGATAACAAGTAGAAACAGGGCTTGTTCGGCACTGCCTATAAATAGGAAGATACACAGAAGTAACAATTGGATACACAACTAATAAAGTACCTAAATATCAAACATGCTTACAAATTATATATCGGTGCATCGTTTATAATGGCGTACCTACATGTTTCGCCGGCGAACCTTGGTACCGCGCCTAATACCGAGGTAACGTGAAACAGGTACAGTCGCCATCAGATATATCGGAGCGGCCGAGGTGCTCAAAAATATCTGAACACGCACTCTAACGCCTTGACAATAAAGGCGTGTTCAGATATTTGTGAGCACCTCATCCGCTCCGATATATCTGATGGCGACTGTACGAAAGTTGAAACAGACTGGATTGATACACAAAACAAATGTTTTTAAATAGTTCTAAGTGTAGTATAATATGTGTCATTTCAAGCAAAAGGTACCACATTGTCGTTTGCCATTAGTACGCTCTGACAGGTTTTTCGTATAAAGATACGAGCAATTTTCGTCCTTATGGTAAGCGACAATGTGGTACCTTTTACTTCAAAACGTCACGTATTTCAGTTCTGGTTGGTAAATGGTTTTGAAATTTGCGATGCGATTATACAGATTTCGTTAATCTAGATTCTAATGCAACAGAGTTATGACCGAAAAAAACCGGCCAAGTGCGAGTCGGACTCGCGCACGTAGGGTTCCGTACCATACATACATACATACATATAATCACGCCTATTTCCCGGAGGGGTAGGCAGAGACCACGGATTTCCACTTGCTACGATCCTGACATACCTCTTTCGCTTCCTTCACTTCCGTACCATTACGCAAAAAACGGCAAAAAATCACTTTTGTTGTATGGGAGCCCCACTTAAATATTTATTTTGTTGTAACATTGCTAACGAGGTTTGCTACTTGAATGACTAGTGTATACTAGTCATGCATCTTCCATACATTGTACAGGCCTGTACAACCCATCTAGCACCTAAATAATTAATTACCACTATTGTAGCTCCATTATACCGCTCATATGTTTCTTTTTTATCCGCTAACCCTACTATAGCACTGTTATAAATCTTTAGGGGATAAAAATTTGTGCCCAATCCGGGGTTAAAATGGGGTTATAGCCGGCTATAAATCCTATTTTTAAAGCACTAAGAACACCTAAAGAGTAAATAGGCTCTTATAAAAATCTCTTCTATTCCTTAAAATTAGCGCTTAATGTTACTTGGGGGGTGTCTGTAATAGTTATTGGCCACTCGTAACAATAAGGCGTGAATAGTCTTGTTTGTTTGATTTGTTAGGAGTGGCCAATTATAATGTAGTGGCCAAATATAACAGTCGCCCTAGCATTATTTATATGTACAGTCGCCATCAGATATATCGGAGCGGCCGAGGTGCTCAAAAATATCTGAACACGCACCTAGCGCCTTGACAATAGAGGCGTGTTCAGATATTTGTGAGCACCTTGGCGGCTCCGATATATCTGATGGCGACTGTACAATCAATATCTATTGTTAGAAAAGCAATCATGGGAGCATCTGTCGGCTTAGCGAAATCCGGGTTCCATTATACGAGGAAACATCAATTAGTAATTAGAGGGTATTCTGGCTACTGTTTCCTCTTTTAGCCAGGTCAAAATAAGACAAATTATCTATATGAAACTTTATTTACATCCAAGATATATACAGTGGTACTACGTAAACGAAATTAATAACTAGCTTAAATCTAAAATAGGCCCTTCAGGCAATTTACCAAGAAGGCTGGCGGCATTTCGTCGCTGTATCACAATGCTGCTACGTTGTGCGAGGAAGCCGCCAGCTCTTCGGTCACCAGTTACGTCAACCAGACGCATTTCTGCAACTTGTGCGCGCTGGGACCCCATGGACCTATTATCTAAATTGAACAGTACTGCGAAATAAATAAAAATCGAGTGAGTCACTCAAAATATCTTTTTTTTTAATACTACGTCGGTGGCAAACAAGCATACGGCCCGCCTGATGTTAAGCAGTCTCCGTAGCCTATGTACGCCTGCAACTCCAGAGGAGTTACATGCGCGTTGCCGACCCTAACACTCCTCTCCCTCGTTGAGCTCTGGCAACCTTACTCACCGGCAGGAACACAACACTATGAGTAGGGTCTAGTGTTATTTGGCTGCGGTTTTCTGTAAGGTGGAGGTACTTCCCCAGTTGGGCTCTGCTCTAGATCTGGAATGACATCCGCTGTCCTGTGCCCTACCACACAAAGCGAGATGTCATTCGCAATGCCCATACCTCTCTTTTGGACATAGTTTAAGGACATACCCGGGTCCGGACGTAGTTTATGGACATACCCGGGTCTAAGATCTATAAAAGCAAAGAGAATTAAGAAGACATAGTGTTCACTCCATACATTGGTTTTGTTACAAAACAGACTATTATATTCGTAGTCTACATCTAGCGTTAAGTAGCGGAACTATCAGTACTGCTACTGGACACTAGATGTCACATGTGTCGCGACTGACGAAAAGTGTATTGCTCAACAATTTATAACTAATATCATAAGCAGAAGGAGGTGGGTACGACAACTATTCCGTAAAAACCGTGCTTAATATCACCACCAAGCAAAGAGCATCGGGTAGACCACCGGCTTCCTGGTGGTCCACTGTCAAAAGAGACCTGAAGACGCAAAACATCCCACCACTGACAACACGGGACAGATTGTCCTGGCGCAGATGCACAAGAAGGCCCGACCCCAAATCAAGTTGGGAAAAGGGCAGGATAATGATGATGATGATGATCATAAGCAGAAGGAGTTGAAAGTAGAGTTCCGGTTATACTGGTTATAATATTAGCTGAAAATCGTTAAGCATTAGACTTTCGACAACGACATCTATAGTCGAGTAGCAGTAATGAAAGTCCCACTACTTGACTACGAAAATAATAGTCTTTTTGGTAACAAAACCGATGTATGGAGTGTCTATGTCTTCTTGAAATAAAACTATGAAAACGGATTATATCGCGTATATTGAATTTATAATACATCCCGACGTCTCGAACCGTTTACAGCGTTCGTGGTAAACGCGCGTCATTCAATATACGCGATATAATCCGTTTTCATAGTTTTATTACATGAGTAACTATAGCGGTAACCGATGACAATTTTACCTATTTTGTAACCCCAGTTAATTCACTGCCATCTGTCGATACGCTTTAAAACTAAAAATGAAGATTTATAAAAATACGATAAAATGTATTTAAATATGGATAAATGATTTTTTTTATTTGTATTAATTATTGTTATGATTTTGACCCATGTTCTTTCACTGATATGCGTTAAAATTGTTAAATAACAAACGAAACCGTCAACGCCATCTATACGACAGTATGCCAAAGCTAGTAGCGCCCTCTGATCGAGAATCAAATTTTCTTTATTTTCGAGGCACGTTTTTTCCTTAGACTGTATCCATCTATTACGGAGTTATATCTATCTTTGTTTGAAACTACAAAGAGTTCATTAAACAACATTTACATTTCACATCTCCGTAGTCGAATAAATGAGCCTATTACCCAAAACATTTTTCTTTTGACGAAAAGGTGTCTTTGAATAGACATTCAGTGAATTTCAAAAAGGCTTAAATTTATGTATAGTTACGCTCTCATTTTAAAACGACTAGCTAGATTGCTCTGAAACTTTGTACTTACAATAGGATAATGTATATCTAGTCCTATAATTAATTTATATAACTTCAGATACCATAGTTAAACAAAATACAGCCAATCTAAGTTTTTACACAAAACATGTTTTAGCTCTATTTCGTTTGTTTTATAAATTGGAGCTAAATAATTACAGGACTAGATATACCTCATGTCATTGTATATGCAAAGCTTCATTACAATCCAACACGTAGTTTTAAAATGAGACGTATGGGAAGATGAAATTCGTCCGAGCTTGCCGGGGACTCTTAAACAATAGCATTCATATGACCTTTTGGAATAAATAAAGTACAAATAATAAGCTTAAAATACTATTTTGCTTTGCCTTTGTGTCTGCCAAAATATTATTTTAAGTTTCAGAGGAATTCGTACTTTTGAAACATGATCTTTTATATTGATTTGGCATGCATCGTTTGTTTGACATAATTATTGAAAGTCATAATGTAATGATTGTCATATTATCATTAGTCATAATTTTAAAACCGTTAACTTTTCAGGATTTTCCTCGGGTTATCCTATAGGTTAGGTTAGGTTAGGTTTGTTTTATGGCAATCCTGAAAAGTTACGCGTTTCTGAGAAAAATCAAATTATGACTAACAAAAATGCGGATTAACAAATACATTATGACTTCATACTTATGGGAAACAATAGAGTCTTTGACATCCCTATCAGGTCTCGTACTTAAATAAGTAACATCAAATCATAATATTGTCTTCGGTTACCGCGATAGTTACTCATGAAATAAAACTATGAAAACGGATTATATCGCGTATATTGAATTTATAATACATCCCGACGTTTCGAACCCTTTACAGCGTTCGTGGTCAACGGGTGACTGAGGAAAAATTACAAAGTTCAAAAATACCCACATACTAAAATAATGAACAATCATAGACTACAAACTTTAAGGCTGGTTGTACATGCAAAATCGGTTCATAAGGCTAGTTATACACTACAATTATTTTCAAGTAAAGATATATATATACGCGATAAAAAAACGCGTTTAACGCTGTAAAGAGTTCGAAACGTCGGGATGTATTATAAATTCAATATACGCGATATAATCCGTTTTCATAGTTTTATTTCATAACATCAAATCAGTCTAAAGTATTGTTTTGCGTGTAAATATTGTGTAAAGTTCTCAAATGGTTAGGTAATTTGGGTATCCAGGTGTTCAAGTTAATAATGATAATACATTAACACGCCATTTCCATGTCGCGTAAGTTAATTTAACTTGATCTAAGTTCAGTATCGTGTTGCTGCGCTGTTTGAAATTCCGGTCGAATGTGAAGTGTCCGTTATATTAACGGTTGTTTTGTTTTGAAACTGATTCAAACTGACATTCTATTTAAGTTGTTTATGGGTAGGGTGGGTTTATGAAATGAACGAAGTGAGTTTCGTTAAAAGATCACACGTCAATAAAACGTCATCTCAGTGATGACCTAATAGAGGTCAAATCAAATTGCTTTGTTTCTCAGATGTTCTTTTCAATGTAATTAAAGCATCAGTTATCAATACTTTAAAGTAAACTTAAAGATGCAATCGAAGATACAGGTAAATATTATAGGGAGATTATGATATGGATGTAGATAAAAATCTTAATATTTCACAAATTATAGGGCGGGGCGATTCAAACTTATACTTGATTAGGTCATTTTTAGGGGTTCCGTACCCAAAGGGTAAAAACGGGACCCTATTACTAAGACTCCGCTGTCCGTCTGTCCGTATGTCCGTCTGTCTGTCTGTCACCAGGCTGTATCTCATGAACCGTGATAGCTAGACAGTTGAAATTTTCAGATGATGTATTTCTGTTGCCGCTATAACAACAACTACTAAAAAGTACGGAACCCTCGGTGCGCGAGTCGGACTCGCACTTGGTTTTTTTTATTAACATTAACGGTTATTTAAAGGGTAGTACGAATTAATACCATACTGTAACACTCATTAGCTATGCGGCCAAATGGAACAACTTCACCGCTTAAGCACTAGATGGCGCTCTAAGACACGAATTAAGGTTAAGCAACGGAGACACATTACAAGACCCATCTGCATAATAAAATACACCAGTGCCGTGTTTATCAAAAGCTTAGCTTGTAATACAAGTGGAAGTCCCTAACAAAAGCTGTCACAAAGTGAGTTCCGCTTGTATTACAAGCTACAAATAGCCAAAAATATACAACAAAATTCCTAATGACATTAAATTTACAGAAAGCGATTCAATATTTAATAATAAAATAAAACTATGAAAACGGATTATATCGCGTATATTGGATTTATAACACATCCCGACGTTTCGAACCCTTTACAGCGTTCGTGGTCAACGGGTGACTGAGGAAAAATTACAAAGTGCAAAAATACCCACGTACTAAAATAATGAACAATCATAGACTATAAACTTTAAGGCTGGTTGTACATGCAAAATCGGTTCATAAGGCTAGTTATACACTACAATTATTTTCAAGTAAAGATATATATATTTACGCGATAAAAATAAAAACTACGCCGGCTCCAACCCTACACCACGGACCCGAGAAGATTTAATTCCCTCCTAAATTGTAGGAGGGTATCCCAATATGGGACCGGCAACAAACTCGGCGGGACACATCTTTTCAAAACATATTATACTCATAGTTTTATTTCATGAGTAACTATCGCGGTAACCGAAGACAATATTATTTAATAATAAACTTAAATGTCTACTCCTAGACCAAGCATGTTACTCTATTGATGATTTTATGAAAGAGATTATTTAAAATATTATTGTATTGACAACTATTGCACGATGATTATTTAAGAAATTGTAAACTTTGACCAATGTATTTTATCAATCATATTCATATTTAATTGTATATAACTGTCGTATTTCAAATGTACCTGTGTGACCTGTAAAATATTTTTTACCAATAATATAACCAAAGATAGATATAACTCCGTAATAGATGGATACAGTCTAAAGGGGCCCACTGACTATCAGTTCGCCGGACGATATCGGCCTGTCAGTTAAAACAAAAATTTGACAGTTCCGAACAACTGACAGGCCGATATCGTCCGGCGGACTGATAGTCTGTGGGCCCCTTAAGGAAAAAACGTGCCTCGAAAATCAAGAAAATTTGATTCTCGTTCAGAGGGCGCTACTAGCTTTGGCCTACTGTCGTATAGATGGCGTTGACGGTTTCGTTGTTATTTAACAATTTTTACGCATATCAGTGAAAGAACATGGTTCAAAATCATAAAAATAATTAATACAAATAAAAAAAATCATTTATTCATATTTAAATACATTTTATCGTATTTTTATAAATATTTATTTTTAGTTTTAAAGTGTGTCGACAGATGGCAGTGAATTTACTGAGGTTACAAAATTTACTATGACAGTACCGCTCTAAATAGTATAAGTTTATGATATAACTGAACTGAACAAGCTTTTGATAAAGCAAAGACGTCTTAAAAACTTGATTTAATTAGAAAATCACTTAAAAAACAAAGCAGCTGATGTCCAAAGTAGAAGTTGTTGCATTTTCTTGTAATCAGTGTTAAAAATGAATCCATCAACAACTCATTCACCAAAATCGGCCTTGAAGTTTTGACGTTACAGTGGAACTACCGACAGAGATATTCTATGTTTAAGAGGCCGTAGTCGATTTTGGAGCAAAAATGTAAAATTGATAGATTTAGTCGTTGAAATTATACACGTTTTGTTACGTAATATCTAAATAACAAGTATTGATTTCTATTAGCACGTCTTCTCATCTTGCCTTTTAATAATGAGGTCGCGAGCGTGCGTCACCGGTAATGCATGAAGAGAAGGGGTAGTTTTTAAAAATTCATCAAAAAATCATGGTGGTAAATTATACAAATTGATGTATAAGAATAGTTTCAGCAAATGTTGTAGATTGGTTAAGTATCAAAATTACGTTGAAATTAAGTCGATTTTCAGAGAAATTGTCACTTGTTTTGAAGTAATTTCTGGAGAAAATTGATTTCGTCTAACTTTCATTTACACTACTTCAAAGTCATAATAATAAAAATGTATTCTGATAAACCTCAAGTACAGGATATGTGTAATACAAAATTGCCATGTTTAGCAGTCCAAACTTTACGAAATTTACAAATAAGAGCGACAAAATCAGTGCTTTACGCGCGTTTACCTAAACGTCCATCAGAAAAGCAAACATTACTAATTTAGTAAGTCTGTTTTAAAAAAATTGATCTGATAAAAGGTAAGATAAGAAGACATGTTAATAGAAACCAGTACTTGTTATTTCAATTAGGTAACAAGAGGTGTAAAATTTCACGGACTAAATCTATCAATTTTACATTTTTGCGACTAAAATCGACACCGGCCTCTATTATAACTCTTACCGTAGGAAGTCGCGCATTCGCTTGCCCTTTTCCCATAATATTATATTCAGTTTCTATTTGCGAGTTCCTATAATTGGCTCTGTATTGTTATTTAAAAATTTAAACTAATATTTTATAGCTGTTGGAATTCCTTGTATAAATAAATAAATAATTTGGGGTCGGCGGAGCATGTTTTTTTCCTCCATACTTCTCTGTCGTTCGTCATCTAATTCACCTGCTTTCTTTTCATATTATCTCTCACCATTATCTGTGAAAGTTTCAACTACTCGTATCTATCACGGTTCATGAGATACAGCCTGGTGACAGACAGACAGACAGACGGACGGACAGCGGAGTCTTAGTAATAGGGTCCCGTTTTTACCCTACGGGTACGGAACCGTAGAAAGAGCTATACCCACAGCAATGTATTAAAAATCGACAACAAAATACTCTGTAAATGTGTCATCTCTATGTTTATTGTACAAAATTGTATTTGACGTGTACCTGTATTGTACCAATAAAGATTATCTTATCTTATCTTATCTTATCTTATCTGTATGAATAATAAGTCAAATCGGCACAGTAAACAAGCTTCACTACGGTCGGCCGCACTGACTTTACAATTCTAAGATGAAGATATTTAAATGCACGGACATTATGAAAAATTTAATACTGTTTTAAATAAAGCGCTTTAATGTCAAACTTTCAAGCGAGCGAGTCCCAGGAAAGGCTCAGCAAGTTTTGAGAGAATAATCCTTCGTGTCATACTCGCTAATGAGATTTTTGCAGGCCTCGCGACACCTCGGCCGGCAAACTTTATAAGCGGTAAGCTTTGTAAGCCTACAGAGGGATTTTAATTTTAAAATCTGTTATGATTTTGATATTGCTTTGATACGATCGCTCCCACTTATTATTCAAATTGAAGGGTACACGGAAAGAACATGTTTAGTCACTTTTTTCGGAAAATGAGATTTTCATTTCAAAATGTTGAACTATTAGTTATATATTTTGCTACCACTGTATAAAATATGTAACACAACTTTTTTTTAGTTAAAAAAGACCTGGTCACGGAATTACCATACATTTTGACATGGTTCCAAATTTTAAAACCGCGATTACTCAAAATGTCACTAAAGTGACTAGACATGTTCTTTCCGTGTACCCTACAATTGTAAAAAAAATAATACATCTATTCAGGCTTCAGGCAGATTTAATTTTTATTTTTACGATTAAATTCGACTGGTTTGAAGGGCTTCTCATTCTGAATTAATTTTTTAACGTCTGCAAACGATGCTATTAAGTTTAGAATAAATTTAAAAGTGGAAAAATTGCTGCCTTGGGTGAGACTTGAACTCACGACCTCTGAATCGATACTCCAGCGCTCTGCCAACCAGCCACCCAGATCTCATCCATAGCCAGCTAATCTTTCCACTATATGGAAGATTTTGTAGGACATATGGTGAAATTGCACCTTATATATTGTACAGAATAGGTAACTCTACCAATCCAAAAAACCGGCCAAGTGCGAGTCGGACTCGCGCACGAAGGGTTCCGTACCATTACGCAAAAAAATCACGTTTGTTGTATGGGATCCCCCCTTAATTATTTATTTTATTCTGTTTTTAGTATTTGTTGTTATAGCGGCAACAGAAATAAATCATCTGTGAAAATTTCAACTGTCTAGCTATCACGGTTCATGAGATACAGCCTGGTGACAGACGGACAGACAGAAAGACAGCGAAGTCTTAGTAATAGGGTCCCGTTTTTACCCTTAGAGTACGGAACACTAAAAATTTTTTTTTTTTTTAATGTATGTGGAGAATCTGGAGAATGGGTTACATATTAAATAAAATTAAGCTTAAATTGCTACTCCACAACAAAAATAACAAATTCAAAAATCGACAACAAAATATTCAGCCCATTGAAGTCACCAATTAGACTTTATATAGTTAGCGGCAAAAATACCTAAGCGAGCGTGGTGCTCGAAATGATCTGGACATAACTTTATTGTTGCCGTCTTTCGCCGTATTTACTAAGAAAACTGATTAGCAATCCAAATTTTAAGTTCGCTAGCTACAAATCAAGCCGCTGAAATATAATTAAAATCGAGTTAATTGTAAAATTTGCGTCATTGCGGACAAGTGAATAATAATGAATTAATGAATGAATGAAATTAATTTATTATAGAAAATATAAATAATATAATAAGGACTGCAGTCACCATACAAAGTTTCGTTGTTCGACACAATAAAACACTACTACACAAAACAAGAAAGTCCAAAGGCGAAGTTAATCCTCTAAGGTAATAATGTCGCTAACAGTCAGCAAAAGTAGATAAGCGGGCGAGTTGTCTGAAATGATCTAAACACAACTTTCTGTCTAAGAAAATAACGTGTGCAAATGATTTTGGACACCTACACCCACTTAGTTGCTTCTACAAGGTGTTCAGCGGTAGATTTCCGATTTCAAATTATTTTCGAACACGAAGTACGATGGAGACGCCGCGGGGTGCTAGTTTCGAGACTGTTGCGTGTAGGTAGTGACAATTTATCTCGGGTCGTAAAAGTGACGTGCATATAAAATTGAGGTGTATCGTACCTAAAGCTTTTCATTTCGTAACGCAAGGCATAAGTTTTGTATTAATTACGCAGAGAAGGTCGGAGGAGTGCATAAAATTATACACAACGAAGGCCGACATTTAGATACTTAATGTGATTTACTTAGCAAGAATTAAATCCACATTCATCATCTTTCATAAAAATAAGTAAAAAAATAAAAATAGTTTTCTCATCGAAAATGTATGGATACTCTGTATTTGTATTTACTGGCTGGTACTTAAATGATAAAAACGCAAAAAATTCCCCTAATATTGACAGTCGTTATTTGATACCTGTCTCTGTGGCCGATGAAGTTGAAACCAGTTCCGACATCGCCCAATTAGGTATTCAGTCAAATCGAGTTAAATTCCGGCAAGCTTGCGGATTTCGATGTTTCAATATGGTTTCAATTCAAACAATCAAAAGAAAAGTTGTATAAAGTTTATTAAGAGTCCCCGGCAAGCTCGGCCGAATAGCACCTTTTCATACAAACGTAGTTCCGCTGTCATTTTAAAACTACGTATTGGATTGTAATGAAACTGCAGGTAAAGGCATGAGGTATATCTAGGTCTGAAATTAGTTTATATAGCTCCAGTTTATAAAACAAACGAAATAGAGCAAAAACAATTGTATGAAAAACATAAATACGCTGTATTTTTTTAACTTTGGTATCTGAAGCTTGCTTACTTACTCCTCTGGCGCAGCGACCCAAAGTGTGTCTTGGCCTCCAACTTGACAGTTCGCCACTGATCCCGGTCCTGTGCCGTTTCTGTGGTATCTGAAGCTACATAAACTAATTACAGACATAGATATACCTTTGTATGGCGAAACGAGCTTGCCGGGGACCCTTAAATAAATATCTGGCTGACCGACGCTTTCTTCAACACAGAAGCATATTCTCTAATAATATAAATGCGAAAGTAACTCCATCTGTCTGTCCATTATCTGAACAGGCGGCCTAGCCAAGGTGACAATCGCTTGCGCTTCGCCATCGAATCGCTTTGTGTCTCTCTATCACTCTTCCATATAAGTGTGACAGTGACAGTTGCGTTTCGTTAGATAAAATTTGTTAGGGAGATAATTTGAGGCCCGGGAAAGGACATATTATCCTCATCTTCCTACATAGACGAAATAGGTATTTATAATAAAGGCATTTTCACTAAAAAGTAAACAATTTACATTTTTTCGAAAAACCAACTTTTGGCTTATTTCTACTCAGAATCAGGAGGACAGTCGATTTAAAAAAAAATTGTCCCCAAAAAAATGCCAGTTTTGTAACGCATTTTCACATACATTTTGTATGGACCGTTACAAAACTGACACCCAAAACTTGTATGAAAACTTTGGACACTTTTTTTCCTTGTCTCATTCAATACTCGTGATTCTGTCTAAATAACCTAAAATTTGATAGTTTTTCGAAAAAAAAATTGGTACCTATTGTTCAAATAACCCCTATAAAACCTAATCTAACCTACCAGGATTAAACCGGACTCACACAAAGCCTAAACCACAGGGCGGACACGCTATACATCAAAAATCACTTGCGTTTCTATGTGCGAACGGCACGTCTGTACACGTTTCATGCGTCGTAGTGTAAGTTGCTTAAAAACAGTACTGAGCGGCGACAAACGGCCGTGAATCTGCTGTCGCGGGGCGAGGTAATTCGAGTCGGAGCGGGGCGGGGCGTGGCCGTTCTGTATGATAATACTATTACTTATTCTGTGCCTAAACTATTGCATACACCGGCACAGTTCGGGCACTCGTTATCGGCACACGCTGTATATACACCGTGAAACAGGCACACGGTATACACCGTAAACAAACGCTAATTGCTTCGTTTGCAGTTCCGATGGATGCCCGGCGCACTGCCACAACGGTATTCGAATTTTGAACAAATGAATTCGATTTGATACCGGGGCATCTCTATTAGGATTCCGTACCCAAAGGGTTAAAACGGGACCCTATTACTAAGACTCCGCTGTCCGTCTGTCCGTCTGTCTGTCTGTCTGTCCGTCTGTCACCAGGCTATATCTCATGAACCGTAATAGCTAGACAGTTGAAATTTTCACAGATGATGTATTTCTGTTGCCGCTATAACAACAAATACTAAAAAGTACGGTACCCTCGGTGCGCGAGTCCGACTCGCACTTGGCCGGTTTTTTTTTACATTTAAAACTTGTGCGTTTTAGACACATTAAATCACATTAACACAACACATTTATTTATTCATACTTTTCGTCGGGTAGTCGCACAAATCTTTGACGTCTGGGACGTCAGTTAGCGCGACCACGACCAGTGAAACCTTTGTCGAAACGACGGTAAAAAAAACCACGAACGTTTAGTCTGCCTGTGACCACGAACGTAACGTCACGTTCGAAACGTCAGGCCATAAACAAACGTAAGTTTGTACGTTTGTATTTCTAAAACAGCGTAAGTAATTTCATATAATTAAATTAAATATAATTTAATGTAATAATAGTGTCTATTGTAATAATAGAGCGCTGGTGGCCTAGCGGTAAGAGCGTGCGACTTGCAATCCGGAGATCGCGGTTTCAAACCCCGGCTCGTACCAATGAGTTTTTCGGAACTTATGTACGAAATATCATTTGATATTTACCAGTCGCTTTTCGGTGAAGGAAAACATCGTGAGGAAACCGGACTAATCCCGACAAGGCCTAGTTTCCCCTCTGGGTTGGACGGTCAGATGGCAGTCGCTTTCGTAAAAACTAGTGCCTACGCCAATTCTTGGGATTAGTTGCCAAGCGGACTCCAGGCTCCCATGGAGCCGTGGCAAAAATGCCGGGACAACGCGAGGAAGATGATGAGTGTCTATTGTAATAAGTATTTTTAACTTGTCTTTGTCTTTTGTATGTCATATATTAATTTTGTTGTTTTTCTTGTTACCTGTCGTGATTGTTTCACCGGATGGTCTCACCGGAAGATCAGCGCTGGAAGTCGCCAGCAACATGCTGAGGTGAGCCCATTTCGTGGCACTTTTTCTTTTTATTTATGTTTCTCTGTTCTGTATAACTTTATATTTGTGTGTGCTAACGAATAAATTATTTCTATTCTATTATATTCTATAATTTATTTCAGGCAACTAAAGCCCATAGATATATTATATATTTATTCGTAACGTCTATTATAATAAATCTTATACGTCTGTAGCTCTATTAGGGAGCAGGTGTACGCATCACGGGCTGACTGAAATATAACGTATATATAACGTAACTTGGCACAGAATAGATTCAATCCGTAGATCCAACACAAAACAACACAGATGGGTGCGAATTTAGTCAAATGTGATAGTATTTCATTTGACTAAAAATTTAACTTACCTACACCATAATGTTTTTGTGTTTTTTCCATTGTTGTACTATTTTAAATTGTGTCTGGTAATAAACGTGTTTTTATTTATTTACTAGCTTTTGCCCGCGACTTCGTCTGCGTGGACTTAGTAAGCAGCTAGAGTAAGAATAGCGCCTGGAGAAAATCTCATAGCAATCTAAATTTGAGCATATTATACACACAAATTAGCAGGCACTTCGTTAATTATCTCAATTCCACCCCGCTTTTTACTTTCTTAAGGGATGATTTTCGGGATAAAAACTATCCTATGTCCTTCTCAGGGACTCAACCTATCTCTATGCCAAATTTCATCTAAATCGGTTCAGCGGTGTAGGCGTGAAGAAGGAACACACAGACAGACAGATAGAAAGACTTTCGCATTTATAATATTAGTATGGATTTAATCTCAGTTGGTCCTTAAATAAATGAAATTTAAATTGGTGTTATCAATAAATATTTAAATTTGTAATAATAATTGATATGCTACAACTAGTGGCTGGTGATCTGTGCATAAGGGACTCTAAAGGAAGCCTGAGCCCTTTGCTGGTTTAACTTAAAATTGGGCCAATTTGGAAAAAAATACGAAGGCATCAAAGAAAAGAAAATGTTCGCATTATTACGTATACTTCTACTCGTATTCAATAGATATACATAAGTTATATATGTAAGGTGAATTGGGGTTATTTCGAAAACGATATAATTTCGAAAATACTTTGCCTACACTTAAGCTAGTGCAACGTTTACAAAGGCTGCTTAGGCTGCGTTTCCACCAGAGATGTGCGAAGATGCGTATAGTATGAATTTTCTCAAATGATTTCTAATTCAACGATGAAAATGCTCAGATGGGCAGGCGGTGTCACGGGGCTAGATAAAATTAGAAATGAATATGTTGGAGGCAGTTTCAAAGTCACGCCAATTCCAGACATACTCCATGAAAGCCAACTCCGATGGTACAGGAATGTAATGCGTCAAGAAAAAGATCATCCGGTAAAAATTGCACTAGAAATTGACATAGGCAAACACCCACCAGGACGCCCAAAACCTGGTGGAGAAACCTAGAGAAACATTCGCTAAAAATACCAGTAACCTACTTTGACAGAGCCAAATTGCGAAAACATATTCAGAGGGCCGACCCCAAATAAATAGGAAGAGTATAAAACTCCCGTGAGACTCAAACAGCATATTAGGTTATTTTAAACCGGGTCACTCACGTATTATTAAGTCGAATAGCTCGACACGTCTTCACGGGTCCTCGTAAATTGGACCGAAACATGTCGAGCTATTCGACTTAATAATACGTGTGTGACCCGGTTTAAAATAATCTAATAAATAGGAAGAGGCTCGGAGAAAACCCTAATCCGTTAAACAAAAGCCTTTGTTTCTTTTTAGGGGCCTTAGTCGCGGGCCGAGCGCGTGCCAAAGCAACCATGTCGTTAAAAACCAACTATCGTGATATTAATAAATAAATAATAAATAAATCAATATTATAGGACATTCTTACACAGATTGACTAAGTCCCACGGTAAGCCCAAGGAGGCTTGTGTTATGGGTACTCAGACAGCGATATATATAATATATAAATACTTAAATACATAGAAAACAACCATGACTCAGGAACAAATATCTGTGCTCATTACACAAATAAATGCCCTTACCGGGATTCGAACCCAGGACCATCGGCTTCACAGGCAGGGTCACTACCCACTAGGCCAGACCGGTCGTCAATTATTAATGTTCAAAATGTAACAGCTCATTCTGAGATAACGAGTTTGGGCAATGAAGGACGATCGGTTGCCTGTGTGTGGCCTCAGAATACAGAGCTGCTACATAAATTTGAACCATATAAATAGGACGGTAAAATTTCTTTTTAAACGAGTTTCCCGTTCAGTCAGTAGCGGTAGCATTGGTAACCGCTGAACAAAAGAAACAAAGGATTTATGTTTAACAGATTAGTGTGTGGCGGAAAAATCATTTGAGAAAATTCATACTATAGCGAGGGAGGTGCTTGTAAGAAACAATAGAATTACTTCATTTACCCTATCCTAGCTCAGCGCAGCTCTAATCGGCACGATACGCATACCCGCAGTCCTCGCACATACCTGTTTTTTTTATACTACGTCGGAGTCAAACAAGCATACGGCCTGCCTGATGGTAAGCGGTCACCGTAGCCTATGGACGCCTGCAACTCCAGAGAAGCTACATGCGCGTCGCCGACCCTCGCGCACTCGTTGAGCTCTGGCAACCTTACCGGCAGAAACACAACACTATGAGTAGGGTCTAGTGTTATTTGGCTGCGGTTTTCTGTAAGGTGGAGGTACTTCCCCAGTTGGGCTCTGCTCTAGATCTGAAATGACATCCGCTGTGCTGTGCCCTACACAAAGTGAGATGACATTCACAGTGCCGGACCTCTATTTTGGACGTAGTTTAAGGACATACCCGGGTCCAAAGTCCAAATATTTGTTATTTTCAAAATGACCCCAATGCACCTTATACAGTTTCTTTTCAAATACAGTTGGTAACAATAACAAATATCTAATTATATTGGAATAAAGCTTCCAAACAAGTAAATATATTGTTAAGGACAATTTGAGTAATAAAATAGCTGTGGAAAATATACAATATTTTCTGTTATATTTATTGGAAGACATGGACCAAAGATAGATATAACTCCGTAATAGATGGATACAGTCTAAGGAAAAAACGTGCCTCGAAAAATCAAGAAATTTGATTCTCGATCAGATGGCGCTACTAACCTTTGGCCTCTCTGATAGATGGCGTTGACGGTTTCGTTTGTTTTTTAACAATTTTAACGCTTATCAGTGAAAGAACATTGGTCAAAATCATATAAAAATAATTAATGCACATAAAAAAAACATTTATCCATATATAAATTATACATTTTATGGTAAAGCCTGACCAGGAATATATGATCACGCGCCATGTTGCGGAATTTTATTGGAACTAAATTTTTCATACTAAACTGAACTGTCACCCTATACATGAGAATAACAACGCCCTCTTGACAATGATCATATATTTCTGGTCGGGCTTTATTATTATACATCTTCATTTTTAGTTTTAATCGTGTGTCGATAGATGGCAGTGAATTTACTGTGGCTACAAAATTTACTATGACAGTACCGCTCTATCCTATATCCTCTTTGCATGGACGAAGAATCGAAAACAACCTATTTGGGATACAATTCATACAATTACTAATGAAAATATTTCCAAACTGAAATAGTTATTTTCACCACACCAGCTGGTAAACGCTCTCTGGATTGTTCAAAAACTGATGAGAAAATTGCATTTTATCCACATGTGTGGCAAAGTATTTTGATGCGAATTTTGAGTTGTTTCCTTATATTGTCAGGTAGAATAGACTTTTAAATTATGATTTTGAATGAAGCGCTGGTGGCCTAGCGGTAAGAGCGTGCGACTTTCACTCCGGAGGTCGCGGGTTCAAACCCCGACTCGTACCAATGAGTTTTTTGGAACTTATGTGCGAAATATCATTTGATATTTACCAGTCGCTTTTCGGTGGAGGAAAACATCGTGAGTAAACCTAATCCTAACAAGGCCTAGTTCCCCCTCTAGGTTGGAAGGTCAAACGGCAGTCGCTTTCGTAAAAACTAGTGCCTACGTCAATTCTTGGGATTAGTTGTCAAGCGGACCCCAGGCTCCCATGAGCCGTGGCAAAATGCCGGGATAACGCGAGGAAGATGATGAATGATAAATATTTAATAACGTTCATTTAACTTAGCGGTTTCACTCACGTATTTAGTCACTCGCGCGACCGCTACTTACTCACTCAGACACTGTTAGTGCTTGAAAATGGAGACCTAGGCTCTCCGAAACATGTCGTGCGAGTGACTAAAAATACGTGAGTGAAACCGCTAAGTTAGCTAAGTTAATATGTCTCACGATAGTTTTAAATTCGATTATTGCAAACGTTGATTCAGGGGCGTAGCTAGAGGATATGGCGCCCGGGGCAGTCACCAAATTTGCGCCCCCTGAGAGCTCGTTCCCACTATGTCGGATGTCGGCGCCGACTTTTAATCGGGTGTCGGCGCCTCTGTTCACACTAGTCGGCTGTCGGGACGACTTTTAATCGGGTGTCGGCGCCTCTGTTCACACTAGTCGGCTGTCGGGACGATTTTTAATCGGGTGTCGGTGCCTCTGTTCACACTAGTCGGCTGTCGGGACGATTTTTAATCGGGTGTCGGTGCCTCTGTTCACACTAGTCGGCTGTCGGGACGATTTTTAATCGGGTGTCGGTGCCTCTGTTCACACTAGTCGGCTGTCGGCCACGAGGATTTGAGGATTTTGAGGTTCTCATTTGAAAATATTTATCAGTACGGTTTTTACTCACTATTATTTTTAGTCGCTTTTGGCGACATGTTTCGGATTCTTTGGGAATCCATCCTCAGGCACGAGTGTCCGCGGCGGTTGTACGTCGTGCACTGAGGATGGATTCCCAAAGAATCCGAAACATGTCGCCAAAAGCGACTAAAAATAATAGTGAGTAAAAACCGTACAGATAAATATTTTGAAATATGTCTCACGATAGTTTAAGTGGTTCTCATTTGACGCGCGGGAGGCACAGGGGGTGCGGCGCGGGCGGGGTCGGTCCGACATCCGACATCATGTGAACAGCGCCGCCGACACGATTTTTTTCCGGACGGAGGGCTGACAAAACGCACGATAATTTATGTCTGATCCGACACAAAATCGTTGTCGTTCGTGTGTGAACAGCTTCATATAAAATGTTCTGCCGCTACGACACCCGATTAAAAATCGGACCGACATCCTACATAGTGGGAACGAGCTCTAACGCCTGACAAAAGATTCCCAGCTGCTGTCTTTTACCCATTTTGGCGCCCCCCCAAGGATGGCGCCCGGGGCACTTGCCCCCTCCCCCCCCCCCCCTCTAGTTACGCCACTGCATTCATTTAGATTTCATTTGGTATGATTTTGTTTCGGAACCCTAAAAACCATTTCTACCCGAAACTTGAATCCTTATCCTGTAAGCCAAAATGTATAATATTCCTAATCACAACTTAGAATCAAAAACTTCCTAAGTTACGCAGGAACGCCACGTAACGATCAGATCATGATTGATGTGCTAGAGCGAGATGCACGACAGGCAGAGCGGGACGCACAAGCAAACACTTAATTAATGTAACATTTGGATTTTGAGTGGAAGGATACAGAAGTTTAAAATGAATATAGTTCTTTTGTGAGAAAAAACGCTAATTTAGTATTTTTATTCCCTATTCGAGCGTTTTATCCCGAATCACTTTCGTGAATACTTTATGTATGAAAATGAAATTATTTCATAAAATCAACAATTTAGAGTTTCTGTCAAATACTTCTGAGATTTTGTCTGTCTGAGACGGTGTTTCCCCCGTTTCCACCGCGATACAACCGGCTAACAATTTTTTTAATTCATAATAGCATCTAAACTATCACCTGACAAAGTATCAGCCGGGAGGCCATGACTGGCGATATATGCTCCTGGCCCGAAAGTGAGGAAAGTGCGACTTTCCTCACTCCAGGGAGTGAAACAAAGTATCTTTTTAATTTAGTGAAGGCCATGAACTGCCACTTCATACTTCGGGATATATTACAAATTCGAAATACATTTTAACCTTTAATATGTTCTCACTACTGAGGTAAAAATTATATGTGTCACAAGAGAACAAAGTTATTTTACATCTCGTGTTTTTGAGTCCCTCGCTACGCTAAAAATTCTAACTTAGAATCACTTCGCTTTGCTCGTGATTCAATTATAGAATCTTTCGCTTACTCGGCACTCAAAACAAACACTCGCAAGAAAAACCAACTTTCCTCTCTTGTTGCACAAATAACTATTGTTTTGACAGAGTTTTAGTGAACGTTTTTGAGCCAAAAGGTTTCGCTGTAAATTGGTCTATGGCAGGCAATCAGCGTAGGCGGTACGCGTGATATGTTACGAGGTAAAGCTGTGGCTACACTGAACGGGTTACGGGGGAACTTTTTTAAATATATCTATCACAAAACATAATACAAAGAACTTAAAACTAAGATGCGCCAGATAAACTTACAAAAGTTAACCTTACAACTAAGAACAGCTATAAAAAAAATTGTATTGTAAAAGTTTATGCGTGGTGCAAATGCATCACTTCGCCCAAGCTGCATGCTTAATGTTTATCTATCATTTATATGGAATACTAGACACAAAAAGGAAAAAGAAGGTAAGTAAACATTGTATAGTGTAGTAAATAGTGTATTAACATAGTTATAAGTAATCGAATTTAAACTGTTGTGAGACATACTAATATTAAATCATGTTACGGTTTAGACTCACTTGTTTTAGTCACTCGCGCGACATGTTTCGGAGAGCCTAGGTCTCCTTTCTCAAGCACTAATAGTGCGAGCAGCGTTCACGACGACCGTGTGTTGCGTACTGCCGCTGCCGCGCGCCGCGTCGCTCGCTGCGCGCGCGCCGAGAAAACCGGTTGGGGGAGGTCTTGCGCTATCGTTGTAGGCGGGCACAGTGGTGTGTTTGGGTTTGGGTCACCTAACACTTGTAGCGCCACACAGCACGAACTCACTATGTCCACTACACTGTCACAACACTCACCGGCATTCTGCTGAGGAATCACAGGCTTCCATGCTGGCGGCACAGCCCAGCCGCTATCCCGATTGAAATTAGGGCGCCGCCCAATCTCGATCGCTTCACGTATTTTACGTGGTACGTAGCATTTTTCTCGTACCAGTAATCTCGCCTTGTCAAACCGAAGATAGTGACTAAAACAAGTGAGTTTAAACCGTAAAATGATTAAATATAGTTATAAGTACTTACTAACACAAGCTATGAGTCTGTAAAAGTTACTCGAAATAAATGATTTATATATAGAGAATTGCCTCGTTGCTCTGCAGAGTGCGGGCCAGCTCCAACCCCATCCTGACCACTGTTGCGGGCCGATACGACTCACCTATAATGTGTCATAACCGCTATTAGGTGATAGTTGTAAGAATTTTATTGCTGTTTTTTTTTGTCGTTTTCTGTTTTTTGTGTTCCACTAACACTTAGTTTTTAACCTTAATTGTTACTAACCGTTATGGGCCAGTGTTGTCTTAAATAAATAAATTGAATTGAATTGAATATATAAAGTTATCCCTCACACATTCCCGTCCGTTATGTAATATTTCTTGAACGCGTTTTTACATCTATTTTTATTTGCGAGGCTATTTTTATATAGAAAGAATAATGAGGATAGGCCCTGGAAGGAAAGTACCTCAAAACCTAAAGTTAGCTCATTTTTGCTTAAAGGAAACATTCCTCTCTTTTAAAAAAAAACAAAACTGCAATCAAAGATTTTTCATTTTTTTTTTTTCAATTTTGTTGGTCTGAAAATATTCTTGAATACTAAATATTCGATGTTTTGGATATTTTGTACGACAGACGAGTGTAATTTTTGCTCCTATTCACACCGGTTGACGGTACAGTCGAAGGCAAAAATATCGATCCAGACAAATGGCTTAAAAATATGTGAACACGACTTTATTGTCTAAGGTGTAAGAGCGTACACATATTTTTGAAACTTTGGAAATGTATATATATTTATGCCCTTGACTGTACATACTTAAATCGGATGACAATGCTATATTATTGTACCATCGAGCTGATCTGATGATGGAGACAGGTGGCCATAGGAACTCTGTGATAAAACAACGCAACCTGATTGGGTTTGGGGTTAGAATTGTTTCGATGAGTATTAATTGCCCATGGAAAGAAAAGTACAGTCAGCGATATAATCTTTTACCAAAAATGAAATTTTTGACAAAAACATTTTTTTTTATTTAATCGATTACTTAATTTTAAATTAATTAAAAATTAGAATTCATTTATTTCGATTAACAGGGACTCATAATTACAATAATATTATATTATAATTTAAAAATTAGATTAAACAGAATAAATAATATTTACACACTATTCTAAAATACAATTCACAACACAACACAACAAAAAAAGTCATTTTAAAACATGCCTGTCGCAGCAATGCCGTATGTAGGGACAGTCGACTCTGTCGGCAATCATGGCCAGGACGGCGTTGGGGCTAGCTCGCACCCTACGCACCATTACCCAGGTAGCAAAATGACGTCAAATGACGTCAGCGACGTCATATTGACGTAATAATGCCGTCATTATGACGTCGCTGACGTCATTTTACGTCATTTTGCTACCTGGGTATATATTTTAGTTTACCTTTTTCTTTTAAGATTATTTTAGAGCGCACCGCCAACAAACTGTTTCACAGTTTGGCGAAACATCAGATTCAGTTACTTATTGTTGTAATTGAAAATGAAAATGAAAATGAAATGAAAAAACATTCATTTAAGATAAGTAGGTACAATAAACTTATTAAGTAACCTATATTTACAGATTTATTCACTATTAAATCATTTTACGGTTTAGACTCACTTGTAGTGGACATAGTGAGTTCGTGCTGTGTGGCGCTACAAGTGTTAGGTGACCCAAACCCAAACACACCACTGTGCCCGCCTACAACGATAGCGCAAGACCTCCCCCAACCGGTTTTCTCGGCGCGCGCGCAGCGAGCGACGCGGCGCGCGGCAGCGGCAGTACGCAACACACGGTCGTCGTGAACGCTGCTCGCACTATTAGTGCTTGAGAAAGGAGACCTAGGTTCTCCGAAACATGTCGCACGAGTGACTAAAACAAGTGAGTCTAAACCGTAAAATGATTTAATATTAGTATGTCTCACAACAGTTTAAATTCGATTTATTCACTAATCTACTATGTAAGAAACTTATCTTAACATGCTATGCAAACTCGGTATCGGTGGTCCCCGCACTAGGCAAGCCTGTATTGCGGAGGCCAGTACTCGGTGTGGTACAGATAGGGTAAGGTCGGTTGACACAACAGTCAAGTGAAAAAAAAAAACTAGTGTTTTGGAAAACATGTAGGAGAAAAACAAAAATTATAAAACAAATAGAAATAATTAAATGTGGGCTACGAAATACTTACGGCAAAATACTAAACATGTTACTATTAACTTTTAACTACAAACAAAAGGTTAAAGAAGCATAGGGGAATTAAAATTAAAGTAGATAATTAGTAACCAAGTTCCAATTTAGTAAAATTACTTTAGTAACTCCTCCGTTTCGTCGTACGACAATCCGGTCAGCCAGCCCAGCCATTCTTGTAAAATTTTCAATAAAAATAAATAAATAAATAAAAACTAACTGGCTTTCACAAAATTGTTGCAGACTGATGTGACCGCATAGAGTAAAAATTAATGCTAAATAAATTAGATAAGTACTCAGTTGGTGTAACCTCATCCTAACTCCGCGGAAAGTGCCTCCCACACTCGGGTATAATTTTACCAAATTAGGTACTACATTTAAATACTCCACGCTTCACCAGACTTTGCCCTGGATGTAGTGTTGTTAACAGACTAGCCTTTAAGACTTTTGAACCTTAACGACTCGCGAACCTTTAAGGCTCAAGCTTTGAAAGCTAGAACGTTAAAGGTTTGCTTACAAAGCGGTTTAGAACCTTAACGACTCAAACTTTTTATTTGTCAAAATGAAGTCTTTAAAACTCGGGCCTCATAGGGAACTCTAGCTTTTTAACTTAAGCTTAAGCCCCCGAACCATGGAGACTGTATAAAGGAGCCAAATCTCTATGTATGAAAAGTGTCCATCAAAAACAGTAATTAGGCGGCGCCACCATACACCGAAATACTACCAAAATCAACCTACGTAATTTGGTCGGATTATTTGTTGCCTTATATGGTTCATGTTATACTCATGTCCCAGAGCCTAACTAGCGCCACCGGAGAGATTAGGAACTATTATTTAAAGCTTAACGCGGTCACTTTTACAACAATTCTGCCATAAGAGATTGCGATCCTTTCTATACCATCCATACCCCGAACCTTAAAAGCTTGTGTCAAGCTTAGAGCTCATACGTTGAGCTCTCTTTGCAGAAATTATTTTTGTGTAGAGAATTTACGAATATTATAATATACCTATCTATATCGGAAGAGTAACTTAACATCAGTTAACGCATTTACTGCCTGCAACGTATACAGGGTGGACCAATTAGAACCGTGATTCCGTTGCGTATGTACATCCAGATACATTTTCTATGAAACTATATTTTAAAATTTTCCCGTTCCGTTCCGTCCTATATGAGTGTCATGAGAAATAAAAATAAAAGTATTTTAAAAAATATTTATTACTTAATTAAGACTTTGATTACTTGAACCGCTTGAACGTTTTAATTTTTAACCGCCTCCGCTATTGACTAATTCATGAACGCAAACTAAACAACTAAGACAAAAAACAAAACGGTTTCTGCAGAACTGACTGACAGACAGACGAACGGACAGACATGGCGAAACTATAAGGGTTCCTAGTTGACTATACGGAACTCTAAAAACGCGATAAGTCATAATTATCTTTTTCTGTTTTTCCCAAAGATAGATATAACTCCGTAATAGATGGATACAGTCTAAGGAAAAAACGTGCCTCGAAAATCACGAAAATTTGATTCTCGATCAGAGGGCGCCACTAGTTTTGGCCTACACTCGTATAGAGGGCGTTGACGGTTTCGTTTGTTATTTATAATTTTAACGCATATCAGTGAAAGAACATGGGTCAAAATCATAAAAATAATTAATGCAAATAAAAAAAATCATTTATCCATACTTAAATACATTTTATCGTATTTTTATAAATATTTATTCTTAGTTTTAAAGTGTGTCGACAGATGGCAGTGAATTTACTGGGGTTACAAAATTTACTATGACAGTACCGCTCTAGTATAAGTTACTCTATGGTTTTTCCCTATTTCACAAAAACGTATTAAATTTCTCCCTACCCTATAGCATAGGTTGATCTTATTTGTTAAAAGCTTTTACTTTTTGCTCCAAACCTTTACTGCTAAAAACCTAGCTTAGGAGGCTTTAAAGCTTGAGGCCAAAAGACTCGAGGTTTCTTTGCTCGTAAGCAGCAACACGAACTCTTAGTTCGAGTCGTAAAGGTTCCGAGGCTTTAAGAGCCAACAGGAGTGGTCATTTCTCCATACAAACGTACTCGACTGTTTCCTCCCTGGTTTTTGAAGCTAGAGGAATGATTTTTTCAACACAGATTAATATTGTCAATATCTGTGTCGGTGTGTTTTGCTTTTTTTGATATTTTTGTTTTTTAAGGCGCTAGAGCCCTTCAAACATGGCCAAAAATGGCCTCACTGACTATGCCGCAATGAGAGGCGTGGTATTCAAAACTGGTATCAATTAGCCAAAAAATCAAAACAGTCCGACACAGACAATTTCATAATCATTTAGATTTCCAAATTTGGTTACGATTGCTTAAGTTTTGGAGGAGGAAACAGTCGAGTACGAAACCTCGATTTTTGAGATTTTTACGCAGGATTTTTCGCCTAAGCTGCAGTTGTCCTTATCGCACTAATTTTAGGGGCGGGGTTAAGTTTCTAAATACGTACACGGACAGAAAAGTGATGGGCAATAGTCGACATTGAAAGTCGATAATCTAGTGATGTGATAAGTTATCGATAAACCATAACAAAGTCGCGATTTGCCTCTTAGTAGGCGAAGTAAGTAAAGTGAGTATGCACTTTGGCCTCAGGGGATATCGTTTAACACTATTTATTATTCCTTGGTTCATACAAAGCTGAGCTGACGCACTAGCTACGAGATTAAGTCCTGGCTACCCCCCAAAAAGGGAGGGAAAAAGTCGGCTTCTGCGGTCCAGTTTGCCTCTATTTCTACCTATCTCTTGATATGAGATCAAATTTGGTATAAATTTTGTGTAAATTAGGGACGAATAATTTATTTTAGAAAATAATAGTTTCACATTTTCATACACAAATCTGAATATACGAACGAAAAATTAAAACTATATATAATTTTTGGTCACAGATTTGCTCTTTAGAAGCAAATTGTGGTGATTTGCACTAAAAATTAATTACACAATTTAGTTTATTCATTCTTTATTTAGAAAAGTATCAGTTCTAAGTATATACGTATATATTGCTTTATATTTTACAATTTTCACTATTATTCAAAAATTTATTTTAAACAAAGTATTAATTTTATTAAAACTTTTGTGACGTGATCTCATGAAAGGGGCTCCACGAGGCGAAATACTTTTTACGCCAATTATTTTCTTTTTTTTTTATTTACAACAAAGACGAAAGTTCGAAAAAAATGTGGTTACTTAATAATTGCCTAACTTGTTGAAAAAATTACTTTACATAATATCAATTTATAACCGTAGTATATTCCATGATATGTTTTAAATACACCATATTATTTCCTAATTTTTAAAAGAATATTTAATACCTTTAAAATAATATCTGTCTGTCTGTCTGTCAATCTGCCTGTCCGTCTGTCACCAGGCTGTATCTCGTGAACCGTGATAGCTAAAAAGTTGCAATATTTACGGATGATGTATTTCTGTTGCCGCTATAACAACAAATACTAAAAACAGAATAAAATATTTTTTTAAGTGGGGCTCCCAAACAACAAACGGGATTTTTTGCCGTTTTTTGCGTAATGGTACGGAACCGACTCGCACTTGGCCGTTTTTTGTTAATAGCTTTGAACTTTTTTTATGTGGGAATAAACGCTTCGAATACATTTTTCTAGACATCATTCTGAATCCAATGAGGTATCATACGTATTTTTAGGAGTTAGTATCTCTATTAGTGGCAGCCGTACAAGCCCAATTTCAAAGAAAAACCGCAAATCGATGTACAGGTTAGCCGTTTGGCACACGCATACTAAGAGGTCAAAACAAAATTTTTGACCCGCAGTTTCTAAAAAAAATCCCTTAGGAGGGGTATGCTGAAACATTTTTTTTTGTATGAAAAAAGAAACATATTTTTTTCCAAAAACCTATCGTGTGTGGTATCATACGAAAGGGCTTTTTGAGGCGATTCTAAAATTATACCACATCATTACATTTTAGCCATTTTTTTGTAAATTAAAACAAATAGAATTTTCAAAACACACCAAGTTTGGGGTCAAGTTAAAGGGTTAAGTAAGGGTTAATGTATAATTTTGGTGCAATAAAGAATATTTACTTACTTACTTAAGTAGAACTGTGTCACTTTGTATTGAAAAAAAAAACTAAATAAATTTTTTATTGCTTTTTTGGGGTTACATATGAGGATATCACGTATCATTTGTACAAAAAAAATCAGCCATATCGTATCTGGAGGAGCCCAAACTTGGTATGTTTCTTTTTCTTTTTCTTTCAATTTAAGAAAAAACCGGCCAAGTGCGAATCGGAATCGGGCGCCGAGGGTTCCGTACATTACACAATTTAAACAATGTATTTTTATGTGAAACGTGAGTGAAAGGTAAATTGCGGTTTACGATTTATAACGTATTAAAAAAAAACTACTAACTAGATCTCGTTCAAACCAGTTCTCGGTAAAAGTTGGCAAGGTAATGTACATCATATATTTTTTCAGTTTTATCATTCTCTTATTTTAGAAGTTAGAGGGGGGTTACACATTTTACCACTTTAGAAGTGTCTCTCGGTCTCGCGCAAACTATTCAGTTTAAAAAAAAAAAAATGAGAAACCTCAATATCATTTTTGAAGACCTATCCATAGATACCACACACGTATGGGTTTGATGAAAAAAAAATTTTTTGGGTTTCAGTTCTAAGTATGGGGAACCCCTAAAATTTTTTTTTTCCTATTTTTGAGTGAAAATCTTAATGCGGTCACAGAATACATCTACTTACCAAGTTTCAACAGTTCTTATAGTTTCGGAAAGAAGTGGCTGTGACATACGGACGGACGACAGACAGACAGACATGACGAATCCATAAGGGTTCCGTTTTTTGCCATTTGGCTACGGAACCCTAAAAATGGCTAAAATGCAATGATGTGGTATATTTTCAGAATCGCTTCAAAAAGCCCTTTCGTATGATAGATGAGAAGTATACGATAGGATTAAAAAAAAAGTTTTTTTTATACAAAAAAAGGTTTCAGCACTCCCCTCCTAAGGGAATTTTTTTTAGGAACTGCGGGTCAAAATTTTTGTTTTGACTAGTATATACGTGTACCAAACGGCTAACCTGTACATCGATTTGCGGTTTTTTTATGCGAACAGCTTACACTATTTTTTTCACCACCTTGAACCTTTTGTAGACTAGACTATTGTCCCAAAATATTGGGCGACGACCGGTCGTCTGGCCTAGGAGGTAGTGACCCTGCCTGTGAAGCCGATGGTCCTGGGTTCGATGATATGATATAATGAGCACAGATATTTGTTCCTGAGTCATGGGTGTTTTCTATTTGTATTTAAGTATTTATATATTATGTATATCGTTGTCTGAGTAACCATAACACAAGCCTCCTTGGGCTTACCGTGGGACTTAGTCAATCTGTGTAAGAATGTCCTATAATATTGATTTAATATTTATTATTATTTATTTATTTATTGGGTTTCATATTTATTCCGATCAGAATTAGGAGCTCTTCAATTTATACCTATTTTTATCAAAATCGGACACATAAATAAAAAAACGGACCATCAATAAAACTGTATAATTACATCAAAGTAAGAAATATCACATGTCACATGTTTCTTTATTATGATAATTTTATCTAACCTGAGGCTTTCTTTTTTTCTATTCAACGGAGCCAGAGAGCGGCAAATTTGTTTTTCAAGACGCTTGCTCGAAAAGATCTTATTTCATGCAGGTGTACTGAAGGGAAAAGGCCTATATTGTTCCCGCGGGAGTTATAGCTTTCTTTTTTAATTAGGTATGTCACTAATTCATACGAACCAAGTAAGTTATAAGTAAAATACTTTGTTTAAAATCAAGGTATAAGGGAGTTTTACTTTTAAAATACTCACGACTATAATTTAATATTTTTGTTTATCATATTTAAAAATATTTAATTGGATTAATTTAACAGCCGTTATCTTGTATGTTTTTATACAACAATGTTTTCTTGTATGTCCATGTTATGTTATGTTTTTTTACTATTCTGTAACTCGAAATGTTAATTAGATTGCAGGTTGTAGAAGGATATTGAATTTAGTTACTAAAAACGCGAGCGGCGTGAGGCCGGCGAGGAGCGCAAATAACGTGCGCGTCGGTGTGCGTGCACCACACACACTGGGATAGTCCCTCGGTACGCGGTACCGCCCCCGTCAGCGCGACGACGATATTCTCTTTCAAATCTCAAAATTGAGTTTGGTCTCGGCTCCTGTTGGCTCTTAAGGTTCGAGGCTTCAAGGCTCAGCAGTCGCGACTCAAGTCTTGTAGTTTACGCCTCAAGGCTTAAATCCACAACACTACCTGGATGTTTGAATACGGATGGTAAATACCAGTACCTATAAATATAATTAGACAATCTTACACAAATTGTCCTACACCGTGTCCAATAAGTCCGAATACAGTACAAATCATCATCTTCCTCGCGTTGTCCCGGCATTTTGCCACGGCTCATGGGAGCCAGGGGTCCGCTTGGCAACTAATCCCAAGAATTAGCGTAGGCACTAGTTTTTACGAAAGCGACTGCCATCTGACCAACCCAGAGGGGAAACTAGGCCTTGTTGGGATTAGTCCGGTTTCCTCACGATGTTTTCCTTCACCGAAAAGCGACTGGTAAATATCAACTGATATTTCGTACATAAGTTCCGAAAAACTCATTGGTACGAGCCGTGGTTTGAACCCGCGACCTCCGAATTGCAAGTCGCACGCTCTTACCGCTAGGCCACCAGCGCTCTGAATACAGTACAAATATTGAATAAAATAAATGTACTAATAGTTACTACAATTAAAATATATTTTATTACTGGCACACTTATATAATATATTTACAACAAATTTTTCGCAATAACTCCACCTTTAACTTTTTTTTACCAGCCTCAAACGCTTCTCGAATAAATCACATACTTCTTCTTCTTCTTCTTCTTCTTCTTCCTCGGTCCCTCATTGCTGAGGATCGCGACCATGTATGCTCCGTCTCCATAGTGTGCAGTCATCAGCCACATGAGTCACGCACTGCATGTTGCCGCCAACCACCCTCTTCACACCATCAGACCATCTCGTGGGTGCTTTTCCTCGCCCGCGCTTGCCATTCATTTGACCCAAGATAATCTGCCTTTCTAGGTCATGCTTCTTAGACCGCATGATATGTCCAAAAAAGCTGAGTGCGCATTCTTGACATATTGTAGAGAGCCGCGTGGTGATTTTCAGCTCCTCTAGGATGGACTTATTGGTTCTCATAGCCGTCCAGGGTATGCGTAAGAGTCTTCGCCAACACCACATCTCAAAAGCGTCGATTTTTGCCCTGTCGCGACTTTTCAAATCACATACAGCACGCACCATTTCCATTGGTATTTCGTAAAATACGCTCGATAACCTTTTTGAAATGATACAGGTTTATGATTTTATAATCATGTAGTTTCGAAAGCATACAAAATAATCTAATACGTTCAAGTCTGGAGAACTGAGTGGGCATTCATGTTTAGCCTGACACCAAGCTTGAACAGCATTTGCTGTGTGTGAGCTCCGTCTTGTTGGAACACATAATATTCATTCCCAAATATACATTTTAAATTTGGGACAACAATCTTCTCCAAAACCTCGGTTTTATAGTAATGTGCGTTAATTTTAACGCCCTTATTTATGAATACTAAACGTAATTTAAACTCGCTGAAACCCGTCTAAGGTGGTATGGACACGTAATGAGGAGACCCGAGGATCATATGACCAGAAAGGTCCTCAGTATAAACATCGGTCCGAGGAATCCCGGTAGACCCCTTCAAACTTGGATGTCTGTCATCAACAATGACCTAAAGAAAGCCCAAATCAACGACAGGTCGACCCAGAACCGAAGAGTGTGGCGAAGATTGACGAGGAGAGCCGACCCCAAATGAAATGGGACGTGGCTAGGCAAAGAGAGAGAGAGAGACTAAATGTAGTTTACCGAAGTTGAACAACTAGTCGCTGAACCAAACATCATTGGTGTGACAAAGGCGCAAAGGCTTCGGTGGCTCGGCCGTCTGGAGCGAATGGGAGGCGATCGGGCAGTGAAAAGAGCGTTTGAGGGAAAACCGACAGCACGCCGCCCGGTCGGGCGACCTAGGTACCTGTAGTATATCACAATACTACATGTAGGTAAGCATAATCAATGAGTTATAAACATAAGTATGTGGGTAGGCCGCTCGCGCTTGACCATGTTTTTAGTTAAGAATAAACCGCCATTGAAATAACATCGTGTTTCTTTATATCGCCCTTTACGTACATTTCATTTGGCGCAGTCGGTAGGATACGAACCTACGCTGGATTTCCTGTCAGAGGAAGGAATCGGCGTAATTATACCTGCGCGCTCCATGCGCTCGAGTTTGGCGTCGACGGGCGCGCGCAGTGCTAGCGGTAGAGGGCGCGCGCGTCGGAACACGGGCTGCGCGTCCGGTCGCACGCGCAGTATCGCGCGCGCTCACATGCCTTCCCAGGGACTCGTTGAATACGCGGGGATGTTCAGTACCGATGGGCGGATGTGATGGACGCTGATCTGCGCGAGCTCCAGGTCCAAGACTGGCAAGAAGCGGCACAGGACCGGGATTAGTAGCGAACTGTCGTGTTGGAGGCCAAGACACAATTTGGGTCGCTGCGCCAGAGGAGTAAGTAAGTAAGTAAAGGCAGTTTACCCCTCTTACACAGGGACCGGACAACTCTTTCCGCGATAAAACCCTTTCAATGGGCGACACTTAAACACGGCTAACACATTGAAAGACTTTCCCTTTTGAACTGCAAGCCCATTCATAATTTCATACCCTTACCTTTGACTAACCCTTACCGAAAAGCTAACCAAAAATAAGGCTAGCTCTTAATAAGGGTTACCCTTATCTTTAAGCGCTTTTTAGCGAATGATAAGGGTTTTGTAAGGGTATTTGGGCTACCGATTACTCAAATGTGGTAGCTTTATATATGGGTTTTTAAAACCAAAACAAAGGGTTTCGTCTGGCAAAGGGTATGGTGAGTTAAGCCTTATGCAATACCCTTATAAAACCCCGATAAGGGATAGCGGGCCGGTCCCAGTCTTACATACTGCACTCCACACCATGACCGATGGTGAGTTCTGGAACCTAGGAACATTTTTCTGGTAGTCCGGAATGTCTTCTATCCGTGGTGCCCACAATCGATCATTTTGGGCATTATGAGGCTGTTCTAACACAAACAGTTTCGTCAAAAAACAAACTCGTCACCTGCGTGCCAAGAATAGTACATTTCGATGCTAGTGCGGAAAGTATGTCATTACTTCACGAGTACCGAGATATCTTGCCACGAGCCCTACGGCTCGTGGCAAGATATCGCCTACGCGAGTGGCAAGACTCGGGACGAGTGAAGAATGACATTTCCGCACGTGTATCGAACGACGTTTTTTAATACAGTTGCGAAAAAAATAAGAAAAGCAACGAGTAAGGAAAGGAATTCGAAACTTTTATATTATTAATTCTGTGACATCATTGACAATTGACATTATGGTGAAGTGTTTTTCTAGCTTTTATTCGACTAGAATTGATTTTGTTATTTTTATTGAACCCACTTCAATGAAAGTTTTCTTTTTCAAATGCATGTTCTATAAGACAGAAACAATTGTAAATATTAAAACATTGTACTATTATTACCTAAATATCGTTATTTATGATTATTTGTGTATCGTATATTTATAAAAACAATATCGAATGTTGCCTTTGGAAACTTAAAACATTCTTGCAATAAGAAAATACGCCTCTTCTTTGACAGGCGTTCCGTTCCATTCAGACAACTTATTAAGAACGGTTTTTCAACATTAAAAAATAAACGTGTTATAATACTTATAATGATGAAGAGGTAAGTAATAAAATATGAAATATGCATATTTTTCGTATTCTTACATTAACAGTAGGTTTTTATTTTGATTACGACGTTTAAATGAAACTAATATTAACACTCATCAATAAGTAGTCATGAATTGGAACAAGAAAAAATTTAAAAAAATTGTAAAAGTTAAAAGCACTAGTTCGCGAAAACCAACTTTCCGCACGCTAAACAGCCACGAAAAGTAGCACTTTTTGAGCAACTGTATTAAAAAGTATTATGTTAGATCTTTGCACTCTCTTTTTCTTGGTCGCTTCGGAAATGCCGTGTACTTTGCGTTTTTTATAAGCATATATGGCATCCAAGATCTACCCTTAAAATATTGTGCACAGATCCTATTGTTAAGAATTTGATGGCCTGTAATCCGTATGTCTTTAGAGCCAAGGTAAAAAAAAATGTATATTATACTCAGTATACTTCTGGTCAAGTCACTTTCGTGATTATATAGACGTTTCAGTTCCTACCTAAAACCGTTCCTTTACAACAAGTTCTGCAAGATAGTTGACCTCCAAAAAATGACTGAAAGGGAAGTAAAAATTGTCGTGACTAGAGCATGCTTGGACTGGAACTATCACGAGACTGAACGTTTCTTAAGAAACATTTATATTTGACACTCCCATCCTCTCCTCCTTCTTCTCCCATCCCCCCTCTCTCTTTCACACCCTTATATACAAACACACCCACACACACGCTCTCTCACACATACTCACTCACCGACTTTAATTTGTAAATTTATTAGTCGTTTTTAGCTGTAAGTTTCCTCTTATTTTAATTAATCTCTTCTTAAATTAACTTTTCCTTTTCCTTTTATAGTAGTATAGTTTTGAAGTTTATTATTCAAATTTAAATAAAATAGGTGTAATATTCTTTAATGTCAACTGCATTCTAGGACCCCAAGTCACAGGCATAGCCTAGTTTGGGATCCACTGTATCCATGTGTATGAAAATTGTTTTCTATTGTCAATAAAAATTATTCTTATTCTTATTATTCTTAGTCTTATATTTACATGAGAATTTTTTCCAAGCAACCGCACATATATACAGCTCATATTTTCATTACAAACATATATTTTTTAACATCAAACTATGTATAAATTCAAATCGAATGCATATTTCCAACTGCATACAAACTAAATCATACAGACAGAAAGTGAAAACTTTTGTGCTTATAACTTTGGCATCCACGTGAGGTTTAGGTACATACATGTACAGAAACATAACAACATCTAGGTTTGGTTTCATTGCGTAAAATTTCATTTTATCCATTTACCAAAATTCCTAGATATCAAAACAGAATAGTGTCAAAATGCCTAAATCTCAGAATGTCTAATTTTTTTTTTTCAAAATACCACATTTGTGAAATGCCTAAACTCTAATTCGATGTGATAATGATGTCATAATACTTAAATCTCAAATTATCTTAATAAATAATAATTATATCGAACAATATCGTCCCTAGTTGTAGCAGACGGTTAAAATACAATTATTTATTAAAACTGGCCAAGTGCGAGTCGGACTCGCGCACAAAGGGTTCCGTACCATTACGCAAAAAACGGCAAAAAAATCACGTTTGTTGTATGGGAGCCCCACAGCACTTAAATATTTATTTTATTCTGTTTTTAATATGCGGCAACAGAAATACATCTGTGAAAATTTCAACTGTCAAACTATCAGCCTGGTGACATACGGACAGACAAACAGACAGATGGACGGTCAACGGAGTCTTAGTAATAGGGTCCCGTTTTTACCCTTTGGGTACGGAACCCTAAAAAGGCAATGGCATTATAATATTTAGGTTCAGTGAAACCAAAGCCTAGGTTTTACTTTCATAAAGTAACTAAATAACCGAACCTAGATAGAGGTCCTATGAGAGCTATAGCGCGGGTCATTGAGGTCTGAATAATAGAGTCCGTGTCAAAATTCACAACTCACGTTACTGTGTGTATTATGGATGCACTGTGTGGAGCAAGTCACAAGCGATTAAATATGTGTCGTTTTCAAGTAAAAGGTACCACATTGTCGCTTACCACAAGGACGCTCTGACAGGTCATTCGTATAGAGATGCAAGCAAATTTCACCCTTATGGTAAGCGACAATGTGGTACCTTTTACTTGAGAACGACACATATGTAGTATTTTCTATAAAAAAGGACCTTGTTGTCGATGGCGCTTACGCCGCATAGCGTCGCGCGGCATTGTATTTATATCGGAGCATCGTCAATAATGGCATAAGCGCCATCGACAACAAGGTCCCTTTTTATAGAAAATACCACATATAAACAACGAACAGGCTTTAAGCACGCTCCACACTCGACAAAACTACACGAGACTTGCCGAATACACCGCACACAGTTTAACAAAACAACACATGTATTTTAGAATTAAGTATTCTTGCAAATAAACAATCTTATCTTTATCTTTATTTTTATCTTTATCTTTATTTTTATCTTTATCTTTACAAGAGTGTAGAGTGAGTATTCTTCTGTTCGTATTGTCTCGCGCATATTCGTATAAAAATAATAATAGAACATTTTAAAAGTAAATTACTCTAGCTGTGATAGTTGCCAATTCAACATTTTGTCATGTAATTAAAGGGTTATGATTATGTAACTTTTTCCTACTTTATTTTTTTAGCTTTATGACAATATTTTAGGATGTTTTGATATTAAGCGTGTATTTTTAATCTTTTGGGTTTGCCTAATGTAAGTCTTAGTTTACATATATACAACAAAGATAGAAACATGAGATATTAAATAAAACAACGTTGTTTCCATACTTTTGGCCTGGGGTGTACGGGATGCATACAGAGTTATTGCCTTTCAACTTTGAGTATCAGTGTGATACGATCCGCTTCCGCTCGCGCTTGTGACTTGAGCACTGCGTCACTGTCACAAGCTGTAGCGCATTGTAAATAATTCCGTCTACACCTCACCGGGAGAAATGTTGCAGCCTCATTAAAGGCTGACACACACCAGGTGCTGACCACGGCTTCGGCTTTCTGCGTAGCGTATAATATGGGGTCCCTCTGTTTGACATAATTATTGAAAGTCATAATGTAATGATTGTCATATTTTCCTCATATGGATAGGTTAGGTTTGTTTTATGGCAATCCTGAAAAGTTACGCGTTTCTGAGAAAAACCAAATTATGACTAATGATAATATGACATTTATTACATTATGACTTTCAATAATTATGTGAAACAATAGAGACCCGTATAATATATATAGGCCGATTATAATCCATCTTTCCATACTAATATTATAAATGCCAAAGTGTCTGTCTGTTACCACTTCACGCTTAAACCGCTGAACCGATCTAGTTGAAATTTAGTATAGAGATAGTTTTAGTCCCGGGGAAGGACATAGGGTAGTTTTTATCCCAGAAATCATCCTTTAAGGGGGTGAAAAGGGGGGTGGAAGTTTGTATGGGGGATCGATAAAAAGCAGATTGAATAAAAAATAAGCTACCCAAATTACTTACTCTACGCACGCAGACCCGCAGACGAAGTCGCGGGCAAAAGCTAGTTAATGATAATGTAACACCCCTTTTTATGAGTCATTAAAAATCTTCACTTACAAGTCGATTTCATCAGTCAACTCAAAATTCGCGTCAAAATAATTTACCGCTCTTGTTAAAAAATAGTACATTTCGATGCTAGTGCGGAAAGCATGTCATTACTTCACGAGTACCGAGATATCTGGCAAGACTCGGGACGAGTGAAGAATGACATTTCCACACGTGTATCGAACGACGTTTTTTTAATACAAGTGCGAAAAAATAAGAAAAGCATCAAGTAAGGAACGGAATTCGGTACTTTCATATTATTAATTCTGTGACATCATTGACATTGACATTATGAAGAAGTGTTTTTCTAGCTTTTATTCGACTAAAATAGATTTTGTTATTATTATTGAATCCACTTCAATGAAAGTTTTTTTTTTCAAATGCATGTTCTATAAGACAGAAACAATTGTAAATATTAAAACATTGTACTATTATTACCTAAATATCGTTATTTATGATTATTTGTGTATCGTATATTTATAAAAACAATATCGAATGTTGCCTTTGGAAACTTAAAACATTCTTGCAGTAAGAAAATACGCCTCTTCTTTGACAGGCGTTCCGTTCCATTCAGACAACTTATTAAGAACGGTTTTTCAACATTAAAAAATAAACGTGTTATAATACTTATAATGATGAAGAGGTAAGTAATAAAATATGAAATATGCATATTTTTCGTATTCTAACATTAACAGTAGGTTTTATGTTGATTACGACGTGTAAAGGAAACCAAAGATAGATATAACTCCGTAATAGATGATACAGTCTAAGGAAAAAACGTGCCTCGAAAATCAAGAAAATTTGATTCTCGTTCAGAGGGCGCTACTAGTTTTGGCCTACAGTCGTATAGATGGCGTTGACGGTTTCGTTTGTTATTTAACCATATTAACGCATATCAGTGAAAGAACATGGGTTAAAATCATAAAAATAATTAATGCAAATAAAAAAAATCATTTATCTATATTTAAATACATTCTATCGTATTTTTTAAAATCTTCATTTTTAGTTTTAAAGTGTGTCGACAGATGGCAGTGAATTTACTGGGGTTACAAAATTTACTATGACAGTACCGCTCTAGTATAAGTTACTCTATGAGGAAACTAATATTAACACTCATCAATAAGTAGTCATGAATTAGAATAAGTAACAATTTAAAAAAAATTGGAAAAGTAAAAAGCACTAGTTCGCGAAAACCAACTTTCCGCACGCAGCACGCAACAGCCACGAAAAGTAGCACTTTTTGAGCAACTGTATTAAAAAGGAAATTTTCTCATTAGGTTTTGACGTTTCAACAGAACCTATACGAGCTGGTGTGGTAAATAACCGGCCAAGTGCGAATCGGACTCGCGCACGAAGGGTTCCGCACCATTACGCAAAAAACGGCAAAAAAATCACGTTTGTTGTATGGGAGCCCCACTTAAATATTTATTTTATTCTGTTTTTAGTATTTGTTGTTATAGCGGCAACAGAAATACTTCATCTGTGAAAATTTCAACTGTCTAGCTATCACGGTTCATGAGAAGCCTGATGACAAACAGACGGACAGACGGACAGTGGAGTCTTAGTAATAGCAAAGAGGATATAATAATATAGAGCGGTACTGTCATAGTAAATTTTGTAACCACTGTAAATTCACTGCCATCTATCGACATACTTTAAAACTAAAAAAAAAGATTTATAAAAATACGTTAAAATGTATTTAAATATGGATGAATGTTTTTTTATTTGCATTAATTATTTTTATGATTTTGACCCATGTTCTTTCACTGATATGCGTTAAAATTATAAATAACAAACAAAACCGTCAACGCCCTCTATACGAGAGTAGGCCAAAACTAGTGGCGCCATCTGATCGAGAATCAAATTTTCGTGATTTTCGAGGCACGTTTTTTCCTTAGACTTTATCCATCTATTACGGAGTTATATCTATCTTTGGTAATAGGGTCTCGTTGTTACCCTTTGGGTACGGAACCCTAAAAATATGAACACACAGACACATAGGTTGAAAATATAATAAGCAAAATGGCCGCCATTGTGACGTTGAAAAACAACCGTCGATCCGTTTGAGTTTGAATGACGCCGCCATTTTTTATCCACGAAAATTGACAGCTGGCGTTCCATTCTAACTATAGTCTGAGAGTTAGCGACGGAAAAATGTACACAATTTTAAGCCGGGTCCAGACGAGTAACGTGTAATTACACGTTACTCGTGTTCTTACATTAATGTAAGATTACGTGTAATCGGTGTAATATAGCGGCACAGCAAGCGCCTTTGTGTTCACGCTAAAAACCGACAGCCGATGGATTCAGCTCGCAGGAGCGTAGCTAGAGGATATGGCGCCCGGGGCAGTCACCAAATTTGCGCCCCCTGACGACTGACAAAAGTTTCCCTGCTGCTGGCTTTTGCCCATTTGGCGCCCCTTGGATGCCGCCCGGGGCACTTGCCCCCTCTGCCCCCCCCCCCCCCCTAGTTACGCCACTGTCAGCACGAGCGTTACATGTAATGCTGCAAACGCTAAAACACGAGAAGAATGAGTGGAAACATAGGAAAACATATTTTAAAATAATTATAACTTTTATTCATAGTCATAGTCATAGTCAAATCAAAGAGAATATATAGGATAGAGGGTTACTGTCATAGTAAATTTTGTAGTCATCACACACGATTAAAACTAAAAATTAAAATATATAAAAATACCGACATATGTATAACTTATATATATATGGATAAATGTATTTTTATCTGTATTTATTAATTTTATATGATTTTGACCCATGTTCTTTCACTGATATGTGTTAAAATTATTAAATAACAAACGACACCGTCAACGCCATCTAGCCGAGAATAGGTCAAAGGTTGGTATTGGTGGTAGCGCCATCTGTGCAAGAATCAATTTTTAGGGTTCCGTACCCAAAGGGTAAAAACGGGACCCTATTACTAAGACTCCGCTGTCCGTCTGTCCGTCTGTCTGTCACCAGGCTGTATCTCATGAATCGTGTTAGCTAGACAGTTGAAATTTTCACAGATGATGTATTTCTGTTGCCGCTACAACAACAAATACTAAAAAGTACGTAACCCTCGGTGGGCGAGTCCGACTCGCACTTGTCCGGTTTTTTTTTCCGAGGCACGTTTTTTCCTTAGACTGTATTCATTACGGAGTTACATAGGTCTTTGGTCAAATACAAAGGTAGGTTTTTAAAAGTTTAAACATATTTTAGTATTAGGTATTCCGATGCTAGCTCTTAGACTATTCCGTGTGTATGTATGAGTGTGAAATTTGAACCGATAAAGATTGTACGTGTTTGGCAGCGGACGGTTTTCGATGTAAGCCCGAGGCGAGTATAGTCAACAGAAGAAAAACAGTAGGATAATTACCAAAGATAGATATAACTCCGATACAGTCTAAGGAAAAAACGTGCCTCGAAACTCCCGAAAATTTAATTCTTGATCAGATGGTGCCACTACCTTTGGCCTACTCTCGTATAGAGGGCGTTGACGGTTTCGTTTGTTATTTTACAATTTTAACGCATATCAGTGAAAGAACATGTGTCAAAATCATAAAAATAATTATTGCAAATAAAATCATTTATCCATATTTAAATACATTTTATCATATTTTTATAAATCTTCATTTTTAGTTTTAAAGTGTGTCGATAGATGGCAGTGAATTTACTGTGGTTACAAAATTTACTATGACAGTATCGCTCTATCGTATTATATCCTCTTTGCAATGAAGTAAAGTCATTTCTCAAATATCTGGGATGGTTGACTTTGCGGGTTACAAAAATTGACTAGAGTTAGACCAAGACAAGTCTGCAACGATTTTGATAGTACACGCAGTGCGTTTTTTTTATTTAATTATTTAATTTTATAAAAGTTTGACGTTTAAAATAACACTTAACTCTAATTTATTTTGCAACCGAAATTAAAAAAACATAAAAACTTATTTTCTGAAAGGTTCTCAATTTTTTTTAATGATGAATAGGCAGGCGTTTGATCACGATCCCACCTGATGGTAAGTGATGATGCGATCTACGGTGGAGCACGCTTACCTATGAGATACCTATTAACTCTTGCCTTGAAGAGCCCCAGATTGTACTCATGCGGAAACACAGACTCGGGCAGGGCGTTCCACTCCTTGGCAGTTCGCATAAGAAATGTGGAAGCAAAACGCTTCGTGCGTATTTTTGGACCTATTTCCTACCATGAAGCGATCCCGGAGTGCCGTTTGTCTTGTAGTCCGAGAGGTAGAGTGGTAAAAATGGGACGGAGGAATAAGGTTGTGCAGTTCCTCGGCATACTCTCCGAAATGTATCCTATAAATTTCATTTTAAGAAAGCATAACTTGTAAATCGGGCCTTTTGTAGACGAGACGATTCTCCATAGGATATTTTTAAACCCTTACACAAAGATAAGAGTGTTATATATACGGATTTTTGTGTGTCTGTTTGTGGAATCGTAGTTCCCAAATGGGTGAACCGATTTAAGTGCAGATTTCCATTAAGGATTTTTTAATACACCAGCGATGATTAAATATATTTATTTTTTATGTTGCTGTTACAATTCTGTCGAGAGGTGTTTAGAGCTAGGCGGTCTCCACATTGTGGATAATGATAAGTGTGATAACTGCATTATCAGAACAATTACCAAGGTAGATAGATAGATAGATATTAAGATTATTATTTTTATACTAAGTTAAGCAGTCTCCGTAGCCTATGTACGCCTGCAACTCCAGAGGAGTTACATGCGCGTTGCCGACCCTAACACTGCACCCTCGTTGAGCTCTGGCAACCTTACTCACCGGCAGGAACACAACACTATGAGTAGGGTCTAGTGTTATTTGGCTGCGGTTTTCTGTAAGGTTTCTATTTTTATTTGCACACTTCAGTAAAAGATACAGCTTAAAGAAAAACAATGAATTTAAGATACATACAGACAACAGGCGATCTTATCGCTGAAGAATGATATTTTCCAGACAACCTTTGTAAAGGGGCCCACTGACTATCAGTCCGCCGGACGATATCGGCCTGTCAGTTGTTCGGAACTGTCAAATTTTTGTTCTAACTGACAGGCCGATATCGTCCGGCGGACTGATAGACAGTGGGCCCCTTAAAGCAGAAACTACACATTTAGTCACAAAGTGTAAATGTTGCAAAAACTACATTTGAAAAGTTATAAACTGTAATAGATGTCATATATTAAAGAAAAATACCCTAGTCCTACTACCTATTCTTACTAAGATGGCATATAGTCGAGAAATTCGGACGGGCACCGCCGTGGCGGGGTGGCCTAGGGGTTCATGGCGTTAAGGGGCCCACTGACTATCAGTCCGCCGGACGATATCGGCCTATCAGTTGTTCGGAACTGTCAAATTTTTGTTCTAACTGACAGGCCGATATCGTCCGGCGGACTGATAGTCAGTGGGCCCCTTTAGCCGCGATAGCTAAAGATGCCGGTTCGAATCCGGCCTTCACCACTGGAGGGCTTCGTCACTTTTCTTTAATATATGACATCTATTACAGTTTATAATTTATATATAGTAGTGTGACTACTTAAAAAACACAAATCAAAATATTTGAAAAGGTAATATTACAAATAAATTAATGTGCTAACCTACTGTCCTAACTCTACCCACTGCGGTGTCAACTCACAACGCAACAACGTATATAATATCGCGGCTGCTATCTGAACTGCATCTACAGCGTGCTCCAATTGCAACTACAGGCTGCTCAAAAGCAACACATTTAGATGGTGTTACTAATGCAACACGGAACGTGTCACAACAAGATGAAGGACTTGGTTAAAAGGAAATATGAGTTCGGAATAAGTATTTGTGTCGTTCTCAAGTAAAAGGTTGTCGCTTACCATAAGGGTGAAATTTGCTTGCATCTCTATACGAATAACCTGTCAGAGCGTCCTTGTGGTAAGCGACAATGTGGTACCTTTTACTTGAAAACGACACATTGGTAAGGAAAAAGGTATTTTATGCAAACGTAGTCCATATTTACACATTGCACTATTATTACTAACGTTCCGACACAGAGAACCAGTAATTTGCGCAATGAGTTGCTGCCGTTTTGTCATCAAACCATAAGCGGAGCGTGAATCTCGCGACCTAAACGCGTAAGCGCCATGAATTTCGGCGCTTACGACGTTTTGGTCGCGTGTTACAGGTTGCGATTGCGACAATTTCGTTGTTTGGTATATCGTCTCTATAATAATAATAACTGAGTGTATTTATACTGTAACATTTTTTTAATTGTTATTAAATAAAATTGTGCCATTTTCAACCAAAAGGGTTTTTTTTATACCACGTCGGTGGCAATCAAGCATACGGCCCGCCTGATGGTAAGCAGTTACCGTAACCTATGGACGCCTGCAACACCAGAGATATTACACGCGCGTTGCCGACCCTTTAAAAACCTGTACTGTTTTAGAAGAACCCCATACTGTAGCCCCTCGGGAAACTTATTGTCGCTTGTCAGTAAGGCGCTATTTCCATATAGCTTCAATTAGAAATCAACCTTATCAACAAGCGACAATGTGGTACCTTTTGGTTGAAAACGTCATATACTGAAACAAAATTTGACTCCTAATAAATTTGCGTTAGATCCGATAAACTTATGCGTTGACTATGAAATTAATAAATTTTGCAATACTTCCTAATGATCTTAGATCTAATGATCTACCTAGCTTTATATAGACCGCGATGTGGTATTTCCTTTAAAAAGGGACCTTATTGTCGATGGCGCTTACGCAATTATAAACGATGCTCCGATATAAATACGATGCCGCGCGACGCGCCGTAAGCGCCATCGACAATAAGGTCCCTTTTCATAGAAAATGCCCCAAATAAACTACAACTGAAACAAAATTTGACTCCTAATAAATTTGCGTTAGATCCGATAAACTTATGCGTTGACTATGAAATTAATAAATTTTGCTATACTTCGTAATGATCTTAGATCTAATGACCTACCTAGCTTTATATATTAGCTATAAATTAATCTTTAGATTTAAGATAATTGCCTTGCCCTACCAGGGCCCATGTGAAACTATTATATGTGTAACACCTGTGTACCATGGATGCAATAAATAAATATGAATATGAATATGAATATAGACCGCGATGTGGTATTTCCTTTAAAAAGGGACCTTATTGTCGATGGCGCTTACGCAATTATAAACGATGCTCCGATATAAATACGATGCCGCGCGACGCGCCGTAAGCGCCATCGACAATAAGGTCCCTTTTCATAGAAAATGCCCCATTTGATCTCATAACACAGTTCTCAGGTTCTCACACTCAATCCCATTCATCACTAGAAACGAACAAATGAACAGCAAATACCCCAATATGGGAAAAACTAAACTATAATACCCTCTTTACGTGCCTCGGTAGTCAAGTAGACGAGATGATTGAGAGCGTTTCCACATTGTCCGATCCGATATCGGATGTAGGATCCGACATGCGCGTAGTCAGGCCGCGGGGGCGCGCCCGGGCGTAGGGTTGCCACCTATACTATAATATATCGTACTATCATAGAGTAACTTATACTAGAGCGGTACTGTCATAGTAAATTTTGTAACCCCAGTAAATTCACTGCCATCTGTCGACACACTTTAAAACTAAAAATGAATATTTATAAAAATACGATAAAATGTATTTAAATATGGATAAATGATTTTTTTATCTGCATTAATTATTTTTATATGATTTTGACCCATGTTCTTTCACTGGTATGCGTTAAAATTATAAATAACAAACGAAACAGTCAACGCCCTCTATACGAGTGTAGGCCAAAACTAGTGGCGCCATCTGATCGAGAATCAAATTTTCGTGATTTTCCAGGCACGTTTTTTCCTTAGACTGTATCCATCTATTACGGAGTTATATCTATCTTTGGTACTATATTTTAGTCACTTGTACTATATATTATACAAAAACAATATAGTACGAAAAATACTATATTTTCATCACTCAAGACTGGGGTATACAAATGTCACCGATATCGCATTGTATGCGACTTGGATTTTTAATTCGCCTCAAATTAGTGCCTTTTTTTTAAATTTCCCAGTAAATACTATATTTTTTCAATATTTTGACAAAAATACTACCTTATATGTGTATAGAAAAAAGGTGGCAACCCTACCCGGGCGCCATCTTTACCGGTCAAGCACACTACAACAAACATTATGCCTACACATACACACACAAACAAATGTGTCGTTCTCAAGTAAAAGGTACCACATTGTCGCTTACCACAAGGACGCTCTGACAGGTTATTCGTATAGATGCAAGCAAATTTCACCCTTGGTAAGCGACAATGTGGTACCTTTTACATGAGAACGACACAAATATTATCGGTCCGACAGCTGACGGCTCCGACATGGCTGAATCGGAAGTGCCTTTCCGACGGAGGGCGCCTATGACAAAAACAGCTGCAGGAGAGTGCCATTGGCATTAAGTCCCCTTTTTTGAGTTATTTATCGTTAAATAAAACTATGAAAACGGATTATATCGCGTATATTGAATTTATAATACATCCCTTATAACGTCGGGATGTATTATAAATTCAATATACGCGATATAATCCGTTTTCATAGTTTTATTTCATGATATATTATTTATCGTTTTTAGGGTTCCGTACCCAAAGGATAAAAACGGGACCCTATTACTAAGACTCCACTGTCCGTCTGTCCGTCTGTCTGTTTGTCACCAGGCTGTATCTCATGAACCGTGATAGCTAAAGGGACCCACTGACTATCAGTCCGCCGGACGATATCGGCCTGTCAGTTAGAACAAAAATTTGACAGTTCCGAACAACTGACAGGCCGACATCGTCCGGCGGACTGATAGTCAGTGGGCCCCTTAAGACAGTTGAAATTTGCACAGATGATGTTTTCTGTTGCCGCTATAAAATACTAAAAAGGACAGAAGGCGAGTGCGAGTGTGTCGTCGGACTCGCCAACCGAGGGTGGCGAGTCCGACTCGCACTTGGCCGGTTTTTGGTAATAATGATTGATTAAATGCATAAATAAATACAGAGAAACACGTATCTTACATATTACTTTCTTCCGACATTCGGTATCAGCTCGGACAATGTGAAAACGCTCTAATGCCGACAAATAGGGGAGAAATAACTGCTTACTTACTTACTTACTTCGAAATAACACATATACACACACATACACACTTACACACATATACATAGTGATATTTTAGAAATAACTGCTAAAGTATAGATATCGGTCCGGGATAACAGACACATTTTTCGTCTAATTGAGTTTTTTTTTAATTATTACAAGACCTCCGGTAACAGAGGGAGAATAATACTAACGTATAGAACCAGTATTTTGCTGTTGGAAAAAAGTAATGAGGATGGGTCATTTTTAGGGTTCCGTACCTAAAAAGGAAAAATCGGAACACTTATAGGATCACTTTGTTGTCCGTCCGTCTGTCTGTCAAGACCCTTTATCTACGAAACGCGTGGAGGTATCGAGTTGAAATTAAAACCATATACTCAGGTCTATAGCCCCTTGAAGCTGTGAAAAAATCAAACTTCTAAGTTAACGTAATAAAAAGATACGGCCGTTTATGCCACAAAAAATGTATATTTCGACACTCTCAAGGGAATTAAAATTTATAGGGTACTTTCCGTTGACCTAGAACTATGAAATTTGGCAAGTAGTATGTGGCATTTTTTATGAAAAGCGACCTTATTGTCGATGGCGCTCACGCCGCACAGCGTCGCGCGGCATTGTATTTATATCGGAGCATCGTTTATAATGCCGTAAGCGCCATCGACAATAAGGTCCCTTTTTATAGAATATATCACATATCGACTTAAAACACTACATGTACAGGGAAAAATCTAAAATCAATAAATTTTCAAAAAATAAAATAAAACAAAAAGTTTAATTTATACCATAGAATAACTTATACTAGAGCGGTATTGTCATAGTAAATTTTGTAACCCCAGTAAATTCACTGCCATCTGTCGACACACTTTAAAACTAAAAATGAAGATTTATAAAAACACGATAAAATGTATATAAATATGGATAATGATTTTTTTTATTTGCATTAATTATTTTTATGATTTTGACCCATGTTCTTTCACTGATATGCGTTAAAATTGTTAAATAACAAACGAAACCGTCAACGCCATCTATACGACAGTAGGCCAAAGCTAGTAGCGCCCTCTGAACGAGAATCAAATTTTCTTGATTTTCGAGGCACGTTTTTTCCTTAGACTGTATCCATCTATTACGGAGTTATATCTATCTTTGTTTATACGGAAGTTACGGAACCCACGGTGGACGAGTCCTACTCGTACCTGGCCGATTTTTGTGTAAAACATCCATAAAGTGACTTTTTTTATTTCCCTTAAGTATATTAAAAGAAACTAACTTATATTTTAAGATAAGGTAAGTTATAAAAGTAAAAAGTTGGGCATTTACATGTTACATGACAAGCGAAAGTTTTCGATAAACCTCTAACTTATATTAGTTTGTAAATTTTGTACGAATACGAGATTTAGATGATTGTGGGAAGTAGATACGGAGGTTTTTTGAAGGGGGAATTTTTAGGGCGAATGACGAGATTAAAGCCACAGGACCCCTGGCTCGATCACCTGGAGAGAATGGGAGAGGATCGAGCTGTGAGACGAGTATATGAATTATGTATGTGTTTTTTTTTTATACTACGTCGGTGGCAAACAAGCATACGGCCCGCCTGATGTTAAGCAGTCTCAGTACCCTATGTACGCCTGCAACTCCAGAGGAGTTACATGCGCGTTGCCGACCCTAACACTTGTTAGGTTACCACCGGGTTGATGATGAAAACTAATACTTGTACCAATATTTTAACTTTATTCGTTCGCTACCAACATAATAACAACCAATTTACAATAAATATTCCAAAACGTCTACACTGTAACTCGTCTGTCCACGAACTCCCCCTTGTCACAGGGTACCCGCCTTTTAATAACAATTCAAGATGGCGGGAACCAGTGACAAGTAAGGGTCAACTGATACTCTTTTTTAAGCTAATTGTAAAAGTAAAAATGATCAAAATATAAGCTATTAATAAATAATGATCCTTACAAACAGTGTTGCTAACACACTCCTCTCCCTCGTTGAGCTCTGGCAACCTTAATATTTATGTAAGTATCAACTACACATCTTAATATTATTTTCATCAAAACTTATCGGAAACTGTAAGGTAAATAAGCAAAGAGTCTATTAAATGTTTCTCAAGTCTACAGACCGCTCCGTATTGAAATATCGGCCATATTGGATTTGCTGTGACGTCACAAGGGAGAAGGGAGAACGGACGTTGATGAAACTTTTATTTAGTTTTTGAGTGTTCAGTCAATAAAGCATTAAGTACACAACTTTTATAAAATGCAATGTCTAAGAAATTATTCAAAATACTCATTAAAATCGTAATATTATTTACAGTACATCTGGTACTCCATTACGACACCCTGTGCTATAATAAGCACATTAAGTAACTACGCTGACAATTAAAATGGCCATGTGTATAGTTTAAATCATTTCAACTGAGCTCATTCACTTACCTGTACTAACAATGGCATTGTATTATTACAATACTATTATCTGCTTTTGTTATCGTAGCCGCCAACCAGTTACAAAATAAGTTAGAAATGCATTCCATGTATATTG